>NC_091987.1:68127888-68453563 GCF_044704955.1 Pristiophorus japonicus | reverse complement strand
ACTTAACGTGTTTATGTGAAGTTCTTTTCTTATTTCTTATTCACTCCTCTACCGGTTTTCAACTTTGCTGGTCGCTGGCTGCAGTTTTTACGGCAATCTACCGCGATCCACAAGCTTGTGTCAAAGTCACCATCATCATCTTCCTGCACCGCTCCTGACTCTCCTTCCTACAGCACTCTCTACACTTCAAATAGCTTCTGGACTTCATTCGCCTGCTTTGGACAGTGGTTCGTCGATGCTCCATGCTGGCCCATCCTGTTCATATCGACTTTGTCCTTCCTTTTTCTTTCTTTCTTTCTTTCTTTCCATGGTACCTCTAACTTTGACCCTGTTCTCCCTACAATTGTATCCCATTAACTATTACATTTACATGCGCACTTTGGCTGCCGCTCCGGACCCGAGCTATTCAATACTTTTTCCACTTTTCCCCCTCTTTCCTTTTTCTCTCTATCCCTCCCTGACCGTTCTCTCCATCGTCATGCCTCCTTTCATCTCTCCTCTCTCCGATACTCTGCCCTCCCAAATCCCTACCCCAATGCTTTATTACTCTTTGACCTTCCCACTCTCCTGCTACCGTCCTAGGCTTGACTCCCTCCTAGACAAGCCCACAGCTTCCCTCTGTACCTCTCTTGGCATCCTATGAAGGGCCCATTGGGGCACTTGTCGCTGCCTCCTTACGAGCATCAATCCCAATTGTCCCATCCTAGTCTCTCGACGACCTTCCCGCTCAACGCGCCCACTGTGGGCTAATCTTGCCAATCTCCTTCCCACCCAGTGCTGACCCTGTGGACACTGGCAGAGGGGCAGCCTTCACCGACCCTCTCCGCATCTCCCTCCAGAATGTCCATTCGCTTATGAACAAGGCCCATCCCATCCATGAGCTTATCGTGGATGATGGCATCAACATCATGGCCCTGACGGAAACCTGGTTGAGGGGCAACGACACCTCACTCTTAAGTGAAGCTCCCCACCTGGCTATACCTTTTACAACTTGCCCTGCTCAGACAGCCATGGTGGCAGTGTGGCTCTCATCAGCAAATCACACCTCGGTCTGACACCCTACTCCTCTGGCACTTTCTCCTCCTTTGATCATCTCACCCTATTCCACCCCTCTCACCTCTCATTTAAAGTTCTTGCTCTCTACCGCCCACCCAAGTACCATAAACATTTTATTATCGAGATATCTTCACTGCTTCGCTCCCTCTGCCTCTGCACCAAGCGACTTCTCATCCTCATTGATTTCAACCTCCATCTCAATTCACCATGCTCTCTCCTCTGAGCTCACTAGCCTCCTGTCCTCCCTTAATCTCTCCATGTAAACTCCCCTTAAGTCCAAGGGATGCAGACTTGAGCGGACAACTGGTTTAGCCATTCACCACTAGATCTGGCTGGACCACATATAGCACAAAAGCAAACTATCTCTCCTCATCCTTCTTGACTTGTCGGCAGCCTTTGACACGGTTGACCACTCTATCCTTCTCCAACGCCTCTCCACTACTGTTTTGGCACTGTGGCAAGTGCGGAAACCGGATTGGAGGGATTCAAACATGGAATTGCGGGAAAGATGGGCACGGATTTGGGAAGCAACAATACGTTCAAGTATTTTGGAAAGGAAAGGGAGGTTGGAGATGGGGTGGTAATTTTCAAGGACAGAGGGATTGAGGGTTGTTTTTTTGAGGTGAGAGGTGATGAAGGAAGATTTGAGGTAGAGAGGGACATTACCTGGGTGGGACTGCACTCGCCTGGTTCCATTCTTAGCTATCTAATCATAGCCAGAGAATCACCTGCAATGGCTTCTCTTCCCACCCCTGCATCGTTACCTCTGGTGTCCCCCATGGATCTATCCATGGTCCCCTCCTATTTCTCACTTACATGTTGCCCCTTGGCGACATCATTCGAAAATACAGCATCAGTTTCCACATGTACGCTGATGACACCTCCCACGGTCTCTAAATTATCAGTCTGCTTATCTGACATCCAGTTCTGGATGAGCAGAAATTTTCTCCAATTGAATATTGGGAAGACCGAAGCCACTGTTTTTGGTCCCCACCACATTCCCGTGACTCCATCCCTCTCCCCAACTTCTGTCTAAGGCTGAACCACACTGTTCACAAACTTGGTGTAATATTTGACCCTGAAATGAGTTATTGAACACATAGCTGCAGCAGAACTAAGACTGCCTATTTCCACCTCCGGAATATCACCCGTCTCCAGCCCTACAACCCGTCAGGATGTCTGCGCTCCTCTAATTCTGCCTTCCTGAGGATCCCTGTTTGTAATTGCTCAACCATTGGTGGCCGTGCCTTCTGTTGCCTAGGCTCCAAACTCTGGAACTCCCTGCCTAAACCTCTTCGCCTCTCTACTTCTCTTTCCTTCTTCAAGACGCTCCTGGGGCTGGAGGAGATTACAGAGATAAGGAGGTACGAGGCACTGGAAGAATTTGAAAATAAGGATCAGAATTTTGAAATGTTGGTCAGCGAGCATAGGGGTGATGGGTGAATGGGACTTGGTGCGAGTGAGGACACGAGCAGCCGAATTTTGAATCACTTCTTTGTACAGGCTTTTGGTCACCTGCGCTAATTTCTACTTATGCGGCTCGATGTCAAATATTTAATCGCATAATACTCCTGTGAAGCGCCTTGGGACGTTTCACTACATTAAAGGCACTATATAAACACAAGTTGTTGTTGTTGTTTAATGGAGTTTTCAACTGACTCAAAATAAACATATTTACACCTCCATTCAAATGTATGATAATGTTGCACAACATAATTTCTATGCTCAAAAATGTTGAGATACACTCATGGAGAATTAGGCTGACTGTTCACCCATTTACTTTAGTGCAAGTTTAATAGGGTTGTATTTCAAATGTATCTGCCATGGGATATAAAACTGAGTACTAAAACTAATACTTTTTTATTAGCTGCTTCAGGATTTATGTTGTTAATAAATAAGGTGGAACAATATGTTTTGGCAGGGCCTTGGGAGTCTGTGTGAGATAATCAAGTGGCACACTGGTAGTAATCTTAACCCCCAAGAACGAGTGAGTTTGGGTCGGGTGAGAAGTTAAGATTTTTAAAATTTCAAACCTGACCTCAACCCACCTCAAATCCGCCCACATCCGATTTTAAAGGAGTGACAGCTGGGGTACAGGCGACCAATTCACTCTCGGGAGGCAGTTTGGTCGGTAGCAGCTATTAAGAAGGCTGCGTGCCTCCAAATGAACAAGGTTTTTATTTTTAACTCATTTTCTGGGCCTTTGGGAAATCCGGCAGGTAAAAGGAGGCAAGAAGTACCAGATCCATACCTTTACATCACAGCTTGTGAGTCAGGAGGAGCAGGAGTGTTCCTCAACAAGCTTACCCATTCCCAGCTCCACAATCAGCTACACCCCACAGCGGTCTCCCACCACCTCCACGCTCTCCCCCCTCCCTGTGACCTCTTCCCCACTCAACCACAATTTCTTCCCCTCGACCATGAGACCCCTGACCACCATCTACACCCCTCGCGATCTCTCCGCTCTTCCCCACCACGCAGAGTTGATGGGTTGGATGGGCTGTTTTTGTGATAGAATATTCTATCATTCTATCCGGACACAGAGATCCTAAATCATGAAAAGTCTAAAGCTTCCTCCATCCCATCACTACAATGAGATACTCAAGTGCAACAACTGACAATCTCTTACAGAAAATATCAAATATTGGTGAGGTTTTATTCTGATGAATGATGCGTACTATGGGGTTGGTGGAAGACATACCTAAATCCTGCAGATATTGTCCTTCTACTAAAACATTGCATTGTTTTTAAAAGAGGAAGCTCACAAGCTAAAAAAAAAGCATAATTGTGAAATGATTAAAATTTGTCTGAAAAAAAAGTGAAAAGAAAATTTGGTTTATTTACGGCATGTCTGAATCTCTTTAAAGTGCTACACATCTTCGAAAATCTGCACATATTTTTAAGCAGGGAAAGTATTAGGACATTTGTAACTTATTTCTGAAATCTGTATCAATGTTAACAGATGATGTAAGCAGTTTAATAAAGGTTTATAGCACAGATGGAGACTATTTAGACCATTGGCCCCAATATTAATCTGAAGGCAGCTTCCAATCGAGTGGGTGGAGTTGAATTGGCGAAACCCAGTGGACAACTCAGTGGGTCGGAAGTTGCGATCGTAACTCAATTGAACCAATTCATTTTGATTTTTGGGTTTCATGTCTCCAAGCTGTGCAGTGATGCGCATCTGCATGATGCAATCGCAGTTGTATTTAAAGGGACAGTCCATGAATGGAAATAAGCAGGTGGTGGATATAGAGCAAAGGCAGCACTCAGATTCAGCGACACATCACTGCATTTACTGGGTGCAGTCAAGAGCAGCAGATGGACCTCAGCAATGGCTGGGAGAAACGTGCGGCTCTCAGCAAGAAGCTGTGGTCGGAGGTAGCTGAGGAGGTGAGCAGCAGGAGTGTTGTGCCCAGACCTTGGATGCAATGTAGGATGTGGATCAGGAAAAGTGAATACATTTGCTGAATCAACGACATCCTGTGGTTTAAGCCCCCCACCTCCTTTCACTCTGTCTTGCTAACTCTCACACCCACTCAACTTTAAGCAGCATCCAGCTTTCACTTTCTTTGCACTTCATTCATCACCTCCACCTTTATCTATCCACCATTGCCACTCAACCCAATCCTTATGCAATGTGGTGCATATGTTTCACAGTCACCCTCATTGAATGCACTGCATCCATCGGGTGAATACCTGACCTTCAGTCATTCGGAGGTCTGTTTTCTCACCCCATGTAGGAAAAGAGAGGGCTAAACGCAATACAACGCAGACTGGGCCACCACAAATAGTCCAGCTCACTGCTGGAGAGTGTTACGTATTTAACCCTTGCCAACCTGTATCACACCACCACCAGAGGGCCTATCTGTTGGAGTCCCAAGAGATCCCAGCATCCCTTGGGAGCACTGTATATAAGCAGGCCACCCACGAGGTACCTGCACTCTGGAGTCTAATTAAAGGAGCTAAGGTCACACTTACTCATTGCTTACGGTACTCAGCTTCATCCTTTATTATGAACATAACAGCGAGGAGAAGGCCTTGGAGATAAGTGGCACATCTGCGTCCCTCTCAGTCAGAGATGGAGAGTCAGGGAGCTCGCAAATAGCTGGTGACAGAATTACAAATATCTTTGTCACACATATGCTGACTAAATTGCATCAGTGACTGAATGCTGAGAAGATTAAGGCCTAGAAATTCAGGAGTGCCCCTTTTGGGGGGGGCAGTAACACTTGCGAGGCGCGATACTTTGCGCGGGACGCAGAAGTCTCGACTCTCGCGATAAATTGCCGTTACCCCGCCCCCAAAAGGGGCGCTCCTAAATTTCATGGCTCAGCAGCACTTCGCACTAGGCCATGTAGCGCTGTTGTGTCCGAGGGGCTCTTCCCTGAATTATAGGGAACGCCTAAGCTATATACTCTGCATAATAAAAAGGGTCCTACCTGGGAGCGGGGCTGCAGAGTGCCGGGCTGAGCGATCACGGCACAGACCCCGCATCCAAATTGGCACTGATGCGGAAACGAAAAGTGGACATTTTTCTCAGGTGCAGCTGGCCACCTCCCTTTTAAGTTGCACCCCCCGCTATTGGCCAGCCGTCAGGTACGTGTCCCCTGAAGCTAAAAATAATTTGCGTCCCGTTAACGCCCCCTAAGCATGGTAATTGTCAAGATTGTGGCATTGCTATGACAAAATCATAACCCTTTCTTTTGGCTTCCACAGCCTTCATGTGTACAGCAAGTTTTGCAGGACATCCATGAGGACGCTTCCTCAGTGGACCTCATTCCTACTAGAGTGCACCACTACAGGGCATACAGCCACGCACCAGCGCAAATACTCACACTTTGGTGGGTCCAGTTGGATAGTTAGATGGCTTTCCACCTGGTGACTCACAATTCACAAGTGAACACGAGCAGACACTGATGGCAGGGACAGCTGTGGAGAGTCTGTATCGGGGGGTGTAATCCTCTCAGCTCTGCTCAGCTGGACACGGATGCTGAACCCCAGGTTCATTGAGAAGGAGAATGCTAGAAATGCGTTAGCAACTTAGCCATGTATCGACAGATGTGCCATGCACACTCTCCACAATAGCAGAGAGGATGGAGGAGTCCAAATCGAACAGTCGTGGCGTAGTGGCAAAGGAATTGCAAGAATGTCTGCCATGGAGAGCATGGCCACCTCCATGGAGGTTCAAGCCCGTCACTCAAATGAGTTCATGCAGGCCATGACCACGGCCGTGCAGGAGATGGCTGCCGCCTGAAGCAGGGTGACAGATACCGTATCTGTGGCCTTATAACGCGTCACTGATTTCCACCAAACTGATCTGCAGCAGAGTGGTAGGAGTGATGTGGCGCTGGCTCAGGAAAGGAATGGTGGTGAAAGGAGACATGGAAGTGTAACTCCACTCAAAGTGCTCCCTCTTCTCACCTGTTTGCACCCGCCCCGCCCCCAGCGAGTACCCAAAATGATACCTCATCTCCTCAGGTCGAGTCTGCCCCTGCACAGGTGCAGCTGGAGCAGTCTTTGGCAGGGCTCTCAGGGGCTCCATAACACAGAGGTCATAGGCCAAAAACATCTCAGCAATCAGGGCAGGCACCTGAGCAACCTGCCTCTACCTCTGCTGAAGCCACACTGGATGCACCACGTCGATGGGTAAGAAGCATAACTTCAAGAAATTGTAATTCACTCAGGGTATGTACATGTGTGTTTGACAAAATGTTATGTTGTTAAGTTTCCATTTTTTTATAATTCCATATAAAATGTATTGATTCGCACCACTTCCATGTCTTGCTCCCTTGTCGCCGAGTGCATGCAGAAATCAAGCGCAGGCAGCGGAAAGAGCGTGCGGCAAACCAGTCCCACCCACCCCTTCCCTCAACGACTATCTGTCCCACCTGTGACAGAGACTGTGGTTCTCGTATTGGACTGTACAGCCACCTAAGAACTCATGTTAAGAGTGGAAGCAAGTCTTCCTCGATTCCAAGGGACAGCTGATGATATCCACTATTGCGTCCCAAGTGCCAACTCATCCTTGCACTTGTTTCATGTTGAATGTCAATAAATGACGATACCCATGGGTGGATGTGCAGCCGTTGAAGGATTGTTTAGTGCAGGGGGGGGTGGCGGAAGTGGGGGGAGGGGGTTGGTGGGGGGAGGGGGTGATGGTCTTGGTGGTGGGAGCAGACTGCAGGATTTCATTTCTTATATTTTACACTCGGTGAACCTTTGTGATATTAGGGCCTCCCAGGCACCCCAGCCAGCAATATAAGTAGCTGGTCTAGTAATGTCTGACCTATCTTCATCCTCTTCCTCCTCCTCTATGTTCTCCTCATTCGAAGATGAGTAATGAGCCCCTTCATTCTCCTCCCCCTGCAATCCTCTCTGCTGTGCAATGTTGTGCAGTCTGCAGCACGGCACTATTATTCCAGATACCTTCGCTGGCGAGGACTGGAGGACACCTCCAGATTTATCTAGGCACCTGAAGAGCATCTTCAGCATTCCGAGGGCTTGCTCTATGAAACACCCGGTAGTCATGTGGCTCTCGTTGTAGCACTCCTGCGCCTCATTGGTGGAATTCCTTACAGGTGTCTGCGGAAACACTGCTCTTTAGAGAGGTCAAGGAAGCTGAGCCTCTGTCTGTAAACCCGGTGATGTGGGTAGTGCCTACTGCAAACTTGGCCCCTCTCCTGTGCAACTCTCTCTTGTGCATCTCCCTGCTCTGCACCTCTCTCCTGTGCACCTCTGTAAGAACTCGTGGATTGGAAGAAATAATAGTCTGTTACGGTTTCCCGAGCTCAGCAGTTTGTTTAAGTTGAGGACGCAGAAGGGTTCCAGTCATGTCGGGAGAAGAGTTGTACAGAGAGCTGAGTTGCAAGGTCAGAGAGAGAAAAACAGGCCTTCAAGGTCTTGGTATGCCGATAAGGGATTTAGCAAGGAGCCTTAAAGATAAACAAGCTGTCTCTTGAAAGGGCAACAAGACATTCAGACAGAGATGAGGAAGAAAATGACCTCATAGGTACCCTCTCCCCTGTGATTGGACAATTGAATGGGTAAAAATTGATTGATGCAAGGTATCCGCTGGCCCACTGAAATAAGGTCTAAAAACAGGCAACTGAGAGAAAGAAACAGGCAGACTGAGGCGAGAGATTCCTCAAGGTGGACCCCATTCTGGCTTCGGCCTAACACCTTGGTCAAGCTCAAACCTCTGAGATGGGCCCCATGCTGGCTTCAGTCTAACACCTCCATCAGCTCGGGATCTGTTCAGAGACTACCGTCCATTCCGTTCCAGTGCAGTAGATCGCTCTCATCTGTCACAGGTTATATGTCTACTATATCTATCTTAATCATTATGCTTAAAACTGTCGCTCTTTAATAAAACGCCTTACAACTCCTGAGACCCTTTGGGTAATCTGCGTGTGACCTGTGATCCAAATCTTAAAGTGGTGTCAGAAGTGGGATCACCGTGTTGGGAGTTGTCAGGTTCCAGTTTGGGGATCGGAGAGACTTGGTTGACCGCATGTGATCATCGCTTAGACTGGGTTGGGGACTCTCTGAAAGAAGGGTGAGGGAGAGAGCATGTTTAAAGTAAAACCAGCAATACAATGGCATTGGCATATCACCAGGAACAGTTAAAAGACAGCCTGACAGAAAAAGCTGGCACGTCTACGGCGACGGACTTTCTAAAAATCTTAGAAGACAGTAACGGGGTTTATAATTATATTCTTGACAGACTCTCTGAGAATGTTCAGAAAAGCAATCTTAAGCTGAAACAAGACCGAGATAAGTTCATTTATGGAGCACACTTGTGCGCTGTACAGTTAAATAAGAAAACCAAAGAGTTACAAGAACAAATAGACAAGCTGCAAAAAGAAAGCAACGCTTGGCAGGAAAGCATTTCTGTCCTTCACAACCAATTACATTGGGAACAAAAGAGTCATGACAAATCGCTTTGTACGGAAAGAAAACTAGACCAAATACTAGAATAAAATATTGAACCACAGGCAGAAAATATCAGATTGGGTGAGGAGTTAGAAAATGCAAGGGGCACTTTAGGGGAATTAAACCGGTGCCAGATTATCGCCTCACCCAAAACAGACCACATCCTGTGCTTAGAAAAAATCCAACAGCTCCAGGCACAACAGCAGGCAGTAGTGGCAGCTGTCTCCAACATCAAACCAAGAGATCCCGGCCCTTGTTGGGACAACACAGCTGAGGACCACACTCCCTCTGCAAGGATGCCAAGGCACGTGAGACAATAGCAGTGTGCCTGGTCACCCGAGCTAAGGCAGCACGCGAGCCCAAGCACCAGGCTAACCGAGACCCAGACAGCGACCAACCCTCCTCAGTGCTGACTCTGCAATTGTCTAGGCCACTATCTCCATCAATGCTACGTTCCCCCAAGACGGACATTCTCCGACTCGGTCGAACAGCGGCTAGAGAGAATGGAAGCAGCTATAGGGGCCATGAAGTCCTCTCAGGGGGCTCGACCAGTTGCCGCAATGCATCAGCAACCCAAGCCAACGGCCCCATCTCCACCTCGTCTATGACTCCTGCAGGCCTCTCCGGGAGGTAATTTCCCCTCTCCAATACTATGGTAGTGGGAGACCGGTAGTCTGCACTGTTGATCCTGGAGGCCATCAACACTTAATGTTAGTCGACTCCAGCTCCTCCGCCATCATCATTCACGATCCCCACCCCAATCCTACAAAGGGCGTGCCCAAGGTTTTATCAGGCCTTGACAATTCAATCCAGACAACTATGCAAGGATCCCTTCCCTTGGAGCTAAGGCAGGGTATTGTTCGCAAAGGCAAATTCACGACTAACTCCCCAGTTTGGCCGGTTAGAAAACCAGATGACTATCTGATAACTATTGACTATCGTCAACACAACTCAATCACTCCCGCGTGCGCCCCGTTTTTGGCTAGATACCCACCCTACTCTCCCAAATTCCCAGTGGCGGTAATGGGTGAACTGGTAATGTGTAGTGTGATTGTTAAACCTTTGTTAATAAATCATCTAGTTCTTGATAGTAATGTGTTGTTATGAATTCTTAAGCAAAGAACCCATGAAACAAATACATTACAACAGTAATCAGTACAGAATGTGATTCAGTAGAAAACATCAGAAATTGAAAATTGACTTATGGGAGAAAGGATAAAATAGCTATGATGGAATAAAAGAGAAAAAGGAAGATCACGTCTCTTTTCTGCTGTTCTACAATTGTTTTTGTTTTTGCTATGTCTTTAATACTCTTATGAATGACTCCACGAGGTCTGGTATTGTACTTGAGCTGTTGTGACCTTAGTCCCATTTATTGTAACTCCAGAGTGAGGCACAAGCATGGTGGGCAGCCTTTTATACTGCAGCCTGCACACTTATACAGGTGACCGTCAGATCTCCCACCGCAGTGCCCTCTGGTGGCACACCTTATGTGACTATACAGTTAGTATACATGGTCTACATACATGACATCACTTCCCCCCAAGTCTTTAATGCAAATTGACTCGTACATTGACGGTGACCTGGGCTTTGCTCTTCCTGGTTGACCATTGGAGGGTCACTTCTAGCTTGGGTGGGTTGGTAGTGAGATTTGTTGCCAGTGGAGGTCCCAGTGGTTTCTGGTTGTGAGTCCATGACTACTCCATTCTCCCCCCCACACAGAGATCATGCTAATGGCCCGTTACATGCAAGTTGCATTCAAGTTCATCACATGGGTTTTACATTTACATCTTGGTACATTTGTTGGGTGGATTACAGTTGCGATTCTTTTTGTGTGGTACATTTACATGATCCGTACAGGTATATCAGTACAAGTACACAAGGACAGTCTAGTCCCAGCACGGCCGGATGAGATCCGGGTCGTCTGGTGGTGGTGCAGCGCCCCATGCTAGTGGGTCTGTGGGCGAGGTGAGCTCATTTTGCTCGAGTTGCCGGAGCTCAGGGCTCTTGCCGTTACTCCTAGTGTCAGGCAGGCCCAACGACAGCTGATGTGTCTGTGACCTCCCTGTTCTTTTTCATTTGCACAGTGTCGCTGCTGCTCCCTGGGAAGCGGTCTGAGTGAGTGAGCGTTTCATCTAAGCAACGGTGGGGCTGACTCATCTTGTCTAGCAGTTTGCAGGGGACTGCTGACTCGCTTTCCTTGAGGGCACCGCTGTGAGCACTCTCTAATTTGAGGTCCTGGCTGGCCCAGGTCCCGTTCGGAGGAGCCGTTGCGGGTGATCCTTTGCTCTTGGGCATTGCCATGGTGGCGAGTGAGTTTGTGGGCTGTGCCTTTTCTACCCAGGTGGTGGGCGACGGTAGCTGACTGTGAGTGTAGGTGCAGTTTACTGTTTCTGGCCCGTGGCGGTTCATGCCATCGGGTACCTGCAATGTTAAACCGATCTGAGGCAGGGTATCGCTACCGGTGGTTCTGCTCTCCGGGGATCGTTTACTCTGCGGCTTGTCTACTTCTGTCAGCAGTGGGGACACTTTATGATACATCGTTCTGGTCCTGGGGATGCAGGCTACAGCATTAGTTAGTCCGCTGGACCTGTATACGACCGTTAGGTGTTCGCCCGCTACATTGGCTGATTGCAATTTGCACCTGACATCATTCAACAACATTTTGCTCGTTACAGCTGGACTTTTACATTGGTTACCAATTTCAAGCAGTTCATTCAAAAAATGGCAGGTTGCTGGCCTCCTTTAAAATGGCCTCACTACTTTTACCCCAATCGTCTTCCTTGCGTGGAACCACATATCGTTGCTCCATTAGCGCTGCATCCCGTGGTTTGGACGCCATCTTTTCCCTGTCCATGATGTCGACTGCTGCGATCTTCTTTCCCAGTGATTCTGCCACTGAAGCTGGGAAGGTGCCCTCGGATCCAATCTTCCGCCCCAGGAGTCCTGCCACTGAAACCAGGAAGGTACATTCGGGTCATCTTGGCCGGATCATCGCCACGCAGTCGTGATGAGCGGGCTGTGCCTCGGGGGCTGCGCGGATCTGCTCTCCGGTGCCTGGTCCAACCGAAGGTGGGGGCTTGCTCTGCCTCTGAGCACGGGGGACGTCGATCGCTGGAGGGATGAAGTCTTTCCAGTTCCACTGAATCTTTCCCATCCATCTTCTTCCAAGTAGCCTTGGTCCATCACCTGAAACAATCCACAATGGTAAATTGTGCACCGCGCCATCATGGGATACACTTACATCCGCACTACCAACAACTTTGCCCCTGAACTGGAACCAGCTTGATCGTTCCCTAACCTCTCAAAGACTTCCTGGCTCATTACTGACTGACTCACCCCCGTGTCCACTTCCATGAAGACTGGAACTTCCATTTCCATTATCTCAACTTCCATTATCACTGGAGGACAATCTGTGGTGCAGGTATATACTCCATACACTTCGTCCTGGGACTGAGTTGCCTCTCTAGCCATCTCCTAATAATCCGCGCTGGATTCACAGCCATCTACTGACTCCTCTTCCACGTGGTGAGTCACAGCTTTTTTGCACATTCGCTGGAAGTGGCCCTTTGTGCTGCAGCCTTTGCACACGGAGTCTCTGAACCAACACTGATGAGCCCTGTGATTACCTCCGCAACACCAGCATGGTGCTACTCGACTTACATTTGCACCCCTCGGCGGACTCTGAGTTAAAGGACTCGGGGGCCTGTACGCTCTGCCCTGGACAGATTCACGTTCAACAGTTCTGCCTGTGAAAGGCGCCATTCTATTTACAGTACTTGCCGGGTTTGAGTCCTGAGAGTGAGTCATCATCTGCTTGGAGCTGCAGCTTGAGGTCATGAACGCCTGGCTGACGCTGATGGCCTTCTGCAGAGTGACTGTGGTTTTGGCAGACAGTAGCCTATGAAGAAGGGCCTCATGACCGATGCCAATTACGAAGACATCCCGCAACGCATCGGCAAGGGATGCGCCGAATTCACACGGTCCTGCCAGCCTCCTGAGGTCGGCAACGTACTTCACGATTTCCTGGCCCTCGGGGCGGTGGTGTGTATAAAATCAATGCCTGGCCATGAGGATGCTCTCCTTCGGTTTGAGTTGGTCCCGAATTAGCACTTTCAGCTCCTCGTATGACTTGGTCGTTGTTTTCTCTGGTGCAAGCAAGTCCCTGATGAGGCCGTAAACCGCGGGCCCACAACTGGTCAACAGGATAGCTCTGCGCTTATCTACCAGCGTGGCCGGATCATTACCTACCAGGTCATTTACTATGAAATATTGGTCGAGCTGCTCCGTAAAGACTTCCCAATCTTCACCCTCTGAGAACTTTTCTAATGCACCAACGTTAGTCATTTTTGCGTGAAAGTTCGTAATCTTGTCGCCAGTTGTTATGTCTTTACTACTCTTATGAATGACTCCACGAGGTCTAGTATTGTACTTGAGCTGTTGTGACCTTAGTCTCATTTATTGTAACTCCAGAGTGAGGCACAAGCATGGTGGGCAGCCTTTTATACTGGACCCTGCACACCTATGTAGGTGACCCTCAGGTCTCCCACCGCAATGCTCCCTGGTGGTGCACTTTATGTGACTATACAGTTAGTATACATGGTCTACATACATGACAGTTTTCAGTGTGAATGTTTATGTCTTTTTACAAAGCATGTATGAATGTTAAGAAATTACAGTATTCCTTTTATCTGAAAGTCTGTCTTTGAAAGTAAGTGTCTGTTATGTTTGTTTTAGGTCCACTCACTCCTTTGTACACCCAGAGCTGGTGTAGAAAAAAAATGAGAAAAACAAAAAAGTTTGTTTAACCAGAGATTAAGTTTCAGTCTAAGATTTAACCTTGGAGTCGCAGTTGCTATAGCAATTTCCAATGCAGTTTGATTTGATTTGTTTAAATGTGAAAACGAATTTTTCTCCCGTTATATTCAGTATAAAAACATAAGAACATAAGAAATAGGAACAGGAGTAGGCCATATGGCCCCTCGAGTCTGTTCCGCCATTCAACAAGTTCATGGCTGATCTGATCATGGACTCAGCTCCACTTCCCTGCCCGCTCCCCATAATCCCTTATCCCCTTATCGTTTAAGAAACTGTCTATTTCTGTCTTAAATTTATTCAATGTCCCAGCTTCCACAGCTCTCTGAGGCAGCGAATTCCACAGATTCACAACCCTCTGAGAGAAAAAATTTCTCCTCGTCTCAGTTCTAAATGGGCGGCCCCTTATCCTAAGATCATGCCCTCTAGTGACACAGTTGATTCAGAGGCTGGGGTCCTGGGCTTAGGGAGGGGTAGCTTCGATGGTTTGAGGTGTGAATTGGCTAGTACAGACTGGCAAATGTTACTTAAAGGGTTGATGGTGGATGGGCGGTGGTGGGCATTTGGGGATCACATGGATGAACATCAGCAGTTGTGCATCCCTGTCTGGAGTAAAAGTGGAACGGGAGGGGGGGCGGGGGTGGCTCAACCGTGGCTAACGAGGGAAATTAGGAATGGTGTTGGGTCCAGGGAAGAGGCATGTAGATTGGCCGGGGGAAGCGGCAAGCCTGAGGACTGGGAGAAATTTAGAATTCAGCAGAGGAAGACAAAGGGTTTAATTAAGAGGGGGAGGGTGGAGTGTGGGAGGAAGCTTGCCGGGAACATAAAAACTGACTGCAAGGGCTTCTATGGATATGTGAAGAGAAAAAGATTGGTGAAGGCAAACGTAGGTCCCTTGCAGTCGGATTCAGGTGGGTTTGTTGTGGGGAGCGGGGAAATGGCGGAAGACAGAAATGGCCTTCCGAGGGCACTGGGGGGCCGGGGATCTGGTGAGAAGGAGGAACTGAAGGATATCCTCATTGGGTGGGAGATTGTGTTGGGGAGGTTGATGGGATTGAGGGCCGGTGGATCCCCCGGGCCTGATGGTCTGCGTCCCGGAGTTCTGAGGGAGGTGGCCCTGGAAATAGTGGATGCATTGGTGATCATTTTCCAGCAGTCTATCAACTCTATGTACTGGAGGGTAACTAATGTAGCACCACTTTTTAAAAAGGGAGGAAGAGAGAAAGTGGGTAATTATGAATTGGTTGGCCTGGCGTCAGCAGTGGGGAAAATGTTGGAGTCAATTATTGGAGATGAAGTGGCAGCGCATTTGGAGAGCAGTGGCGGAATCGGTCCAGGTCGGCATGGATTTATGAAGGGGAGATCATGCTTGACAGGTCTTCTGGAATTTTTGGGGGATGTGGCTAGTGGGGTGGATGGGGGAGAGCCGGTGGATGTGGTGTATTTGGATTTCGAAAGGCTTTTGACAAGGTCCCACACAAGAGATTGGTGTGCAACGTCAAAGCACATGGTGTTGGGGGTGGTATATTGGCGTGGGTGGAGAGCTGGTTGGCGGGTGGGAAGCGGAGAGTCGGGATGGGCAGGTCCATTTCAGGGTGGCAAGCAGTGACTGGTGGGGTGCCGCGGGGCTCAGTGCTAGGACCCCAGCTCTTTACAATATACATCAATGATTTAGATGAAGGAGTTGAGTGTGGTGTCTCCGGGTTTGCGATGGCACTGGGCTGGGTGGCGGTGTGAGCTGTGGGGGGGGGGGATGCTGGGAGGCTGCGGGGTGGCTTGGATAGGTTGGGTGAGTGGGCAAATGTATGGCAGATGCAGTATAATGTGGATGAGTGTGAGGTTATCCACTTTGGGGGCAGAAACGTGAAGACAGAGTATGGCAGCAGATTGGGAGGAAGGGAAGTGCGGCGAGACCTGGTTGTCATGGTTCATCAGTCATTGAGGGTTGGCATGCGGGGACAGCAGGCGGTGAAGAGGGCAAGTGGTGTGTTGGCCTTCATAGCTAGGGGATTTGAGTGTAAGGCCAGGGGGGATCTTGCTGCAGTTGTGCAGGGCCTTGGTGGGGCCTCATCTGGAGTATTGTGTTCAGTTTTGGTCTCCTGATCTGAGGAGGGATGTTTTTGCTATTGGGGGAGTGCAGCGAAGGTTCACGGACTGATTCCAGGAATGGCTGGACTGACATATGAGGAGAGACTGGATCAACTGGGCCTTTATACATTGAAGTTTAGAAGGATGAGAGGGGATCTCATAGAAACATATAAGATTCTGACGGGACAGGACAGGTTGGATGTGAGTGGAATGTTCCCGATGTTGAGGGAGATCCAGAACCAGGGGACACAGTCTTAGGATGGGGGGTGGGCCATTTAGGACTGAAATTTCTTCACCTGGAAAATTGTTAACCTGTGGAATTCCCTGCTGCAGAGAGTTGTTGATGTCAGTTCATTGGATATATTCACAAGGGAGTTAGATATGGCCCTTACGGCTAAGGGGATCAAGGGGTATGGAGAGAAAGCAGGAAAGGGGCACTGAGGGAATGATCAGTCATGATCTTATTGAATGGTGGTACAGGCTTGAAGGGCCGAATGGCATACTCCTGCACCTATTTTCTATGTTTCTATGTTTCTAATCTCCCCACCAGTGGAAACATCCTCTCTGCATCCACATTGTCAAGTCTGTTATGTATGTAAACCTGTAACTACCATGTCTAACCACCAGAGGGCTTATCCCCAGGAGTCCCAAGGGATCCCACAATCCCTTGGGAGCACCTGTATATAAAGCTGGAGAGGCACTCTGAGATCTGTAATAAAGGACTACGGTCACACCTTACTTTGAGCGAGGTATGGTTTGAGTCTTTATTCAAGACATAATAACTGGTGACGAGATACAGATGACAAACCCCACCGCAACAATGCAGAGAACTGCGGGCATCCTGCAGAAATTTTCAGATGGAGGTGATTGGGAAACCTTCGTGAAGCGATTCGACCAATACTTCGTGGCCAACGAACTGGAAGGAGAAGTGTATGCTGCCAAACGAAGGGCGATCCTCCTCATTGTTTGCAGGGCACCAACGTATGGCACCAACCTGCTCGCTCCAGCAAAACCCACAGACAAGTCGTACAATGAGTTGTGCACACTGGTCCGGGAGCATCTAAACCCAAAGGAAAGCGTTCTGATGGCGAGGTATCGGTTCTACACGTACAAGAGGTCTGAAGGACAGGAAGTAACGAGCTACGTCGCTGAGCTAAGGCACCTTGCAGGACATTGCGAATTTGAAGGACACTTGGAGCACATGCTCAGGGACTTCTTTGTACTTGGCATTGGCCATGAAGTAATACTACGCAAACTTTTGACTGTAGAGACCCCATCCTTGAGTAAAGCCATAGCAATAGCCCGGGCATTTATCGCCACCAGTGACAATACCAAACAAATTTCTCAGCACACTAGTGCTGCTGCAAGTACTGTGAACAAAGTAACGTTGTTTTCAAATCGAAATGTACATAGCAGGGCTTACATGCCTGCAGCTGCACGTCTGCAGATGACTCAGAGACATGGCTCCAGGGTGACCAAGGCTGGGAACTCAACATCCAGGGGTATTCAACATTTAGGAAGGATAGACAGAAAGGAAAAGGAGGCGGGGTGGCATTGCTGGTTAAAGAGGAAATTAATGCAATAGTAAGAAAGGACATTAGCTTGGATGATGTGCAATCGGTATGGGAGGAGCTACGGAATACCAAGGGGCGGAAACGCTAGTGGGAGTTGTGTACAGACCACCAAACAGTAGCAGTAAGGTTGGGGACAGCATCAAACAAGAAATTAGGGATGCATGCAATAAAGGTACAGCAGTTATCATTGGTGACTTTAATCTACATATTGATTGGGCTAAGCAAACTGGTAGCAATGCGGTGGAGGAGGATTTCCTGGAGTGTATTAGAGAAGGTTTTCCAGACCAATATGTCGAGGAACCAACTAGGGAGCTGGCCATCCTAGACTGGGTGATGTGTAATGAGAAAGGACTAATTAGCAATCTTGTTGTGCGAGGCCCCTTGGGGAAGAGTGACCATAACATGGTAGAATTCTTTATTAAGATGGAGAGTGACACAGTTAATTCAGAAACTAGGGTCCTGAACTTAAGGAAAGGTAACTTCGATGGTTTGAGGCGTGAATTGGCTAGAATAGACTGGCAAATGATACTTAAAGGGTCGACGGTGGATAGGCAATGGCAAATATTTAAAGATCACATGGATGAACTTCAGCAATTGTACATCCCTGTCTGGAGTAAAAATAAAACGGGGAAGGTGGCTCAACCGTGACTAACAATGGAAATTAAGGATAGTTTTAAATCCAAGGGAGAGGCATACAAATTGGTCAGAAAAAGCAGCAAGCCTGAGGACTGGGAGAAATTTAGAATTCAGCAGAGGAGGACAAAGGGTTTAATTAAGAGGGGGAAAATAGAGTACGAGAAGAAGCTTACTGGGAAAATAAAAACTGACTAGATATGTGAAAACATAGAAAACATAGAAAATAGGTGCAGGAGTAGGCCATTCGGCCCTACGAGCCTGTATCACCATTCAATAAGATCATGGCTGATCATTCACCTCAGTACCCCTTTCCTGCTTTCTCTCCATACCCCTTGATCCCTTTAGCCGTAAGGGCCACGTCTAACTCCCTCTTGAATATATCCAATGAACTGGCATCAACGACTCTCTGCGGCAGGGAATGCCACAGGTTAACAACTCTCTGAATGAAGAAGTTTCTCCTCATCTCAGTCCTAAATGGCATACGCCTTTTCCTAAGACTGTGTCCCCTGGTTCTGGACTTCTCGAACATCGGGAACATTCTTCCTGCATCTAACCTGTCCCATCCCGTCAGGATCTTATATGTTTCTATGAGATCCCCTTTCATCCTTCTAAATGATCCCCTCTCATCCTTCTAAACGATCCCCTCTCATCCTTCTAAACTCCAGTGTATAAAGGCCCAGTTGATCCAGTCTCTCCTGATATGTCCATCCAGCCATCCCTGGAATCAGTCTGGTGAACCTTCGCTGCACTCCCTCAATAGCAAGAACGTCCTTCCTCAGATTAGGAGACGAAAACTGAACACAATATTCCAGGTGAGGCCTCACCAAGGCCCGGCACAACTGCAGTAGGACCTCCCTGCTCCTATACTCAAATCCCCTAGCTATGAAGGCCAACATGCCATTTGCCTTTTTCACCGCCTGCTGTACCTGCATGCCAACTTTCAATGTCTGATGAACCATGATACCCAGGTCTCGTTGCACCTCCCCTTTCCCTAATCTGCCGCCATTCAGATAATATTCTGCCTTCGTGTTTTTGCCCCCAAAGTGGATAACCTCACATTTATCCACATTATACTGCATCTGCCATGTATTTGCCCACTCACCTAACCTGTCCAAATCATCCTGCAGCCTCTTAGCATCCTCCTCACAGTTCACACCGCCACCCAGTTTAGTGTCATCTGCAAACTTGGAGATATTACACTCAATTCCTTCATCCAAATCATTAATGTATATTGTGAAGAGCTGGGGTCCCAGCACTGAGCCCTGCGGTGCTCCACTAGTCACTGCCTCCCATTCCGAAAAGGACCCATTTATCCCGACTCTCTGCTTCCTTCCTGCCAACCAATTCTCTACCCACGCTAGTACGTTACCCCCAATACCATGTACCTTGATCTTGTACACCAATCTCTTATGTGGGACCTTGTCAAAGGCCTTTTGAAAGTCCAAATACATCACATCCACTGGTTCTCCCTTGTCCATTCTACTAGTTACATCCTCAAAAAATTCTAGAAGATTTGTCAAGCATGAGTTCCCCTTCATAAATCCATGCTGACTTGAACCGATCCTGTCACCGCTTTCCAAATGCGCTGCTATTTCATCCTTAATAATAGATTCCAATATTTTCCCCACTACTGATATCAGGCTAACCGGTCTATAATTACCCGTTTTCTCTCTCCCTCCTTTTTTAAAAAGTGGTGTTACATTAGCAACCCTCCAGTCCATAGGAACTGATCCAGAGTCGATAGACTGTTGGAAAATGATCACCAATGCATCCACTATTTCTCGGGCCACCTCCTTAAGTACTCTGGGATGCAGACAATCAGGCCTCGAGGATTTATCGGCCTTCAATCCCATCAATTTCCCCAACACAATTTCCCGCCTAATATGGATATCCTTCAGTCCCTCCTTCTCACAAGACCCTCGGTCCCCTAGTACATCCGGAAGGTCATTTGTGTCTTCCTTCGTGAAGACAGAACCAAAGTATTTGTTCAATTGGTCTGCCATTTCTTTGTTCCCCATTATTAATTCACCTGAGTCCGACTGCAACGGACCCACGTTTGTTTTCACTAATCTTTTTCTCTTCACATATCTATAGAAGCTTTTGCAGTCAGTTTTTATTTTCCCTGCAAGCTTCCTCTCGTACTCTATTTTCCCCCTCCTAATTAAATCCTTTGTCCTCCTCTGCTGAATTCTAAATTTCTCCCAGTCCTCAGGTTTGTACTTTTTCTGGCCAATTTATATGCCTCTTCCTTGGATCTAACACTATTCTTAATTTCCCTTGTTAGCCACGGTTGAGCCACCTTCCCTGTTTTATTTTTACTCCAGACAGGGATGTACAACTGTTGAAGTTCATCCATGTGATCTATAAATGTTTGCCATTACCTATCCACCGTCGACCCTTTAAGTTACATTTGCCAGTCTATTCTAGCCAATTCACGCCTCATGCCATCGAAGTTAGCTTTCCTTAAGTTTAGGACCCTAGTTTCTGAATTAACTGTGCCACTCTCAATCTTAATAAAGAATTCTACCATATTATGGTCACTCTTCCCCAAGGGGCCTCGCACAACAAGATTGCTAATTAGTCCCTTCTCATTGCACATCACACAGTCTAGGATGGCTGCTCTCTAGTCGGTTCCTCGACCTATTGGTCACGAAAACCAGCCTTAATACACTCCAGGAAATCCTCCGCTACCGCATTGCTACCAGTTTGGTTAACCCAGTCTATATGTAAATTAAAGTCGCCCATGATAACTGCTGTACCTTTATTGCACACATCCCTAATTTCTTGTTTCATGCTTTCCCCAACCTCACTACTACTGTTTGGTGGCCTGTACATAACTCCCACCAACGTTTTCTGCCCTTTGGTATTCCGCAGCTCCATCCATACCGATTCCGCATCATCTAAGCTAATGTCCTTCCTTACTAATGCAATTAATTTCTTCTTTGACCAGCAACGCTACCTGCCTCCTTTCCCTCTCTGTCTATCCTTCCTAAATGCTGAATACCTCTGGATGTTGAGTTCCCAGCCTTGGTCGCCCTGGAGCCATGTCTCTGTGATGCCAATTACATCGTATTATGAACTGCTATCTGCGCAGTTAATTCATCCACCTTATTCCGAATACTCCTCGCGTTGAGGCACAGAGCCTTCAGGCTTGTCTTTTTAATACACCTTGCCCCTTTAGAATTTTACTATAATGTGGCCCTTTTTGTTTTTTGCTTTGGGATTCTCTGCCCTCCACTTTTACTATTCTCTTTTCTATCTTTTGCCTCTGTCTCCCTTTTATTTTCCTCTGCCTCCCTGCATAGGTTCCCATCCCCCTGCCATATTAGTTTAACTCCTCCCCAACAGCACTAGCAAACACTCCCCCTAGGACATTGGTTCCAGTCCTGCTCAGGTGCAGACCGTCCAGTTTATACTGGTCCCACCTCCCCCAGAACCGGTTCCAATGCCCCAGGAATTTGAATCCCTCCCCTCTGCACCACTCCTCAAGCTATGTATTCATCTGAGCTATCCTGCGATTCCTACTCTGACTAGCACGTGGCACTGGTAGCAATCCTGTGAAGAGAAAAAGATTAGTGAAGACAAACGTAGGTCCCTTGCAGTCGGATTCAAGGGAATTCATGATGGGGAACAAAGAAATGGCAGACCAATTGAACAAATACTTTGGTTCTGTCTTCATGAAGGAAGACACAAATAACCTTCCAGAAGTACAAGGGGACCAAGGGTCTAGTGAGAAGGAGGAACTGAAGGATATCCCTATTAGGCAGGAAATTGTGTTAGGGAAATTGATGGGATTGAAGGCCGATAAATCCCCGAGGCCTGATTGTCTGCATCCCAGAGTACTTAAGGAAATGACACTAGAAATAGTGGATGCATTGGTGATCATTTTTGCAATGTCTGTAAGCTTGTAATGTTTGTAGCACCACACTGTGGATGTGAACGTATTGTGTACTGCAAGTGCAGGGTTAATAATAAACAGAACCAGGCAGATTTCCGGAGGCTTCCGAGAGAGCTGCCTTCCATGTAGGAAGCTGTGTGCTGTGCTCTGTGAATATATGACATTTGGCGGCGAGATGGGATTTTTCGTATGATTTAAAGCTTAAATTTTGTTGGGGAAGGATTCAGCCATCCGACAGAGAGACTTTGGAAGTTTCTGTCTTTGGAAAAAGCTACAAAAATCCGAGGTAAAATACAGCACACAGTGTGAACAGCTAGAGATTAAAATGGCAGGTGTAATCGGACATTTGGGGGAATATAGACATGACCAGGAACGTTTTAAAGTGTATGTGGATCGGCTAGAAATGTATTTCACTACAAATAACATAATCGAAGTTCCAGACAATGCAGTCCAGAACCGTGCTGTGTTGGAACATAAGAGAGCGATCTTCTTATCGGAGGCGGGTCCGGCATTTTACGAAACACTTGTAAATCTGCTTGTGCCTGATGCGCCAAAGGACACAATGCTTAAAGAGATTTTAACGAAGCTGGGGCAGCTCCAAACCGTTAGAAATTGCTGAAAGCTATCGTTTCGGGATTCGGAATCAAAAGGCTGATGAAAGTATCAGTGATTACATCATAGCATTAAAAAAGCTATCGATGCACTGTAATTTTGGAAACTTTCAAAACTGAGCATTACGGGATCATTTTGTTCGTGGGGTGAAAAATGTTGCGATCAGAAGGAAGTTATTGACGACGGATGACTTGACTTCTGAGATTGCTTGTCAGACAGCGAGGTCAATGGGCATGGCCGAACAATATTCCCGAGAATTAAATAATAATTACGGTCGTCAGTCAACCGAGGTAAATCACCTGCAGGTTTAAAGTAAACGACGGTGGGGGCCCAAAGTCTCAGAAACTGGAAATTCTAACAGAGCGTCGAAGTCATGCTATAGGTGCTCGGGACAACACATTGCTCAAAGTTGTCCATACGTGAAGGCAGAGTGTTTCTCCTGCAGAAAGACTGGTCATCTTGCGAAGGCATGCCGACTGAAGGGTAAACCAGCTTTTAAAGCTATGAGTCCAGCGATCAAAGCTATGAGTAGAAATCTCAAGAGACTACATAGCATGGATAACAACAACAGGATGAGGAGATGTTAGAGTTACAGGTCATCAGGAGCACGAGGTTAATGGACAGCGATTCGGAAAGCATCAAAATCCGCATAGATGTTGTGGGATTCAAGATACCAATGGAAATTGACACGGGTGCACCCGTGAGTGCAGTACCGGAGTCACTATATTGCGACAAATTGCGTGATTTTCAACTGGAGAAATCCAAGATAGAGCTGCGAGGCTACTCGGGAGAGAAAATTCCTGTGGTAGGTCGTATCACCGTACTGATGAAATATAAAGATCAATTTCAGAACTTGCCTCTAATGGTAGTGAAAGGAGACAAGTCTGCCTTACGAGGAAGAAATTGGTTGAGCTCACTGAAGCTGGATTGGAGTAGGATTTTCTGTGTGGAAGCGAGATTTTCATCAAAGGATGAGGTTATCTAAAAGTATCCGAAGGTGTTCTGCGAAACGGGCAGTCCGATCCAAGGCTTCAAGGTGAGTGTCAGGGTACAGAAGGAAGCTAGATCGGTTTATTACAAGCCACATTCCGTACCATATGCACTCAAGGAGAAAGTTGAGCAAGAACTCAAAAGACTAGAGACTGAGAACATTATTTGTAAGATAGATCGATGTAATTGGGCTACACCCATTGTTGTTGTACCTAAGTCCGATGGTAAGGTAAGATTGTGTGGTGATTATAAAGTAACCGTAAACCAGGTTCTAGAGGGTAATGTCCCCAATACATTGCCGAATATAGAAGATTTGTTCACAACACTGACGGGTGGTCAGATCTTCTCCAAACTGGATCTTACAAATGCCTACTTACAGCTTGAACTAGATGAGGAGTCCAAGTCATGTTTGACTATAAATACTTATCTAGGCCTATGTCAATTTAATAGGCTACCGTTTGGAGTGTCTTCCGCCCCTGCCATATTTCAAGGGGTGATGAACCAGATTTTGCAAGGTATTGAAGGGATAGTATTTTATTTGGATGACATACTAATTTCAGTATCAAATAGGCAAATTCATAATAACATATTGAATGAAGTCCTCAAACGGCTAGAGAAGCACAGAGTACGAGTGTTTGCTCGTAAGTGTGAGTTATTTAAAAACTCAGTGGAGTACTGGGTACAGAGTAGACAAAGATGGTTTACATCCAACCATGGAAAAATTGGATGCAATTAGAAAAGCACCCACTCCCAGGAATGTCACTGAACTTCGTTCATTCTTGGGTCTTTTGAACTATTATGGTAAGTTCCTACCAAATTTGGCTACAGTATTACATCCACTGAATGAACTTTTGAAAAAACAGGTTCATTGGAAGTGGTCAAAAGAATGCGATACAGCATTCAAGGAGTGTAAAAGCAAATTGGTAGAGAGCACCATGTTAGTTCACTATGACATATCTAAGGAGATTAAGCTAGCATGTGATGCCTCTCTGTATGGAGTTGGGGCAGTAATCTCTCATGTATTAAGTAGTGGTGAGGAGAGACCAATTGCTTTTGCTTCAGGCACTCTCAGTGCCAGTGAGAGTAATAATGCGCAAATTGAAAGGGAAGCTTTGGCATTAATTTTTGGGATCAAGAAATTTCACAAATACTTGTATGGTCGTAAGTTTACCATCGTTATGGACCATAAGCCCCGAACAGCAATCCTCCATCCAAAGTCCCCAGTTCCAACATTAGCTGCAGCCTGAATGCAGAGATGGGCTTTGATTTTGTCAGCATATAAATATGATATTGAATACAGATGATCAACTGATCACAGTAATGCTGATGCAACGTCTAGATTGCCTTCCCCATCACAAGTTATACCCGATAGGGAAGAAGTGTTTTATTTTTCATACATTGATGAACTACCAGTCACAGCTGAAGAGATTGGTAAAGCAACCAAACGTAACCCAGTGATGTCAAGGTGTATCAGTATATTGCAAATGGATGGCCAAACCAGGTAACAGACAAAGATACAATCCATTCTTCATTCATCGGAATGAATTATCAGTCGTTAAAGATTGTATCATGTGGGGTGCAAGAGTGGTTATACCAAATAAGTTCAAGTCCAAATTATTAGGAGACCTCCATGACCAGCACTTGGGAATGTGCTGACCAAGAGTTTTGCACGCAGTTATTTATGGTGGTCAGATCTTGATAAAGATATAGAGTACATCGTGAGTCAGTGTATGACATGTCAATCGGTAAGCAAGCAACCAACACCAGTACCATTACAACCATGGAAATGGCCTCCCAGGGTATGGCAAAGGCTACATATTGATTTTGCTGATTTAGAAGGACAACAATTGTTCATTGTGATTGATAGCCATTCGAAGTGGGTTGAGATGTTCCCAATGTGGTAAAACATTGGACATGTTATGAAAATTATTTTCTTCATTTGGCCTCCCTGAAGAAATTGTTTCGGATAATGGACCACAATTTCGTTCAGAAGAATTTGCACAATTCACGAGCAAAAATGGTGTGAAACATACCAAGGTTCCACCCTACTATCCTGCTTTGAATGGTGCAGCAGGGCGCACTGTACAAATCGTAAAACGTGCCCTCATAAAACAAATGTTAGATCCAAATCCAAGGGAACGACAGTTGTCATTGAATCACAAATTGGCTAATTTTTTGATTACATATCGAAATACTCCTCATACAACTACTGGTAGAACACCAGCAGAGTTGTTTCTCAAACAAAAGCCACGAACCAGATTCTCGTTGTTAAAGCCAAATTTAGCACAGTCTGTAGAAGAGACACAATTAAGACAGAAAGAGAATCATGATAGAGGTAGAGTAAAAGAGAGAAGTGTGAAATTAAACCAGAAGGTGAGAGTGAAGAACCATCACCATAAATGGTTAAAGTGGTTACCAGGAAGAGTGGTGAAGATATGTGGTCCTCCCACATATTTGGTAAAGATGTTTGATAATGGACAGGTTAGGTTTGTTCATATTGATCATATTTTACCTACAGACATAGAAGGAGTTGAAGGTGGGAATGATTCAATTATTTCTGACTCATCAGATAGTTTTGATATACCAGTAGCAAATCCTAAATCCAATGTACTGGAAACAAATCCAGGAGAGAATCAGAATGAAAGTCTGAGTCCGAGTCAGGAAAACAAAGAGCCTGAAGTTAGAGTGAGTTCAAATGAAAATCAAGGAAATTCCGTGGAGGAAAACGTTCCTCAGGATGAGCCTTGAATGAGTGTGAAATCGACATCATGTTTGGAAGGTTCTGTTCGAGAGCGAAGGTCTACGAAAACAAGTGGTAAAGTTAAATTTGTAAATATGGAAAAAAATGAGTTTATATCCTGTGTTATGTATAAACATGAAAGTTATGCATGATGTTTGTTATAATAACTTCTTCATTAAGGAGGGAGAAGTGTAATGTCTGTAAGCTTGTAATGTTTGTAGCTCCACATTGTGGATGTGGAAGTATTGTGTACTGCAAGTGCAGGGTTAATAATAAACAGAATCAGGCCGATTTCCGGAGGCTTCTGAGAGAGCTGCCTGCCATGTAGAAAACTGTGTGTGCTGTGCTCTGTGAAGATATTACAATTTTCCAACAGTCTATCGACTCTGGATCAGTTGCTATGGACTGGAGGGTAGCTAATATAACACCACTTTTTAAAAAGGGAGGGAAAGAGAAAGTGGGTAATTATAGACCGGTTAGCCTGGCATCAGTAGTGGGGAAAATGTTGGAATCAATTATTAAGGATGAAATAGCAGCACATTTGGAAAGCAGTGACAGGATCGGTCCAAGCCAGCATGGATTTATGAAGGGGAAATCATGCTTGACAAATCTTCTGGAATTTTTTGAGGATGTAACTTGTAGAGTGGACAAGGGAGAACCAGTGGATGTAGTGTATTTGGACTTTCAAAAGGCTTTTGACAAGGTCCCACACAAGAGATTGGTGTGCAAAATCAAAGCACATGGTATGGGGGTAACATACTGACGTGGATAGAGAACTGATTGGCAGACAGGAAGCAGAGAGTCGGGATAAACAGGTCCCTTTCAGAATGGCAGGCAGTGACTAGTGGAGTGCCGCAGGGCTCAGTGCTGGGACCCCAGCTCTTTACGATATACATCAATGATTTAAATTAAGGAATTGAGTGTAATATCTCCAAGTTTGCAGATGACACTAAACTGGGTGGCGGTGTGAGCTGTGAGGCTGCAGGGTGACTTGGACAGGTTAGTTGAGTGGGCAAATGCATGGCAGATGCAGTATAATGTGGGTAAGTGTGAGGTTAGCCACTTTGGGGGCAAAAACGCGAAGACAGAATATTATGTGAATGGCGGCAAATTAGAAAAAGGGGAGGTGCAACGAGAGCTGGGTGTCATGGTTCATCAGTCATTGAAAGTTGGCATACAGATACAGCAGGCGGTGAAGAAGGCAAATGGTATGTTGGCCTTCATAGCTAGGGGATTTGAGTATAGGAGCAGGGAGGTCTTACTGCAGTTGTACAGGGCCTTGGTGAGGTCTCACCTGGAATATTGTGTTCAGTTTTCGCCTCCTAATCTGACGACGTACCAGAACCTCAGACTGAGCAGGCAGGCGTATATGGGATGCACACATTTACCACAAAGTGTTCCCCGATAATGCTGAAGGTTAAATTAAATGGACTCCCAGTGTCCATGGAGCTGGACACGGGCGCAAGCCAGTCCATAATGAGCAAAAAGACTTGCGATAAATTGTGATGCAGCAAGGCTTCAAGGCCAGTCCTGACTCCCATTCGTACTAAACTGAGAACGTACACAAAGGAACTGATTGCCATAATTGACAGTGCTACCGTAAAGGTCTCCTATGATGGAGCGGTGCACGAGTTACCACTCTGGGTGGTACCGGGCGATGGCCCCACGCTGTTCGGCAGGAGCTGGCTGGGAAAGATACGCTGGAACTGGGACAACGTCCGAGCACTTTCGTCTGTCGATGACACTTCATGTGCCCAAGTCCTAAGCAAGTTCCCCTCGTTGTTCGAACCATGCATAGGGAAGTTCCAAGGAGCAAAAGTGGAGATCCATTTGATTCCGGGGCGCGACCTATCCATCACAAGTCGAGAGCGGTACCTTACGTGATGAGAGAGAGGGTGGAGATCGAGCTGGACAGGCTGCAACGAGAGGGCATCATTTCGCTGATCGAATTCAATGAGTGAGCTAGTCCTCAACGGATACGGCAACGTCAGAATCTATGGTGATTACAAAGTAACAGGACGATATCTTGGTTACAGGTCGGGACACAGTCGAGCACCTGCAGAACCTGAAGGAGGTTCTTAATCGGCTTAATCGTGTGGGGCTCAGGCTAAAATGCTCGAAGTGCATTTTCCTGTCGTTCCTGGGGAGAAGAATCGCGGCGGACGGCATCAGGCCCACTGATTTGAAGACTGAGGCAATCAAGAATGCACTGAGACCACAGAACGTGATGGAGCTACAGTTGTTTCTAGGACTCCTGAAATATTTTGATAACTTCTTACCGGGTCTTAGCACATTGTTAGAATGACTGCACTCTTTACTGCGTAAAGGAGATGAATGGGGATGGGGTAAAAGCCAAGAAAATGCCTTTGAGAAGGCTAGGAAGCTGTTATGTTCAAACAACTTGCTTGTGTTGTGCAATCCATGTAAGCGTTTGGTACTAGCATATGGTGCGTCGTCGTACGGGGTCGGGTGTCTATTGCAACAAGCTAATGAATTTCAGAAATTGCAACCAGTTGCTTATGCATCCAGAAGTCTGTCCAAGGCTGAGAGGGCCTACAGCATGATCGAAAAAGAAGCGTTAGCGTGTATTTACGGATAAAGAAAATGCATCAATATCTGTTCGGGCTCAAATTTGAATTGGAAACCGACCATAAGCCGTTTATATCCCTCTTTTCTGAAAGTAAGGGGATAAATACGAATGCATTGGCCCGCATCCAGAGATGGGTGCTCACGTTGTCCGCATACAACTACGCCATCCGCCACAGGCCAGGTACAGAAAACTGCCGATGCTCTCAGTAGGCTGCCATTGCCCACCACCGGGATGGAGATGGCACAGCCTGCAGATTTAGTCATGGTAATGGAAGCATTCGAGAGTGAGCAATCGCCTGTTACCGCCCGACAGATTAGAACATGAACGAGCCAGGACCCCTTACTGTCCTTTGTAAAAAACTGTGTGCTCCACGGGAGTTGGTCTAGTGTCCCGTTAGAGGTGCAAGAAGAAATAAAGCCGTACCAGCGGCGAAAAGATGAAATGTGTATACAGGCATACTGCCTCCTATGGGGTAATCGGGTAGTTGTGCCAAAAAAGAGCAGCGACACCTTCATTAGTGATCTCCACAGCACCCACCCAGACATCCTAATGATAAAAGCGATAGCCAGATCCCACATGTGGTGGCCCGGTATCATAGAAACATAGAAACATAGAAAATAGGTGCAGGAGTAGGCCATTCGGCCCTTCTAGCCTGCACCACCATTCAATGAGTTCATGGCTGAACATTCAACTTCAGTACCCCATTCCTGCTTTCTCGCCATACCCCTTGATCACCCTAGTAGTAAGGACCTCATCTAACTCCTTTTTGAATATATTTAGTGAATTGGCCTCAACAACTTGCTGTGGTAGAGAATTCCACAGGTTCACCACTCTCTGGGTGAAGAAGTTCCTCCGCATCTCGGTCCTAAATGGCTTACCCCTTATCCTTAGACTGTGACCTCTGGTTCTGGACTTCCCCAACATTGGGAACATTCTTCCTGCATCTAACCTGTCTAACCCCGTCAGAATTTTAAATGTTTCTATGAGGTCCCCTCTCATTCTTCTGAACTCCAGTGAATACAAGCCCAGTTGATCCAGTCTTTCTTGATAGGTCAGTCCCGCCATCCCGGGAATCAGTCTGGTGAACCTTCGCTGCACTCCCTCAATAGCAAGAATGCAAACTTAGAGTCCTGCGTGCACAAATGTAATACATGTTCCCAGTTAAGCAATGCACCCAGGGAGGCACCACTAAGTTTATGGTCATGGCCCTCCAAACCGTGGTCCATGGTCCATGTCGACTATGCAGGCACATTCTTGGGGAAAATGTTTTTAGTGGTTGTAGATGCTATTATATATGTAAACTTATATTTACTCTGTACAGCCATCAGAGGGCTCGTCCCCCGGAGCCCAAGGGATCCCATAATCCCTTGGGAGCATAGGTATTTAAGGAGGCCTCACAGGTTGGAGAGGCACTCTGGAGACCTGCAACAAAAGACTAAGGTCACATTTTACTTTGAGCTCACAGTGTTCAGTCTGACTTTTTCTCCATACATAACAACTGGCGACGACATACAGATAAGCGAACCCAAAGATGCAGAGAACAGTGGGCATCCTGGCGAAAATCTCGGAGGGAGATGACTGGGAACTTTTGTGGAGCGACTCGACCAATACTTCATGGCTAACAAGCTAGATGGGGAAGAGAACGCTGCCAAACGAAGGGCGATCCTCCTCACTGTCTGTGGGGCATCAACGTATGGTCTCATGAAGAATCTGCTCACTCTAGCAAAACCCACGGAGAAATCGTACAATGATTTGTGCACACTGGTCCGAGAGCATTTGAACCCGAAGGAAAGCGTTCTGATGGCGAGGTACCGGTTCTACACCTACAAAAGGTCTGAAGGCCAGGAAGTGGCGAGTTATGTCGCCGAGCTAAAACACCTTGCAAGACATTGCGAATTCGAAGGACATTTGGAGCACATGCTCAGAGACATTTTCGTACTTGGCATTAGCCACGAAATCATACTTCGCAAACTTTTGACTGTAGAGACCCCAACCTTGAGTAAGGCCATAGAGATAGCCCAGGCATTCATTGCCACCAGTGACAATACGAAGCAAATCTCTCAGCACACAAGGACTGTGAACAAAGTGATGTTGTTTTCGAATCGCAACATACAGGGCAGGTCACACATGTCCGCAGATATCTCAGAGTCCACCATCAAGGGTGATGAATGCAAGGCCATTAACACCTTGTTGGTGCTGCGGGGGTGATCATCATTTCCATTCATGCCGATTCAAAGGGTATGTTTGCAAGGGCTGTGGAACAATGGGACACCTCCAACGTATGTGCAGGCAAGCTGCTAATCCTGTTAAACCTGCAAACCACCATGTTGCAGAGGTGGATAGATCCACGGAGGGTCACGACGAACCAGAGCTTCAGATAGAGGAGGCAGAGGTATATGGGGTACACACATTCACCGTGAATTGTCCCCGGATAATGCTGAATGTTGAGCTAAATGGACTCCTGGTGTCAATGGAGCTGGACACGGGCGCGAGCCAGTCCATCGTGGGCAAAAAGACTTTAGAAAGATTATGGAGCAACAAGGCCTCAAGACCAGTCTTAACTCCAATTCGCACGAAACTAAGAACTTACACGAAAGTACTGATTCTCGTAATCGGCAGTGTTACCATAAAGGTTTCCTATGGTGGAGCGGTGCACAAGCTACCAATCTGGGTGGTACCGGGCGATGGTCCCACGCTGCTCGGCTGGAGCTGACTGGGAAAGATACGCTGGAACTGGGACGACCTCCGAGCGCTATCGCCTGCTGATGACATTCCGTGTGTCCAGTTCTTTAACAAGTTCCCTTCGCTGTTTGAACCAGGCATCGGAAAATTCCAAGGAGCAAAAGTGAAGATCCACCTAATTCCAGGGGCATGACCCATCCATCACAAGGCGAGAGCAGTATTGTACATGGTGAGAGAAAGGGTAGAGATCGAGCTAGACCGGCTGCAATGAGAGGGCATCATTTCACCGATTGAGTTCAACGAGTGGGCCAGCCCAATCGTTCCTATCCTCAAGGGAGACGGCACCGTCAGAATCTGTGGCGATTACAAAGTAACTATCAATCGTTTCTCCCTGCAGGACCAATACCCACAACCAAAAGCCGACGACCTCTTTGCAATGCTGGCGGGAGGAAAGACATTCATGAAGCTGGATCTGACTTCAGCCTACGTGACGCAGGAACTGGAGGAATCATCGAAGGGTCTCACCTGCATCAACATGCAAAAAGGTCTTTTTATTTATAACAGATGCCCGTTTGGAATTTGATCAGCGGCGGAAATATTCCAGGGAAACATGGAAAGCTTACTGAATTCAGTCCCACACACTGTGGTCTTCCAAGATGACATCTTGGTCACAGGTTGGAACACAGTTGAGCATCTGCAGAACATGGAGGAGGTTCTGAGTCTACTCAACCGCATGGGGCTCAAGTTAAAACGCTCAAAGTGTGTTTTCCTGGCACCTGAAGTGGAGTTCTTGGGAAGGAGGATTGCGGCGGATTGCATCAGGCCCACCAACGCGAAGACGGAAGCAATCGAGAACGCACCAAAGCCACAGAACGTGACGGAGCTGCGGTCGTTTCTGGGACTCCTGAACTACTTTGGTAACTTCTTACCGGGTCTCAGCACACTCAACAGAAAATTGTTATGCTCAAACAAATTGCTTGTATTGTATGATCCATGTAAGTGTTTGGTACTAGCATGTGATGCGTCATCATATGGCGTCGAGTGTGTATTGCAACAAGCTAATGGTTTTGGGAAACTGCAACCGGTTGCTTATGCATCCAGGAGTCTGTCTAAGGCCGAGAGAGCCTACAGCATGATTGAGAAAGAAGCGTTAGCGTGTGTTTATGGGTAAAGAAAATGCATCAATATCTGTTTGGGCTAAAATTCGAATTAGAAACTGACCATAAGCCACTCATGTTCCTGTTTTCTGAGAGTAAGGGGATAAATACTAATGCATCGGCCCGCATCCAGAGTTAGGCGCTCATGTTGTCCGCATACAACCATGCCATCCGCCACAGGCCAGGCACAGAAAACTTTGCCGATGCTCTCAGTAGGCTGCCATTGCCCATCACGGGGGTGAAAATGGCGCAGCCCGCAGATTTAGCCATAGTTATGGAAGCATTTGAGATTGAACAATCACCCGTCACTGCCCGGCAGATCAAAACCTGGACAAGCCAGGACCCCTTATTATCCCTAGTCAAAAGCTGTGTGCTTCACGGGAGCTGGTCCAGTGTTCCAGTGGAAATGCAGGAAAAGATAAAGCCGTTCCAACGGCGCAAAGATGAAATGTCTATACAGGCAGACTGCCTTCTGTGGGGCAATCGAGTAGTGGTCCCCAAGAAGAGCAGAGACACCTTCATCAATGACCTCCACAGAACCCACCCAGGCATCGTAATGATGAAAGCGATAGCCAGATCCCACGTGTGGTGGCCCGGTATCGATGCGGAATTAGAGTCCTGCGTTCACAGATGTAATACATGCTCGCAGTTAAGCAATGTACCCAGGGAGGCGCCGCTAAGTTTATGGTCTTGGCCCTCCAAACCGTGGGTGAGGGTACACGTCGGCTATGCAGGCCCGTTCTTGGGTAAAATGTTCCTTGTGGTTGTAGACGCGTACTCCAAGTGGATTGAATGAGAGATAATGTCAGCTAGCACATCCGCTGCCACTACTGAAAGCCTGCGGGCCATGTTTGCCACTCACGGCCTACCCAATGTTCTGGTGAGCAACAACGGGCCATGTTTTACCAGTGCTGAGTTCAAAGAATTCATGACCCGTAACGGGATCAAACATGTCACATCTGCTCCGTTCAAACCAGCGTCCAATAGTCAGGCAGAGAGAGCAGTGCAAACCATCAAGCAAGGCTTGAAAAGGGTAACTGAAGGCTCACTGCAGACTCGCCTATCCCGAGTCCTGCTTAGCTACCGCATGAGACCCCACTCGCTGACTGGAATCCCACCTGCTGAACTGCTCATGAAAAGAGCACTTAAGACAAGGCTCTCGTTAGTTCACCCTGATCTTCATGAACAGGTAGAGAGCAGGCGGCTTCAACAAAGTGCATACCATGATAGGGCAAATGTGTCATGTGAGATTGAAATCAATGATCCTGTATTTGTATTAAATTATAGAGAAGGTCCCAAGTGGCTTCCCGTTACTGTGGTGGCCAAAGAGGGGAGCAGGGTGTTTTGGGTCAAACTTTCAAATGCACTCATTCACCGGCAACACTTGGACCAAATCAAATTCAGATTCACGGACTATCCTGAGCAACCCACCTTGGACCCTATCTTTTTTGATCCCCCAACATACACACCAGTGGCAACTGACACCACGGTTGACCATGAAGCAGAACCTATCATCCACAGCAGCCCTGCAGGGCTCAACACACCAGGCAGCCCAGCAAGGCCAGCTGCACAGCAGCCCAGCGAGGACACAACAAATGATTCAACAACACCAGCTTTCACACCGAGACGATCATCCAGGACAAGAAGGACTCCAGATCGACTCACATTGTAAATAGTTACACTATTGACTTTGGAGGGGAATGTTGTTATATATGTGGACTTGTATTTACTCTGTACAGCCACCAGAGGGCTCATCCCCTGGAGTCCCAAGGGATCCCATAATCCCTTGGGAGCACAAGTATTTAAGGAGGCCTCACAGGTTGGAGAGGCACTCTGGATACCTGCAATAAAAGACTAAGGTCACACTTTACATTGAGCTCACAGTGTCCAGTCTGACTCTTTCTACATACATAACAGATGCGTGCTCCAAATGGATTGAATGTGTGATAATGTCAGCAAGCACATCCGCTGCTACCATTGAAAGCCTATGGGCCATGTTTACCACGCACGACTTGCCTGACATTCTTGTAAGTGACAATGGGCAATGGGCTGTGCTTTTCCAGTGCCGAATTCAAGGAGTTCATGACCCGGAATGGGATCAAACATGTCACGTCTGCCCTGTTTAAACCAGCGTCCAACGGTCAGGCAGAACGAGCAGTTCAAACAATCAAGCAGAGCTTGAAAAGGGTAACTGAAGGCTCACTGCAGACTCGCTTATCCCAAGTCCTGCTTAGTTATCGCACAAGGCCCCACTCGCTCACTGGGGTTCCTCCCGCTGAACTGCTCATGAAAAGAGCACTTAAGACAAGGGTCTCATTAGTCCATCCCTGATCTACACGAACAGGTAGAGACCACGTGGCTTCAACAGAATACATATCATGATTGCGTAAATGTGTCATGCGAAATTGAAATAAATGACCCGATATTTGTGTTGAACTATGGACAAAGTCCCAAGTGGCTTGCTGGCACTGTTTTGGCAAAAGACGGGAGTAGGGTGTTTGTGGTCAAACTTGCAAATGGACTCACCTGCAGGAAATACTTGGACCAAACCAAATTCAGATTTATGGACTATCCAGAACAATCCACAATAAACTCTATCTTTTTTGACCCTCCAACACACACACAAGTGGCAACCGCGCACACAAGCGGTTGACCACGAAGCAGAACCCATCACCCGCAGCAGCCCAGCAAGACTCGCCACCCCCAGCAGTCCAGCAAGGCCAGCTGTGCAGCAGCCCAGCGAAGGCCCAACAAATGACTCACCAACATCAGCATTTGCACCAAGACGATCAACCAGGGAAAGGAAGGCCCCAGATCGACTCACACTGTAAATACAGGCAACTCTCGATTATCTGGGTCCCTCGGGGATTGGGCTATGCCAGGTAAAGGATTTCTCCGTTAGAGCGAGTTGACATTACAGTTAATGCTTACAGTACTGCAGGTGTGCTCTAATCAATAGCTGTAGTGTATTTTCTATCCTTGAATTCTAGCCCTCTAGATCTAAAGACCATTAGGCTTGTTGATTACTTCCAGTAACTGTTCATGGCATTTTAATGAATTATGAGAGGCAATGGAACTGCGTGGGAGCAGCAGCGGGAGCTGAGGCAAGGCAGGGTGCTTAACAGCAGGCTCAACAGGCAACATTCGAATGGAACATCAGAGTTTCAAAGTGACGTCACACACACAGAATTTTAAATGCCGTTACAACGGTTTCCTGTTGCATCCGTGTGCGGATAATCGAGAGTTGCCTGTAGTTATACGATTGACTTTGGAAGGGAGTGTTGTTATGTATGGAAACCTGTAAATACCATGTCTAACCATCAGAGGGCTCATCCCCTGGAGTCCCAAGGGATCCCACAATCCCTTTGGAGCACCTGTATATAAGGAGGCCTCACAGGCTGGAGAGGCACTCTGAGATCTGTAATAAAGGACTACAGTCACACCTTACTTTGAACTTGCAGTATCTAGTCTAACTCTTAATTCAAGACATAACAAAGCCCCCTCCTACTCTTATACGTTTCTATAAGATCACCTCTCATTCTTCTGAATTCCAATGAGTGGAGGCCAAACCTACTCAACCTTTCCTCATAAGTCAACCCCCTCATCCCCCGGATCAACCTAGTGAACCTTCTCTGAACTACTTCCACAGCAAGTATAGTCTTTTGTAAATATGGAAACCAAAACTGCGCACAGTATTCAAGGTGTGGCCTCACCAATACCCTGTACAGCTGTAACAAGATTTCCCTACTTTTATATTCCATCCTCTTTGCAATAAAGGCCAAGATTCCATTGGCCTTTCTGATCACTTGCTGTACCTGCATACTAACCTTTTGTGCTTCATGCACAAGTACTCCCAGGTCCCACTGTACTGCGGCACTTTGCAATCTTTCTCTATTTAAATAATAACTTGATTTTTTTCTGCCAAAGTTCATGATCTCACACTTTCCAACATTATACTCCATCTGCCAAATTCTTGCCCACTCACTTAGCCTGTCTATGTCTCCTGCAGCCTCTTTATGTCCTCCTCACACATTGCCCTTCCTCCCATCTTTGTATTGTCAGCAAACTTGGCTACGTTATACTCAGTCCCCTCCTCCAAGTAGTTAATATAGATTGTAAATAGTTGGGGTCCCAGCACTGATCCCTGCGGCACCCCACTAGTTACTGATTGCCAACCAGAGAATGAATCATTTATCCTGACTCTCTGTTTTCTGTTTCTCAGCCAATCTTCCATCCATGTTAATATATTACCCCCAACCCCGTGAACTTTTATCTTGTGCAATAAGCTTTTGTGTGGCACCTTGTCAACTACCTTCTGGAAGTCCAAATACACCACATCCACTGGTTCCCCTTTATCCACCCTGTTCGTTACATCCTCAAAGAATTCCAGCAAATTTGTCAAACATGACTTGCCCTTCATAATTCCATGCTGACTCTGCCTGACCAAATTATGCTTTTCCAAATGTCCTGCTACTGCTTCTTTAATAATGGACTCCAAAATTTTCCTAACCACAGATGTTAGGCTAACTGGTCTATCGTTTCCTGCTTTTTGTCTGCCTCCTTTTTAAACAGGGGCGTTACATTTGCAGTTTTCCAATCTGCTGGGACCTCCCCAGAATCCAGAGAATTTTGGTAAATTACAACCAATGCATCCATAATCCCTGCCGCTACTTCTCTTAAGACCATAGGATGCAAGCCATCAGGTCCAGGGCATTTATCTGCCTTAAGTCCCATTATCTTACTGAGCACCGCCTCTTTAGTGATTGTGATTCTGTTAAGTTCCTCCCCCCCTATAGCCCCTTGACTATCCACTGTTGGAATATTGTTAGTGTCCTCTACCGTAAAAATTGATACAAAATACTTGTTTTGAGTTTCTGTCATCTCCATGTTCCCCATTACTAATTCCCCGGTCTCGTCCTCGAAGCGACCAACATTTACTTTAGCCACTTGTTTTCTTTTTATATACCTATAGAAACTTTTACTGTCTGTTTTTATATTTTTTGCTAATTTACTTTCATAGTCTATCTTCCCTTTCTTAATCATTTTTTTAGTCATTCTTTGCTGGCTTTTAAAAGCTCCCCAATCTTCTGTCCTCCCACTAGTTTTGGCCACTTTCTATGCCCCTGTTTTTAATCAGATACCGTCCTTTATTTCTTTAGTTAGCCACGGATGGCTTTCTTTCCTCTTGCACCCTTTCGTCCTCACTGGAATATATTTTTCTTGAGAGTTGCGAAATATCTCTTTAAATATAGACCACTGTTCATCAATCGTCCCACAGTTCAATCTGTTTTCCCAGTCCACTTTAGCCAACTTTGCTCTCATACCTTCATAGTCTCCTTTATTTAAGCTTAGTACGCTGGTTAGAGATCCAACTTTCTCACCCTCCATCTGAATTTGAAACTCAATCATGCTATGATCACTCATTCCAAGGAGATCCTTTACTCATAGATTGTTTATTAATCCTGCCTCATTACACAGTACCAGATCTAAGATAGCCTGCCCCTGGTTGGTTCCGTTACATACTGCTCCTGGAACCCACCCCTTATGAACTCTATGAACTCTTCCTCATATGCTACCCTGGCCAATTTGATTTTTCCAATCAATATGGAGGTTAAAATCACCCATGATTATTGCTGTTCCCTTTTTACAAGCCCCCACTATTTCCTGGTATATTTTTTAGTCAGTTGAAAAGGTAACTGAAGAAAGAACATTTGATGTAATTTACTAGGTTTTGCAATCTAAAAATCCTGTCTTCCCTGATGAGAATGTTTTATTTAAAGTTAATAATGATGGCATAGCAAGAGTTCCAGCAGTTTTAAGAATTTAAGAATTTATCTGCAGACATTGGAAGACATACTTGGCCAAGCGGGAATGGTTGATCTATGTTTTCTATCTTAAATATTGTATTGGACAGTAAAGTTCCTCCGGGGCTCATGAATGAGATAGAATTGTAATTAATGGAATGTCCCACTTATAATGCAGATAGAAACTATCAAATGGAATTTTCCTAGCTTTCTAGTGAAAGTCAGGAAAGTGTAGTTACTAATAGTAAATTGATAGCTTTCTCTTGGAGACATTTGTGTCCTTGCCTATGTACCTTTTAAGCAAACTCTATTGATAGTTTGGCCACTACCCAAGACATTGGGGCCATGCAGTGGGAGATGAGCAAAGATCTCCAGATGACTACAATCTTTTGATAAGATAGCGTGAAAGCCCGAGAATGGGTTGTATCGGATGGCACGTGTGGCATGATATTGAGATACCGGTGTAAGTGTGCAAATGTGATTTGTTACGTATGCATGGTGATTTTGCACTGAAGAGCGGGTCTCAGACATGCTCAGTTACTTGACAACAGCAACATGTGAAATTTTTAATGTGGCTCAGGAGAGCATTGACACATACTCCATCAAGAAACTATCTAATTAATGAACCAATCAGGATAGAGTTTAACATGCTGGTGGTACCTGTTGGAGGGATTGAAATTTAAGTTGAAGTGGTACATTACATGGTATTTGAATTGGGGCAATTGAAAGCAAGGGAGAAATAAATTTAGCAAGAATTATCCACAAGATGGATATGAGTAAAAGTAAAATCTGGAGAACCTTTTTAAGTCCACGACTTGTTGATTAGATGTTAAACTCTCCCCTGTGATTGGACAATTGAATGGGTAAAAAATGATTGATGCAAGATATCACCAGCCCACCGAAATAAGGTAAAAAAACAGGCAACTGAGAGAGAGAAACAGGCAGACCGAGGAGAGAGTTTCCTTAAGGTGGACCTCATGCTGGCTTTGACCTAACAACTTGGTCAAGCTCAAACCTCTGAGACGGATCCCATGCTGGTTTCGGCATAACAATTCCACCAGCTCAGGATCTGTTCCGAGACCACCGTTCTGCCGCAATGTCCGTCTGTTCCGTTCTGGGGCTATAGATTGTTCTAATCTCTCTGATGGTTGTATGTTTACTATATCTATCTAATCGCATGTTGTATCTGATTATGCTTAAAATGGTCGTTCTTTAATAAAACGCCTTACAACTCGCAAGACCCTTTGGGTAATCTGTGTGTGACCTGAGATCCAAATCTTACACCTCTCTCCTCTGCACCTCTCTCCTCTGCACCTCTCTCCTCTGCACCTCTCTCCAGTGCACCTCTCTCCTCTGTACCTCTCTCCAGTGCGCCTCTCTCCAGTGCATCTCTCTCCTCTGCACCTCTCTCCAGTGCACCTCTCTCCTCTGTACCTCTCTCCAATGCGCCTCTCTCCAGTGCACCACTCTCCAGGGCACCTCCCTCCAGGGCACCTCTCTCCTCTGCACCTCTCTCCAGGGCACTTCTCTCCAGTGCACCTCTCTCCAGGGCACCTCTCTCCAGGGCACCTCTCTCCAGGGCACTTCTCTCCAGGGCACTTCTCTCCAGTGCACCTCTCTCCTCTGCACCTCTCTCCAGTGCACCTCTTTGTTGATCCCACCACAGCCATGGATGGTGATGGTCTCCCTCTTCTGATGTGCTGTCAAACACATCCAATGGCGATCTAGTCAGTTTAAAAGCCTCCAAAGTTGAGAAAAAGTTGTATCCACACAATAACTCAAATGTTTGGCAAAGAGAACTGAGACACCAGCTGTAATCAGCAAGCTTTTATTCAGACGGGGCGATGACAAGTTTAAATACCCACCTGAACTGCAGCTCAATTTTGCTCCGTTTCCTTGGTCAGTTTCCTGAGCCCTGGGAAACCCATGCTGGAGACATTAAATTTAGAGCTAAGTAAAATGATTATTGGTGATGTGGAAGGTTTCTCAGGGCAAAGGAGACTCAATGGTTCTGGTATTTACTGGAGCGGGATTTCAGAACAGGAAGGGGGGAGCAATTATGGTTGGGAAGCTGATTCCCCGCCCTGAAGCCAGATTGATTGATAGGATAGTTTGGCTTGTCAGCAGGGATTGCTGCAGCATAAGGCCGCAGCCCAGGAGTCGGTAGGTTTAGTGGTTGTTGGGGGTAGAGATTGCCGTTTAGGAGGGGTGGGGGGGAGGTAGTTGAAGATCATGGGGGTCAGGGAGAGATTGAATTTGGGTTGCAGATGGGGGGTAGAGATAGCGAGGGGGTGGGGGGCCGGGGGGAGAGTTGCCGATTGTGGGGGAGATCGGGAGGTCGATGGTGGGGACAGTCAGTGATGAAGAGGCTCAGTGGTCATGAGCCGAGATCGGTGATGGGGTAAGTTCGGGTGGAAATTCGCAGATCACAGGGAGATCGGGGGTTGGTGATGAGGACAGGAATGAGGGGATGGGGAGATCGGAGGTTGGTGTTGGGGGGGCAATGATGGGGGGGCAATGATGGGGGGGTCAAGGGAGAGTCGGAGATCATGGGGGAGATCGGGAGTTGGTGATGGGGATCAGGGGGATTCGGAGATCATGATGGAGAACGGGGGTCGGTGGTTGGGGCAGGTGATGGGGGGGGGGGGGTTGGAGGGAGAGTTGGTGATCGCAAGGGAGATTGTGGGTTGGTGATGGGGACAGGAATGGGGGGACAGGGAAATCGGGGGTTGGTAATGCGGGGCAGGAATGGGGGATGGGGAGATTGGGGGTTGGTGACGGGGGCAGGAATGGAGGGGTGTGGGGAGAGTCGGAGATCTGGAATTTGGTGATGGGGCAGGAATGGGGGGGGACAAGAAGATCGGAGGTTGGTGGTGGGGGCAGGTGATGGGGGAAGTCGGGGGGAGAGTCAGAGATTGTGGGGGAGATCAGGGGTCGGTGATTGGGGGGTTGGAGGGAGAGTCGGAGATTGCGGATGAGGTCGGTGATGGGGCGGGGAGGAGTGGTGATGGGAGGACGGATATGAGGTGGGCCAGTAATCATAGAGATGTTGGTGATGGGATGGGTTCAGAGGGAGATCATGGAGGTGAGGTGGGGGAGATGTTTACAGGTTAGCTTGGTGGACCGAGAGGAAACACTCTTGCTCCTCCTAGCCTCCAAGCAGTGCTGTAAAGGAACATACCTCATGGATCCAGCCCTTCTCGACTGCTCTTACCTGTCAGGTATCCCAAGGCCCGGGAAACCTGGCAACATCGGTTAACATAGAAACATAGAAACATAGAAAATAGGTGCAGGAGTAGGCCATTCGGCCCTTCGAGCCTGCACCGCCATTCAATGAGTTCATGGCTGAACATGCAACTTCAGTACCCCATTCCTGCTTTCTCGCCATACCCCTTGATCCTCCTAGTAGTAAGGACTACATCTAACTCCTTTTTGAATATATTTAGTGAATTGGCCTCAACAACTTCCTGTAGTAGAGAATTCCACAGGTTCACCACTCTCTGGGTGAAGAAGTTTCTCCTCATCTCGGTCCTAATTGGCTTACCCCTTATCCTTAGACTGTGACCCCTGGTTCTGGACTTCCCCAACATTGGGAGCATTCTTCCTGCATCTAATCTGTCTAAACCTGTCAAAATTTTAAACGTTTCTATGAGATCCCCTCTCATTCTTCTGAACTCCAGTGAATACAAGCGCAGTTGATCCAGTCTTTCTTGATATCTCAGTCCTGCCATCCCGGGAATCAGTCTGGTGAACCTTCGCTGCACTCCCTCAATAGCAAGAATGTCCTTCCTCAAGTTAGGAGACCAAAACTGTACACAATACTACAGGTGTGGCCTCACCAAGGCCCTGTACAACTGTAGTAACACCTCCCTGCCCCTGTACTCAAATTCCCTCGCTATGAAGGCCAACATGCCATTTGCTTTCTTAACCGCCTGCTGTACCTGCATGCCAACCTTCAATGACTGATGTACCATGACACCCAGGTCTCGTTGAACTTCCCCTTTTCCTAATCTGTCACCATTCAGATAATAGTCTGTCTCTCTGTTTTTACCACCAAAGTGGATAACCTCACATTTATCTACATTATACTTCATCTGCCATGCATTTGTCCACTCCCCTAACCTATCCAAGTCACTCTGCAGCCTCATAGCATCCTCCTCGCAGCTCACACTGCCACCCAACTTAGTGTCATCTGCAAATTTGGAGATACTACATTTAATCCCCTCGTCTAAATCATTAATATACAATGTAAACAGCTGGGGCCCCAGCACAGAATCTTGCGGTACCCCACTAGTCAACTGCCTGCCATTCTGAAAAGTACCCATTTACTCCTACTCTTTGCTTCCTGTCTGCCAACCAGTTCTCAATCCACGTCAGCACACTACCCTCAATCCCATGTGCTTTAACTTTGCACATTAACCTCTTGTGTGGGACCTTGTCGAATGCCTTCTGAAAGTCCAAATACACCACATCAACTGGTTCCCTCTTGTCCACTCTACTGGAAACATCCTCAAAAAATTCCAGAAGATTTGTCAAGCATGATTTCCCTTTCACAAATCCATGCTGACTTGGACCTATCATGTCACCTCTTTCCAAATGCTCTGCTATGACATCCTTAATAATTGATTCCATCATTTTACCCACTACCGATGTCAGGCTGACCGGCCTATAATTCCCTGTTATCTCTCTCCCTCCTTTTTTAAAAAGTGGGGTTACATTGGCTACCCTCCACTCCATAGGAACTGATCCAGAGTCTATGGAATGTTGGAAAATGACTGTCAATGCATCCGCTATTTCCAAGGCCACCTCCTTAAGTACTCTGGGATGCAGACCATCAGGCCCTGGGGATTTATCGGCCTTCAATCCCATCAATTTCCCCAACACAATTTCCCAACTAATAAGGATTTCCCTCAGTTCCTCCTTCTTACTAGACCCTCTGACCCCTTTTATATCCGGAAGGTTGTTTGTGTCCTCCTTAGTGAATACCGAACCAAAGTACTTGTTCAATTGGTCTGCCATTTCTTTGTTCCCAGTTATGAGTTCCCCTGATTCTGACTGCAGAGGACCTACGTTTGTCTTTACTAACCTTTTTCTCTTTACATATCTATAGAAGCTTTTGCAGTCCATTTTAATTTTCCCTGCAAGCTTCCTCTCGTACTCCATTTTCCCTGCCCTAATCAAACCCTTTATCCTTCTCTGCTGAGTTCTAAATTTCTCCCAGTCCCCGGGTTCGCTGCTATTTCTGGCCAATTTGTATGCCACTTCCTTGGCTTTAATACTATCCTTGATTTCCCTTGATAGCCATGGTTGAGCCACCTTCCCTTTTTTATTTTTACGCCAGACAGGGATGTACAATTGTTGTAGTTCATCCATGCGGTCTCTAAATGTCTGCCATTGCCCATCCACAGTCAACCCCTTAAGTATCATTCGCCAATCTATCCTAGCCAATTCATGCCTCATACCTTCAAAGTTACCCTTCTTTAAGTTCTGGACCATGGTCTCTGAATTAACTGTTTCATTCTCCACCCTAATGTAGAATTCCACCATATTATGGTCACTCTTCCCCAAGGGGCCTCGCACAACGAGATTGCTAATTAATCCTCTCTCATTACACAACACCCAGTCTAAGATGGCCTCCCCCCTAGTTGGTTAAAAAAAGAAACCTTGTTAAAATGAAATCATGCAGCCTCCTTAAAGGGTTTCAACGACCGACCCGCCTCCTGAGAGCGGATTGATTGCCCACCCCTCATCCCACCTCCATTAAAATTGGAAGTGAACATGTTCGAGGCAGGTTGGTTTCCTGGTTCAGTTTCTTAATATTTTTACTTCCTACCTGACCCAAACACACCCATTTTTGGGGGTTAAAATTACCCCCATTGTTTCCTTTTGAGGTCCGGAGAATGAGTCCTACTTCTTCTGGTCCACAAGGAAACCTATATTTCAAAAAAAAATGTACCTGCCTGGACCTCTTGTGGTCCAAGATTCAGCTGCCAGCAGGTTTGGCCTGGCTAGGAAGCCGTCACCACTGCCCCGCTCAAGCCTCCAGTTAAAATAGCAGACCCGATCTGCAATCTTTAAAGAGTTGTGTGTCCTTGCTTCCTGCAATGTTAATTTGCAGGCGGTCCGATCAGGTTGGGAAAGGAGAAGTCTCCGCCAGGTGGGTGGGGAAAAGAGTTGAAATTGGGGTCATAGTTGGTGCATGGCCACATCTTCCCCTTCTCCTTGACATAACTCCTCTAAGCGCCATCCTGTTAATCAGGGTAATTCTTTAAAATCAAATTTAATTACTTCAATCTAGTTTCTTCAACAGTTCATTCCTAATTTAGTTTGTATTGTGGTTAACCATGAACTGCCACATCTGCCTGGATTTCTGTTTTCCCCCTTATCTCACCCTGCCCGACTAGACTGCTCAGATCCTCTTCCTGTGTCAGCAGAAATTCGTTATGTGTACACGCGCCAGCTATATGGCTTTACTTAGGCTAACTTCACTCAACCAGGATGCCTATGTTAGCTTTTTCCTACCATTGTCTGTAAAACCTACAGCCTTGTTTGTGTTCGAGACCTTGGGAGTAGAGAGACCACATGAGATGGCAAGGTCGAAAGGGTGCTCGTCAATATAGGTAGGAGAGTTTATATGGAGAGAGGGGGCTGAGGGAGGACAGGAGGGCAGTGAAATCAGAGTCTAATCTGAGTTGAGATGGAGATTGAAATCACAGAGGATGAGAAGTTGCTTAGTGCAGAGGTTGAAGGAGGGAAAGAAGGAGAAACTTGGGATGGAGCTTGGGAAGGTGGTAGAGAATGAGGATTTAAAAGGAAATGTAAGAGAGTTGAAGTTATTTGAGGTGCTTGAAGGAGGAACAGCTGGAAGAGGAGTAGAGGAAGAGACCAAGGTATGGTTTGGAGATTAAAGCCATCTGGTCAAGAGTCCCAAGATAAAGCTGAGGTTTTAAAAGTCTACATTGCATCAATCCTCGCTGTTGGAGGTTGAGATAAATAAAATATGAATATTATTGTTGCGTATGTATAACATAAATATACTCCCTGTACACTCAATGTACAGTTACATAAGACTACTGGATGTACCTTCACACTGTACACACAATGCTTGTACCACCAGAGGGTGCTACTGGTGGAGATCTAGGGGTCACCTGTACACTACAGGTAACCAGGTATAAAAGGGAGCTCACCATGCTGTACCCTCACTCAGGAGCTGTAATAAATGGACTAAGGTCCCCACAATTCAAGGACAATACCTTGCCTCGTGGAGTCATTACTAGAGTGCTTACAGACAGAATAACTGGCGACTAGATTACCAATTTCCACACGAAAATGGCTAACTTTGGCAACTTTCAACAATTCGCCGATGGGGAAGATTGGGAGGCCTTTGTGGAAAGGCTCGAACACTTTTTCATTGCGTATGACCTGGCGGGGGACAACACGACCTTGCTGGCTGATCAGCGCAGAACTATCCTGCTCAGCAGTTGTGGGCCTCGTCAGGGACTTGCTAGCCCTAGTGAAGACAACGACCATAACATATGTGGAGCTCGTAACGATGATACAGGAACAACCTAAAGAGAGCATCCTCACAGCCAGACACTGGTTCTATAGCCACCGGCGCCCGACGGCCAAGAAATCACAAAATATGCTGCAGACCTCAGACGATTGGCTGCACCGTGTGATTTTGGCGACCACCTCACCAAAGCGCTGTGGGTCATCTTCGTTATTGGAATCGGCCATAAGTGCCTTCTCCACAAGCTGCTCCCTGTGGACACCACGGTCACCCTGCAGAAGGCATTTAACGTGAGCCAGGCGTTCATGATCTCGGTCTGCAATTCCAAGCAGATGACTCACTCCCAGGACTCTAACACAGCAAGTACTGTGAACCGACTGGCACCTTTTAGAGATAAGGCTGCTGCAAGCAGTCTCTCTCAGGGTAAAGAGAGCAGTACACCGAGTCCCGCAACCCTGAGTCCGCAACATGGGGCCAACTGGCCAGCCCCATGCTGGCGCTGTGGAGGAAATCACAGGGCCCACCAGTGTCGCTACAAAGACTATACATGCAGAGGCTGTAACACAAAGGGCCACCTCCAGCAAATGTGCAAGAGAAATTGTACTCACCGAGTCGATGAAGAGTTGGCCGATCATCCGGACTCCAGCGACAATGAATAGAGAGTCCATGAGGCAGCTCAGCCCCACGAAGAGGTGCACGGAGTGTTTACCTGCACCACCGAGAGTTCCCCATTGAAAATTGAAGTCAAAATCAGTGGTGTTCCAATCACGATGGAGGTGGACACAGGGCGAGCCAGTCACTGATGAATCAGGCGGTCTTTGAGAAACTCTGGGACAATCCAGTCGAACGACCTAAAATGATCCCGATCCAAGTGAAGCTGCTCACCTACACAAACGACACCATCTCAGTCGTTGGCAGCATGGATGTCCAGGTGTCCCATGGTGGCGCGATGCACACGTTACCTTTGTGGATCGTTGCTGGTGATGGTCCAACACTGCTAGGAAGAAGATGGATGGAAAAGATCCGTTAGAGCTGAGAAAACCTCCAGCCTCCGGCGATCGACATCCTCCGCGGCCCCGAAGTTGGATCCAGCACAGCACCTGCAAAACCGGCCGCTCAACTCCACTGCATGGAGACGACACAGACCGCTCAACCCAACTGCGAAATGATCCAGCCCAAACAACCCGACCTCACCTTCCAGGCTCCAGTGGCAGGACTCCGGAGGAAGAAAATCGTTGCAGAAGGCAACTTCCCTGCTTCCATGACAGAACCTGGGGAGAAAAGGATCACCGCAGCCGACCTCATGGAGAGAAAGAAGATGGCGCCCGAACCACGAGGTGAAGCGCCTGAAGTAAAGATGGTGGCGGCCAGACCACGAGGGGCAGCATTGATGGAGTAACACATGCTGCCGAGCAGCGAACCGGATTGGGGTAAAGATTGCAAGGCTCTCTTAAAGGAGACCGGCAACCCATCACAATTAAAGGAACAGTTCCACTCTTTATACAACGATGCCGGTGATACATATGTAAGAGATGTAATTGACAAATTCAAGTATGTAAATGTTACTAACCATGATAAGTCGGGCGATTGCAGTTGGAACCAATGTATTGTGAGAGCAAATGAAGTGATGATGTGCGATGCCGGGTTCGACATGCATGCCGACAAAACCAAGGGCAACCTCCTGTCGGAAGCACCCAGGTCCAGCGGGCTACCCGATCATGTAGCCTGCGCCTCTGGGACCGATGTGATGCCCCAGGGAGCATGGCCACACACAAAAGGAGCATATCAGCTGCAAGGCCAGCGGTCAGTGGACAGCAAAGGCAACACTACTGGTACCCTGCCCCTGATCAGCTCTACCTCTGGCCACCAGGGCTAATACCGGGAGCAAGAGGCTAGCACTCTCCAGCTTTCCCAATGGGACCTAGGATGACCAGGTTCCCACTATCGCTGAAGGGCAGCAAAGAGACACCACAGCTTTCAAAGGAGGACAGGGAGGCCACACACTCCTGTGGCTCCGCCCACCACTAAGCAACGGCAAAGGCCCTGAGACTCAGCCAGGTGAGCGATCTGAGCCCACCCAGCTGGCAGGGGGCGCAGTGCCGCCATCAGACAACCTGGACACAGTCCGGTCACTCTGGAACTAGCGTCCTCACCCACCTGCAAATACACCCCAGGGGCAAGACTGTGATAGCATGTATGTACCTTACCTGTAAAATGTACTTGTTCCACTACTGCAAGACCCAAACAGTGATGTAATTAATCCTATGGTTTTTTTTGTTCATTCTTTCTGTACATGTATGCACACGCAGATGTTGAGCCACACACATGGTCTATGTATGGGGGGGGGGGGGGTGGCAAATGGATGTATGTAGCCATGGACACACATGGATCACACCCAGAACCTACTCAACCCCCACTGCAACCTCAAACCGTCCACTGCTGACCATTTCCCAATGTTGTGGCAATAAGGACTTGGGGGTCAACAGGGAGAGAGCCTAGCCAAAGCATAGACAAGGTGCAAGAGCTTTGGGCACTCAAGTCTAGGGCCAGAGCACACAATGCAAAGGCCAGTGGCACAAGACTTAGGGGAGAGTGATGTTGTGTATGTATAACATAAGTCTTCTCCCTGTACACTCAATGTACAGTTACATAAGACTACTGGATGTACCTTCACACTGTATACACTATGCTTGTACCATCAGAGGGTGCTACTGGTGGAGACTGAGGGGTCACCTGTACACTACAGGTAACCAGGTATAAAAGGGAGCTCAACATGCTGTACGCTCACTCAGGAGCTGTAATAACTGGACTAAGGTCACCACAGTTTAAGTACAATACCTTGCCTCGTGGAGTCATTACTAGAGTACTTACAGACATAATAATTATCACTGCCAATCCAAGACTTATTTAGGAGAATGACTGGTGAACAGCTGCCTGATGAGACATTAACTTATGAATCTCATGTGTGTGATAGTTTGTTTTCTGCTTTTTCAATTTACAGGCAGCCTAAAGCCATGCTTCATGACTTCATTATCGTGCTCAAACCCAAACACTAAAGGAGTATTATGGAGTATATGTAGCCACAAGTATAATGACACACCACCTGCCTGCCATTTCAGTTTGATGTTGGGGAGGGGGGGGGGTGGTGGGATTTTAACTGCGAGCATCAAACCCGCCCGATGTTATCTATTTGAGGCCTGGGCTATTGTAACCATTTTTCATCCTGCTGTCCTCCCAAAATGGGGGGAAAGAAGCAACTGGTTGGCAGCTGACTGGTTAAAAACTCACGGCCCAGAGGCTGTCCACTGGCTGGAAGGTTAAGTGGTGGGAAGGGGGTTTGAGCAGGGTCTTGCAGTGGGAAAGTGGGAGGGAGCCTGGGCTAACTGAGGCTGAAACTTTTCTGGTGGAGCCCGGACGAGTACTCCTCCTTCTCCTCCTGGCCCCCACAAAGGAAAGTTTAACACTTTGTGGCTTCTTCAGTCTTCAGCTTTCATGGAGGGGCCGACTGCAGCGGACACCCTATGCAGAAGTCAATCGGGATCCTATTGACGTAATAGGACATATTTGTACGATTTAGGCAGTCGTCTCATCCACTGCCCAAACACAGCGGTGTTAAAATCGTTGCGGTTAATTGACCTGCTCCTTTTTAACTGACCCTGGTTAAAATGCCAATAGTTAAAATTCCCACTAGGCTTCATAGGGTGACCATAATGCGACCTCAAGGTTTTTGAAGATTTTAGCAATTGTTGCATTCTGTGTGACAACTGTGTGACATTACTGAGTTGTAAAAGCGTGATAGGAACAGTTGGATGGCGAAAGGTTCACTCAGAAACAAGATCAAGTGGCTGCAAGGGATGTGCAAATGCTATCAGCTTTTTAAAGGATATTTGCCATCTGCTCTCGTGTTACATGGTAAGTTTAGACTATTGGGTGCACATATGCACTAACTTATTTTGCTGTAGCTTCTGAGGAGCTAAATGCTATCTCTTGGCACGTTGCCCAAAAAGCCTTGACAGATTCGAGAGGGATTTGATTGTTTAAAAGCATTCTAACAAACAGCTCCCCTGGTGGCCTAATGCGTAAGAACACTGCCTGGAGCAGTATTGTTACATCGACCACAAGTCCTTGTTTGTGCTGAGTTTGCTGATCTCAGACAGAGCGGCAGTTGGTCACTGTATTCGCTCTTGACTCCTCTGACCAGAAAAGAAGAACATCAGCCAGGGTTCATGCTAATTGTTGCCCACTGATCCCTGTTGTGCAAATATTAGGTGCAGACAGGGTTGGGTTTAGCTGTGAACCCTTCCAAGGAAGAATAGTCTGCTGACACAATCTAGGCTCACATATTTCCCTTGGGTTAGGTATCGGAGGACTGTCACGGCCCATTGAATCGTACTTCAGCATGAGTCAGTGCTTTCAGGAAAAATTAGAAGAGCAAAATAAGAAAAAGAGAATTCCAAAGAAGGCAAAAAAGAGCATAAGAACTTGAGGAAGATTTGAAAACAAAAAGACTAGCATTGCTCATGGTGACGAGTATGAGCCTAGAACTTCAGGTGTGGGGGGGCACATGGTGAGGCCTGAGGTACCCACCATATTGGGCCTCGGCCCATGTTTCCATAAAGTGGGTGAGCTGCGGGGAGTAAGAAGCATCTCGCTCGGCAAAGTGTGGTCAAAAATCAGGCTGCTACGAGGCTTTCCCTCAGGTAAGTAAGGAATGGGGGCAACTGGGGGGGTGGGGGGTTGAGGTGATCGGGAATTAAATGTACAGGGGTATCTGACGATTCGGAAAGATAGGCAGGAAGGGAAGGGAGGTGGGGTAGCTCTGTTAATAAGGGATGATATCAGGGCAGTTGTGAGGGATGATATTGGCTCCAATGAACAAAATGTTGAATCATTGTGGGTGGAGATTAGAGATAGTAAGGGGAAAAAGTCACTGGTCGGCGTAGTTGATAGGCCCCCAAATAATAACTTCATGGTGGGGCGGGCAATAATCAAGGGAATAATGGAGGCATGTGAAAAAGGAACGGCAGTAGTTATGGGAGATTTTAACCTACATATCGATTGGTCAAATCAAATCGCAGGGGGTAGCCTGGAGGAGGAATTCATAGAATGCATACGGGATTGTTTCTTAGAACAGTATGTAACAGAGCCTACAAGGGTGCAAGCCATTTTGGATCTGGTCCTGTGTAACGAGACAGGAAAAATAAACGATCTCCTTGTAAAAGATCCTCTCGGAATGAGTGATCACAATATGGTTGAATTTGTAATACAGATTGAGGATGAGGAAGTTGTGTCAGAAACGAGAGTACTATGCTTAAACAAAGGGGACTACAGTGGGATGAGGGCAGAGTTGGCTAAAGTAGACTGGAAACAAGGACTAAACGGTTGCACAATTGAGGAACAGTGGAGGACTTTTAAGGAGCTCTTTCATAATGCGCAACAAAAATATATTCCAGTGAAAAAGAAGGGCGGCAAGAGAAGAGATAACCAGCCGTGGATAACCAAGGAAATAAAGGAAAGTATCAAATCAAAGACCAACGCGTATAAGGTGGCCAAGGTTAGTGGGAAACTAGAGGATTGGGAAGATTTTAAGCAACAGCAAAGAATGACTAAAAAAGCAATAAAGAAAGGGAAGATAGATTACGAAGGTAAACTTGCGCAAAACATAAAAACAGATAGTAAAAGCTTTTACAGATATATAAAACGGAAAAGAGTGACTAAAGTAAATGTTGGTCCCTTAGAAGATGAAAAGGGGGATTTAATAATGGGAAATGTGGAAATGGCTGAGACCTTAAACAATTATTTTGCTTCCGTCTTCACAGTGGAAGACACAAAAACCATGCCAAAAATTGCTGGTCATAGGAATGTGGGAAGGGAGGACCTTGAGATGATCACTATCACTAGGGAGGTAGTGCTGGACAGACTAATGGGATTGAAGGTAGACAAGTCCCCTGGTCCTGATGAAATGCATCCCAGGGTATTAAAAGAGATGGTGGAAGTTATAGCAGATGCATTTGTTATAATCTACCAAAATCCTCTGGACTCTGGGGAGGTACCAGCGGATTGGAGAGCAGCTAATGTAACGCCTGTGTTTAAAAAAGGGGGCAGGCAAAAGGCAGGTTAGTTTAACATCTGTAGTGGGGAAAATGCTTGAAACTATCATTAAGGAAGCAATAATGGGACATCTGGATAGGAATAGTGCAATCAAGCAGACGCAGCATGGATTCATGAAAGGGAAATCATGTTTAACTAACTTACTGGAATTCTTTGAGGATATAACGAGCATGGTGGATAGAAGTGTACCGATGGATGTGGTGTATTTAGATTTCCAAAAGGCATTCGATAAGGTGCCACACAAAAGGTTACTGCAGAAGATAAAGGTACGCGGAGTCAGAGGAAATGTATGAGCATGGATAGAGAATTGGCTGGCGAACAGAAAGCAGAGAGTCGGGATAAATGGGTCCTTTTCCGGTTGGAAATCAGTGGTTAGTGGTGTGCCACAGGGATCAGTGCTGGGACCACAACTGTTTACAATATACATAGATGACCTGGAGGAGGGGACAGAGTGTAGTGCAACAAAATTTGCAGATGACACAAAGATTAGTGTGAAAGCGGGTTGTGTAGAGGACTCAGAGAGGCTACAAGGAGATTTGGATAGGTTAAGCAAATGGGCTAAGGTTTGGCAGATGGAATACAATGTCGGAAAGTGTGAGGTCATCCACCTTGGGAAAAAAAACAGTAAAAGGGAATATTATTTGAATGGGAAGAAATTACAACATGCTGTGATGCAGAGGGACCTGGGGGTCCTTGTGCATGAATCCCAAAAGGTTAGTTTGCAGGTGCAGCAGGTAATCAGGAAGGCAAATGGAATGTTGGCCTTCATTGCGAAAGGGATGGAGTACAAAAGCAGGGAGGTGTTGCTGCAACTGTATAAGGTATTGGTAAGGCCGCACCTGGAGTACTGTGTGCAGTTTTGGTCACCTTACTTAAGGAAGGATATACTAGCTTTGGAAGGGGTACAGAGACGATTCACTAGGCTGATTCGAGAAATGAGGGGGTTAACTTATGATGATAGATTGAGTAGACTGGGTCTTTACTCCTTGGAGTTCAGAAGGATGAGGGGTGATCTTATAGAAACATTTAAAATCATGAAAGGGATAGACAAGATAGAGGCAGAGAGGTTGTTTCCATTGGTGGGGGAGACTAGAACTAGGGGGCATAGCCTCAAAATACGGGGGAGCCAATTTAAAACCGAGTTGAGAAGGAATTTCTTCTCCCAGAGGGTTGTGAATCTGTGGAATTCTCTGCCCAAGGAAGCAGTTGAGGCTGGCTCATTGAATGTTTTCAAGTCAAAGATAGATAGATTTTTAAGCAATAAGGGAATTAAGGGTTACGGGGAGAGGGCGGGTAAGTGGAGCTGAGTCCACGACCAGATCAGCCATGATCTTATTGAATGGCAGAGCAGGCTCAAGGGGCTAGATGGCCTACTCCTGTTCCTAATTCTTATGTTCTTATGTTCTTATGTGTCTGGGGTAGGGGGTGGGGGCAGGAGGTCGCTGACCTCAACCACCGTCATTAATGCAGATCATCTGGCTGTTTATTTCATTGCTGTTTTGTGATACTTCGCTGTGTGCAATTTGGCTGCTGCGTTTCCTTGCATTGCAGCAATGATTACACTTCAAAAATACTTCATTAGCTGTGAAGCATTTTGGGATGCCCCGAGGTTTTGAAAGGCGCTCTAAAAAATGTCAGATTTTTCTTTACTGATTTTCTGTTCCTATGGAGAAATGGTTCACCTCCTGTACTTTGTACTGACCTGCAGTGGTTCAGCTGTGAAGAAGAACGTCTCCATGAGTGCCACACCGTGGATACCATACCACAACCTGTGATTGTTCAGAGCAGCAGCTTAGTGGCATGTTGTAACACACTCCTGTTAGAGTACTACAACAACAATAATTTGCAGTTATAAAGCGCCTTTAATCTAGCAAACTTTCCAAGGTGCTTCACAGAAGTGTTATCAAACAAAAACGGACGCTGAGCCAATGAAAGAGATATTAGAAGCAGTGACTAAATGCTTGATTGAAGAGGTAGGATTTAAGATGGGTCTTAAAGAAGGAGAGAGGTGGTTAGAGAAACCACAAATGCCCTTCCCCCATTCTTGCCAGACTTTCATACTAGTGGCCACAAGGTAGAACAAAATGCAACTGTGGTTTAAGTAAAGTTGAGCTGTGTGCAGATCAGAGTCATAAAATAGAAATGCGCGAGACAAACTGAAATGTGCTATTAGCAACTGAGAGTGACAGATGAGAACTGAAACTCAGTGTGGTTTTCCTCTAAGGCTGCTGATTTAAAATTACAGTCTGGTGTCCTTGCTACCTGCTGAAGAGAGCAGGTTAAAATTCCAAGCTGTCAGCTCCCAGCAGCTCCTGGACTGTTAAGTGAACCTGGGTGATTTTAACTGCCTGACTGTTCGAAGGTTTCTGTTGGAAATTCACCCCCAAAGACTATTAACATTTTCATCATGCCAGCAGTTATTTTCTATGCTCCTATTAGATTTAGTGCTCACCGGTTATCTTTGGTTTGGGATTGTCGAAAGCGATGGACAATAAATGCCGGCCTTGCCAGTCATGCCTACTTTGCGAGAGTAAATAAAAAACAATGTCAAGTTATAAAGTGAATCTGGGAAATCTAAAGTAAATTCCTATGAGTGGGTGCTGAGTACTGAAAGTACTGGAAAATGAAATTGCATTAAAAAAGGGAGTAAAGTATCACCTAGGAAATTATAGTCTCGTTCGTCTTACCTCAGTTGTGACTAAACTTCAAAGGGATAATTTTGTGACTTCTTGTTCCTGGCAGGGAGTCTCATACACTGGCAGTGCATATCTGACATTCGGTCACATGCTTTGCATCATTTTCCAAACATTAATCATGACAGGATCATGCGCAGCATGCATCTGAATTTCTGATGTGTGCTTCTGCTTGGAGCCCCCAGCAAAAGGATCGCAGCAGGTGAGACACTTGCCGCAGAATATCCAGCCTCTGACCTGCTCTTGTTGCCACAGTATTTATGTGGCTGGTCCAGTTAAGTTTCTGGTCAATGGTGACCCCCAGGATATTGATGGTAGGGAATTCGGCAATGGTGATGCCATTGAATGTCAAGGAGCAGTGGTTAGACTCTCGCTTTTTGGAGATAGTCATTGTCTGGCACTTGTGTGGCACAAATGTTACGTGCCACTTATCAGCCCAAGCCTGAATGTCGTCCAGGTCTTGCTGTATGTGGGAATGGACTGCTTCATTATCTGAGGAGTTGCGAATGGCACTGAACACTGCAATCATCAGCGAACATCCCCACTTCTGACCTTATGATGAATGCAAAGTCATTGATGAAGCAGCTGAAGATGGTTGGGCTTAGGACACTGCCCTGTGGAACTCCTGCAGCGATGTCCTGGGGCTGTGATGTTTGACCTCCAACAACCACAACCAACTTCCTTTGTGTTAGGTATGACTCCAGCCAGTGGAGAGTTTTCCCCCTGATTCCCATTGACTTCAGTTTTACTAGGGCACTTTGATGCCACTCGGTCAAGGGCTGGCACTCTTAACTCACTCTTAACAGAACAAAAAGGGCTATTGTACAGCAAAATTCTAAAAGGAAAAAGGGTGTTAAAAAAAAAAGCCTGAAGGCTTTGTGCCTTAATGCAAGGAGTATCCGCAATAAGGTGGATGAATTAACTGTGCAAATAGATGTTAACAAATATGATGTGATTGGGATTACGGAGACGTGGCTCCAGGATGATCAGGGCTGGGAACTCAATATCCAGGGGTATTCAACATTCAGGAAAGATAGAATAAAAGGAAAGGGAGGTGGGGTAGCATTGTTGGTTCGGGAGGAAATTGAGGCAATGGTTCGGAAGGACATTAGCTTGGATGATGTGGAATCTATATGGGTAGAGCTGCAGAACACCAAAGGGCAAAATACATTAGTGGGAGTTGTGTACAGACCTCCAAACAGTAGTAGTGATGTTGGGGAGGGCATCAAACATGAAATTAGGGGTGCGTGCAATAAAGGTGCAGCAGTTATAATGGGTGACTTTAATATGCACATAGATTGGGCTAACCAAACTGGAAGCAATACGGTGGAGGAGGATTCCCTGGAGTGCATAAGGGATGGTTTTCTAGACCAATATGTCGAGGAACCAACTAGGGGGGAAGCCATAGACTGGGTGTTGTGTAATGAGAGAGGATTAATTAGCAATCTCGTTGTGCGAGGCCCCTTGGGGAAGAGTGACCATAATATGGTGGAATTATGCATTAGGATGGAGAATGAAACAGTTAATTCAGAGACCATGGTCCAGAACTTAAAAAAGGGTAACTTTGAAGGTATGAGGTGTGAATTGGCTAGGATAGATTGGCGAATGATACTGAAGGGGTTGACTGTGGATGGGCAATGGCAGACATTTAGAGACCGCATGGATGAACTACAACAATTGTACATTCCTGTCTGGCGTAAAAATAAAAAAGGGAAGGTGGCTCATCCATGGCTATCAAGGGAAATCAGGGATAGTATTAAAGCCAAGGAAGTGGCATACAAATTGGCCAGAAATAGCAGCGAACCCGGGGACTGGGAGAAATTTAGAACTCAGCAGAGGAGGACAAAGGGTTTGATTAGGGCAGGGAAAATGGAGTACAAGAAGAAGCTTGCAGGGAACATTAAGACGGAATGCAAAAGTTTCTATAGATATGTAAAGAGAAAAAGGTTAGTAAAGACAAACGTAGGTCCCCTGCAGTCAGAATCAGGGGAAGTCATAACGGGGAACAAAGAAATGGCGGACCAATTGAACAAGTACTTTGGTTCGGTATTCACTAAGGAGGACACAAACAACCTTCCGGATATAAAAGGGATCGGAGGGTCTAGTAAGGAGGAGGAACTGAGGGAAATCCTTATTAGTCGGGAAATTGTGTTGGGGAAATTGATGGGATTGAAGGCCGATAAATCCCCAGGGCCTGATGGACTGCATCCCAGAGTACGTAAGGAGGTGGCCTTGGAAATAGTGGATGCACTGACAGTCATTTTCCAACATTCCATTGACTCTGGATCATTTCCTATGGAGTGGAGGGTAGCCAATGTAACCCCACTTTTTAAAAAAGGAGGGAGAGAGATAACAGGGAATTATAGACCGGTCAGCCTGACATCGGTAGTGGGTAAAATGATGGAATCAATTATTAAGGATGTCATAGCAGTGCATTTGGAAAGAGGTGTTATGATAGGTCCAAGTCAGCATGGATTTGTGAAAGGGAAATCATGCTTGACAAATCTTCTGGAATTTTTTGAGGATGTTTCCAGTAGAGTGGACAAGGGAGAACCAGTTGACGTGGTATATTTGGACTTTCAGAAGGCTTTCGACAAGGTCCCACACAAGAGATTAATGTGCAAAGTTAAAGCACATGGGATTGGGGATAGTGTGCTGACATGGATTGAGAACTGGTTGTCAGACAGGAAGCAAAGAGTAGGAGTAAATGGGTACTTTTCAGAATGGCAGGCAGTGACTAGTGGGGTACCGCAAGGTTCTGTGCTGGGGCCCCAGCTGTTTACACTGTACATTAATGATTTAGACGAGGGGATTAAATGTAGTATCTCCAAATTTGCGGATGACACTAAGTTGGGTGGCAGTGTGAGCTGCGAGGAGGATGCTATGAGACTGCAGAGTGACTTGGATAGGTTAGGTGAGTGGGCAAATGCATGGCAGATGAAGTATAATGTGGATAAATGTGAGGTTATCCACTTTGGTGGTAAAAACAGAGAGACAGACTATTATCTGAATGGTGACAGATTAGGAAAAGGGGAGATGCAAAGAGACCTGGGTGTCATGGTACATCAGTCATTGAAGGTTGGCATGCAGGTACAGCAGGCGGTTAAGAAAGCAAATGGCATGTTGGCCTTCATAGCGAGGGGATTTGAGTACAGGGGCAGGGAGGTGTTGCTGCAGTTGTACAGGGCCTTGGTGAGGCCGCACCTGGAGTATTGTGTACAGTTTTGGTCTCCTAACCTGAGGAAGGACATTCTTGCTATTGAGGGAGTGCAGCGAAGGTTCACCAGACTGATTCCCGGGATGGCGGGACTGACCTATCAAGAATGACTGGATCAACTGGGCTTGTATTCACTGGAGTTCAGAAGAATGAGAGGGGACCTCATAGAAACGTTTAAAATTCTGACGGGGTTAGACAGGTTAGATGCAGGAAGAATGTTCCCAATGTTGGGGAAGTCCAGAACCAGGGGACACAGTCTAAGGATAAGGGGTAAGCCATTTAGGAGCGAGATGAGGAGGAATTTCTTCACCCAGAGAGTGGTGAACCTGTGGAATTCTCTACCACAGAAAGTTGTTGAGGCCAATTCACTAAATATATTCAAAAAGGAGTTGCATGAAGTCCTTACTACTAGGGGGATCAAGGGGTATGGTGAGAAAGCAGGAATGGGGTACTGAAGTTGCATGTTCAGCCATGAACTCATTGAATGGCGGTGCAGGCTAGAAGGGCCGAATGGCCTACTCCTGCACCTATTTTCTATGTTTTCTATGTTTACCTCTGGAATTCAGCTCTTTTGTTCATGTTTGGACCAAGGCTGCAATGAGGTCTGGAGTCAGGTTATTGGTGAGTAAGTGCCTCTTGATAGCACTGTTGATGGACACCTTCCTTCACTTTGCTGATGATTGAGAGTAGACTGATGGGGTGGTAATTGGCCGGATTGGATTTGTCCTGATTTTTGTGGACAGGACATACCTGGGCAGTTTTCCACATTGTTGCATAGATGTCAGTATTGTAGCTGTACTGGAACAACTTGGCTCGAGGCGCAGCTAGTTCTGGACCACAAGTCTTCAGCACAACAGCTGGGATGTTGTCGGGGCCCTTTATGTCACCTTGCACCCTGGGGAAACCTCCCATGTAGCCAAAGCCTAGTGCGCTCCCGTCCTGCTTTGCTCTGTCCATGGGGAACGAGATGTAGGTGTTCCTCCTGGCATTGAGAGACTCGGTGACCTCCCTGATGCAATGATGGACTGCAAACTGTGATACGTTGCTGATGTTACCTGCTGCAGCCTGAAAGGAGCACCATGGCCTAGAAATTACAGGCCACAGTGACCTTGATAGCTACAGGCAGTGCTGTCCATGCCCTGGTGTGAGGCTCAAGTTGTGGCTGCAGCAGGTGACATAGCTCGATGACATACTTCTTTGTGAAGCGAAGGCGCCTCAGACATGGCTTAGCAGTGAAGTTCATGTCGAAGTGCTCCCTGAATACCCGCTGTAGATATAGCCTCCTGTGCAGTGCCCCCTCCTCCTCCCTCTTTTGACAGCTGCTGCTACTCTGCTGTCTTCCTTGCTGTTCCCCCTCCAGCACTGAAGGCAGCCCTAACAGACCACCATTGGCTGCAGACAAACTGTATCTAAGGCAGCCAAAAATAGTGTAACACTAGCAAAATCGACTCAGCAATCAAACTTAACTTTCCTGGGTCAGAAAACAGAGCAAAAAAACACCCAGAAGTTAACCAGCAGCCTAAAATGACAAACCAGCAACTAGCCTGTAAGTACTACATAGTCCCTTTAAATAGCACTGATGCAGGATTTCTAGGCCAGTGCTTTACTACTGAATTGTTGAACCACAATCTTTGCTTTTGAAATTCTGTGTTTGGTTTGTCTGTTTCATCATCAGATAATTTTGCACGGAGGATAAATATATTGCTAAATCACATTTCCTGGTGCATGTTGTCTGAAGTCCTATTTCAGCACTATGGTTATGATGAAGAACCACAAACACTTTTGCACAATCCCACAAGTCAATTTCCACTGCTGCCTGGCTGAGAAATTGTGTGACCTAATTTCTGTAAAGCTGAAGTATTCAAAACTGGAGACTCCACCGCAGTAGGCAACTGCGCTGTTTCAGTCCAAACCTGAACACTACAAGGAAGGAATGTTCAGCATCAGTTAAAATACCTACAATAAAAATGTACAAAGGACATAATGGTCTGTATTCGTCTCTTGGTGGGTGGAACAAGGTTACAGTTGATGCTAAATGTGCCTTGTTTTCTCGTTAGTTATTTTTTATCTGCTGGTTATTAGCAGATTAGAATATAGAAACGTCCATCTATTATGTGCGGGTGCTGTTTAGATCACTACTGAATAACCAAGAGTCAAAAGTCCATCTGAGCTAAAATTGGGAGCTGGGCTTTATCAGATAAAATATCTAATGCAGCCCCCTCGCCCAAAATAAACACTGCTCTTTGAATATATGGCTGGAGACTTGCCCTGATTTTTACAATGCTTACTTTACAAAGCATGAAGGGAACATCATGAAGTATTTAAAAAAATATGTTTCCATTGCTTAATTAAACATTATGTTGTGTTTACGAGATTCGTAACAGGTGCGGCATTGCAGCAATGTAGATTGGATGTGGAGCTCAGGTACTCTGTCACAGTCATTCCCTTAGCCCAGTGCATTCTATCATAATATAATTAGACATGTTTCTTGTTAGAGTAACTGTGCCCAGTACCTGATCTGAAAGTCTAAAGTGAGATGATGTTCCATTGCAAATGTTATCTTCCCATAGGACTCAATGTCTCCCTTCTCAATTTATGTAATGCCATCCTCTCTAAAATCAGTGACAGCAATCAAACACACTTTTATTTTTAATATATTTTTGTAAGATACAATTATCAGCACTTTTTTTGGAAAACATAAAGAATGTTTGTCAATTTTAAATTAGCACCTATAGAAAATGGAATGCTTTCCATTAAAAGTCAACTTGCGTAAGGCGGATTCAATACATATATACAGACCAATCAAATTTTACAGTCATATAAAACCAGACAAAAATAGCAATATCTGGAGATCATTTAACAGAACATAGTTTCACCTGAGGCAGTAATTATTTTTTCTCCCCATCTCTTCTGAAGGCTCTGACTTTTGCTCATATATGAGGGCTGATTTTAACTATTGGCAAGAGGTCTGAGCCATTTAGAGGCTGAGGCCTCATTTATATTCAGCTGGCAAGCTGTAGGCACCAAATGGACACCCTGCTATAACTCACCAGTTCTGGGACAACTGGAAATTGGTCGGCTCCTACGCTATCAGTCCGTGTGGGGCCTTGAATGATTTTTTTGTGAACAAAGGAGGTCCCATAAAAAATAGATTAGACGTTTCCTGGGTCGTTTGGTGAGCAGCCTTCAGCAATCCCTTTAAGGACAGAGGGTATGTGGTGCAAGCTGTGCCATTTGTACCTTGAATTTGCAATCAGGGTCATATGTATATCACAACCCTGATTTACATACTTTAACAAGGCTCCTGCCTGCTTTAGGTGGGTGCTTGGTCCACCTTTGCAAAGGCAAAATGATGCCAGGTGAGGTTGCAGCGGGATTGGAGTTACTGCTCCATTCCCACTGGAAAGACCAAGTCAAAATCTGCCCTATGGTTTCACAAGCACTGCAGCCCTCCGATACCCAACTAAATTGGCTTTTCTACGTGAACTTAGACAGCAAGTGTGAGAGAGCTATTTGACCATGGGCTTTATACCTAAGCCTAATCCTGTCCTCACCCAATGCCCACACAGTTTTGTTCTCAAGTAAGAATTGCTAGATACTGCAGATAGATCCAATTCCAGCCTGGACAGAGGCAGACGTAGAAATGTTGAGGGTGGAAATGATCTTGAATGCCACTGATAGTACCATCCCTATTATACAGATTGGCTGCAGATGTCTTCCAGCAGATGGCATATCTCTGAAACTGTCAGTTTGCCAACCTGGAGCCTGTACACGCAGTGGTTGGTGACATGATGGTGGGTTTAGACAGTTGAGCTCTGATGCCAGCTGATATCCTTGGCATGCCTTCTTTCAACTTGTATTACTGTACTTGGAGTGCTTTAAAAGCAATTCCCCATCATTACTTTTACATTGATATGGCAACTGGCAGGGGATTCTGTGGTCTTGCTGCTCTTGGTTCAATTGGTAGCACCCTCGTCTCTGAGTCAGAAGGTTGTGGGTTCAAGTCCCACTTCAGAGACTTGAGCACAAATAACTAGGCTGACACTTCAGTGCAGTACCGAGGGAGTGCTGGACTATTGGAGGTGCCGTCTCTCTGTTGAGATGTTAAACTGAGGCCCCGTCTACACTGTCAGGTTGACGTAAAAGATCCCATGGCACTATTTCAAAAAAGAGCAGGGGAGTTATCCCTGGTGTCCTGGCCAATATTTATCAATTAATCAACATAACAAAATGAGTTTAACTGGTTATTATCACATTGCTGTTTGTGAGGAGCTTGCTGTGCACAAATTGGCTGCCGCATTTCCTACATTACAACAGTGGCTACATTTAAAAAATATTTCATTGGCTGTAAAGCACTTTGGGACTTCCGATGTTCATGAAAGGTGCTATATAAATGCAAATCTTTTTTTCTGAGCTGCATCGTAAGTTTGTTCCTAACAGCACATTTCCTCTCTCCCTTCTTTTGCAATCTTCCTGTTCCACTGAACCCTTATAAGTGGTTCAACTATAGTCAAGTTTCTGGTGAGTCTGCACACAATATTTGACTGTTTGTGCATCTACATGAATGTTCTCTATATGTTCTAATGCCAAACAGGTAAAAACACTAAAAAACTACCGAGAACAATGAAAGTAAAAAACTTATTCAAAACAGCCCTGCGAGAATGTCCTTGCACTTGTAACTTCCCTTTATGCCCATCTCATGGGCCAGCACAGCTCGCATGCCATCCGGTCTATAAATGGAAATTACACAAGATATCATTCGCTTTCATTAAAATCTGGAAAAATGCCTCCCTTCCCTATTTCTCACTCTTTGCATATTGAACGGAGTGGGCTGGAAAATCTGCCTTATATATCTCTAAAATAAAAGTTACAGGGCTGGAAATTGCCCTCCACCTCGTTTGGGGCGGATAATTCGAATTAAATGATGAATTACCGCCAGGACAGATGGGGTGGAGATTGGAGGGAACCTTGGCCCGTTTATGTACAAAAATGAATGGGTCGGTGTTGGAGGCAGCAGAGGGGCAGAAGAGAGTCGGGAGTGGGGCAGAAGGTGGGCGGGTGTCATCTAGCGCCGCGCTGGGCATGTCAGTACGACGCTGATAATGTCAGCGTGACGTGGACGTGCCATGTCATGCTGATGCATTGCAAACGTCGTCCCGTTTGCTTAAAGTTAGGCCTCCATTGTGCCACCAGGGAGGGGTTTGGCTGGACCAGTGGCCTGGCCAAACCTGCGGCTGCCATTGTCATGCCGACTGCAGAGTCGGCCGACAATTAAAAGAAAATGGCGGCCGTGCTGGTGCCCCTCCCACCCCTGCCCCCCCTTTAAGAGCGGCCGCACTGCCCAGTCACTGACAGCTTCCTGCCGCGTGAAGCTGTCGGGGGCACGGACTGAGGGCGGCCGCGTTGCCGCGGGGCAATTTCTCTCGCATGGCGGAAAAGGGATCACCGTCGGGAGGTGAGGGGTCGGCATGCGGCTGACAAGAGGACGGATTGCAAGACGGGGCGGAAAGTCAGTGCGCGGCGGAAATCCATTTCTGCCCCCCCCATGCCCCGCGGAAATTGCGGATGTGTCACACCTTCCACCTGCCACCCGGGCCGAAAGGCCTTACCGCCCCGTTACCACCTGAAAGAGACAGTAATGGGCCTTAAAAAAGAGGCAAACTCGGCCCCCATATATCTTTAGAAAAAAATAATCCATCCATTAAAAAGCAATGAATCAATATAACCAAATATATAACCAATAAAAACCTAAAAGAAATGTCAAATGAATGGCCCTGCTGGTTCCCATTCACTCCACTATATACGCCTAAAATAAAATTTATAAAAAAATAACTTTTTCCTCATGCATGGCTAGAAAAATGCCATCAGAGCACATAAACAACCTGACCCCAGCTGCGCACAGATACTGCCTGGCTGTCATCCGTAATAATGTTTAATAAAGCCTATCTCAAGTACCAGAAAAGTTGCCAAACAACTGGCCTACAATTCCCAGGAGTGTAATAAATACAAATGGTGAAGGCTATTTTGCCCCTCCCCACTCCAGCACTTAAAGATATCACTCCACATGTTGACCACTCTTTACATGAAGAACTTCCTGTGTTCAGTCCTAAATTTTTCATTCACCAGTTTGAATTTATTTTCCTTCTCCCCAGTGGCTGGGCTTGATGAGGTGCTCTAGTTTCCATGCTTTTTACTGGCTTACTTACTTCAGTGAGGTCCCCTTTCAGCCACCTCCTTTCAAGGCTGGGCATCACAAGTTAATCCAGTCTGACACTAGGGATCAGCTTTGTGGCCTTCTGTGCACCACCTTCAGAGTTTCAATGATTGCCTTGTATCCTGGTAAAAAAATCGTTTGATCTGACCATGCACTGTGTATATACAGAATAACACCCACCAACTTAGTCGCTACTGATTTAGCAACTTAGTTCAGTTTTTTTGACCAGTCCAACCTGAGCACAAATTCTATTATAACACTGTATTGCTATCCAAGTGCTCAGCCCATTAGATTTTTACAATCCAATACGCTGAGATTTTGTTATTTTTGGTTCCCTAATGCTCTGGATTTGGGGCAATGGCTGCACCATTTCAATACACAGAAAGGATTGAAGGATTGAAAAACAAAATAATGTGAAAAGCTAGTTGTACATTTTTGGTTTGAATTTAGGAACTGAGAGTTACAAGAGGAAGACGGTTCACAAATATTAAATGTTGGCAATAATAAGAAGCTAAAAAAACAATTGAGCTGTTTGAGCTGGGAGAGAAGCTGTATAACTAATAAAGACATAATTACAAATTTATTGTTAGACGAGTTTCCAATTCTAATTTTTTAAAAAGGATAACCAATGTGCTAGATGAGTGAATGATCTCAGATTGCATTTTTGCTTCAATATCTCTTTTGGTCGGGCACCTGTGTGAACTTGTCCTTAACCACAGCTGCTATTTTGTTGCTATTTTAACACAGTTCCTATAGTAACAATAGAGAGATGCAAAAATAATGAAATACAAAATGTTAGATTATATTTGTTTCTTATTCACTGATAGGATTACCATTGATTGTTTCTATTGCTGTCCAAAGACACTCATTATTAGCAGATTTCTGTGGTTTTTTTGGCCTCTTGTGAAAATACAGTGCAACAATGATAAGAGCAAAGAAGATTATAAACGGGTAGATAAATATAAAGTAGAAGAGGGACGATGATGCACAGGCCTTCGAGTGAAGAGTAGCAACTAGGAAAAAAAGACAAAAAAGTTAGAAATGATAACACTTCTTCGAAACAATGTAAACATAATCACATACCATGCAATCTGGAGTAATAGTTGGTCCTTCAAGCAAGTTTTTTCTAACTGGTTAACTTTGAGGTGCAGCAAAATCATTCAGATTATAATTTGAGTTATATCAGGACTATAGGCTACTTGATGCAGAAGTGTGGAAGAGTTTATAATAAAAAAGTGAGAGATTAGCCAATTTTTCAATGTTGAAGTTACAAGCCACACATCAAGATCTTCCTCCTCCTAAATGGGAAACATTCAGTTTCCAATTTCCAAATCTGTATCATAGAAATTTACAGCACAGAAGGAGGCCATTTGGCCCATCGTGTCCCTGCCAGCTGACATAGAGCTATCCAGCTTAATCCCATTTTCCAGCACTTGGTCCGAAGCCTTGAGGTTATGGCACTTCAAGTGCATATCCAAGTACTTTTAAAATGTGGTGAGGGTTTCTGCCTCTACCACCCTTTCAGGCAGAGAGTTTCAGACCCCCAAGACCCTCTGGGTGAAATAATTTCTGCTCAAATCCCCTCTAAACCTCATACCAATTACGTTAAATCTATGACCCCCCCCCTGGTTATTGACCCCTCTGCTAAGGGAAGTATGTCCTTTCTGTCCACTCTATCTTGGCCCCTGATAATTTTATACACCTCAATCAGGTCCCTTCAGCCTCCGCTGTTCCAAAGAAAATAACCCCAGCCTTTGATTATACAACACATTTTGTATTCTAGTTCACCATTAAATGTTCAGTTTATACAATAGATTCATGAATATTGGTTCAGTATTCAAATTATATAACACAATCTATATTCCAATTCATTATTAAGCATTCACATTAGGCACCGTGCTCTGCATTTTAATCTATCGTTAAATATTAAGGTAGCTCATATATTCAATATTACAGTCCTTCAGAATATAAGGGTGAAAGAACTTCCATTTGTATAACACTTTGTCACATCCAAATCATTCATTTTTTGAAGCTGCATGCTGGGAACGGAGCGGTTAGGTGGTGGAACTTCCTGTACAGAGGAGGAAAAGCACTGGAGAAGCTTCTTAAAGCTGTACTTGCACTTCCCGTTTTCCAATTTAATGTGGTCTTGCTGACAGTTGAGGTAAAATGAGTCAGGAATCAGCAAGAGAGGAAAAAAAGCTCTTTTTTCAGAAAGAACCCTGAAGGTGTGGAGGGAGGTGTCCCGTTTCTGGATGTGTTGGGGCACTGTCCTCAGCAAGCTCCAGTAAGAGGTTGCTGAGCAGTTCAATGCAATTTCTAGCAATAAACAGACAAAGTTGATAAGACCTAGGAACCTTAATAGACTCGACACTTAACAGTTCCAACCAAAACAGAGCTGTAATCAATAAGTCAGCAGGACATTGAACTATAATCACAAACACAGTAGAATACAAGAAAGAAGAAGTCATGATCAAACTGTATAATGCTCTGGTAAAACCCCACTTTCAGTAATGCATCCAATTTTAATGAATGAGGAATAGGGGAGACATTCAAGCAATGGAGGTAGTTCAACGAGTCACAAGGCTGATCCCTGTGCTTGGAGGTCTGATTATGAGAAAGATGGGAGAAACATGGCTTTTCTGTCTCAATGGAAGTCAGCCTGAGAGGTACAGACATACACAATCAAAGGACTGGAAAAGACCAGCTGGTCATCAAGTCTGTCCCTTCCTGTCATGGTGCAACTTATGTAGACATGACCTCCATCTACTGCCCTTCAGAGATTTATGTTCCATAACACCTAGATCTTCCTTCTGCTCAGCAGCCTTAAACCCTGCCTGATGTACACATGTTTGGCGTTGGCCCTCCCCATGTACATAACACTACAAATCGTATAAGATTAGAAATGGTAAATTAAATTGTGAAAGTGGGACAAGGACAACAGCAACTAGTTAATGTTAAATTTAGGACTGATATTACGAAGTTCTTCAGAGAGAAAGTGATCAACACATGGAATGGACTCCTGGATAGAGTAGTGGAGGCAAAAATTCCATCATTTAAGAACTAGTTGGATGCTGGAATGGGTGCATTTTAGGATAATTCTGGATTTTAAAAGAGACTTTCATTTCTATAGTGCCTTTCATCACCACTGGACGTCTCAAAGTGCTTTACAGCCAATTAAGTACTTTCTGAAGTATAGTCACTGTTGTAATGTGGGAAACGTGGCAGCCAATTTGCGCACAGAAAACTCCCACATACAGCAGTGTGATAATTGTGGGAGCACAATCCCGCATTTCTGAACTCTTTGCTTCAGCACGTGGTCTGGAGTTTGGATTAAAAAACAGGAAGATTGAAGTTTGGATTAAGAAACAGGAAGATTGGAAGTTTGGATTAAGAAACAGGAAGATGGGAAGTTTGGATCGAAAAAAGACTGTTAGACAATATGGTGCCGTTCAGCCATTGAAATGAGTAACTGGTCATGTCTGGATGTTAAATATTTGAATACCTTGTTACGGTGGGAATAATGGAAATTCATGACTAAACGATTTGATGATGTCTGTATGTTAAGTATTTGAGTGTAACGTTGTTACTATGCGAGGAAATGATTCTGTATGTTAAGTATTTGATTGTACCTTTGTTACTATTTAATGACATCAGTAGGTTAAACAAGCAATGTTAAGTATTTGAGTACCTTGTTATGGTGGGAATAATAGTCTGTATGTTAAACGTTTCAGAAAGCAGTTAGTCATGATTGTCTAAATGCAAAGAATAAGAGTTCAAAGGCTTTTTAGATATAAAAGATGGAACTGGCTTTTGTCACACAGACTCTTATGGACTGTAGAGACACTTGGACTGTAGAGATACTGGAATCTCGAAAGGTGTGTAACTTCTGGAAGAACTGGCTTTGCCAGCAGAGTTGTTAGCTTGTGAATGTCTCAATATCTCTATAAAGATCCTGCCTTTACTACAACTGAGTGTGTGTGTAATTCGACGTTAAAAGCAACGAAGTGAAAAGAGCAAGACAGCCGTTTACAACATTTTGGTGACCACAATGTGATGTTCAAAAGTTTGTTGGCTTATTCAAAGACCCTGATGTGAAGCAGAAAGTTGGCTGAGTTGTTCGAAGATCCCGACATGATTTTCAAAAGTTTGTTGGCTGAGTTTTTCGAAGTATTGTTTCCCACACATCAGTTCGCGGGGTGAGCATTCTTTTAGTTGTCGTGACTTAAAGGGATCTCCAATTAGTAATGGGAGGATCAGGGGATATTCCAATTGAGGTCCAGTTATTTCTTAATGAGTGGATTGAGTCTAAAGGGGGACCTTATAAGGCAGGAAACAAAGACAGGAGGATGGAGAGAGACACAGCAGTCCTTAGTGGAGAATGTCCAGTTAAAAAAGATTAAAGTGTTTGGGTTAAAAAGGGATAAAAAGAGAAAAGCATTAGTGTTGCAGTGTCTAATGCTGGGGACTCAAAAGTTAGGAGAAGAGGCTGAGGCTAGAGATAGAGACATTTCAGAACTCACAGAGCAGCTAACAGCAGCTAGGAAAGAAATAGAGAACTGGTGATTTCAGGCATTCGGGGCAGCCAGGACTGTTCTCACGCTGGATCAGCATCTTGCTGATAAAAAGAACTGTAATCAAGGTCTAGAGGAAGGAATATCTAAGCTGCAGCAGATGGTGGTATTAGGTTGCCCAGCGGAGACAGCAATTGATAAAGCCGGGTGGTATTCGGAAGATTCCCCAGGTCTGGGATTTGAAAGGGGGATTAAGGGACAGGGAGAATGCCCATCATTCCCATCTGCAACTCCTTTGTTTCTCTGACATCGGAGCCTCGAACTCGTGTGGTTCGCGTGGCAACATTAGGTATGGAGGCGGAGTAGTTAGATGCATTTTCGGTTCCTCAGACACCTAACACCCTGCAACATTACACACGACCTTCCGGTAATGTGGATAGTGGGGGAAGCACGTTCGGGCGGACAAGGCAAGAGCAGGATGATTCCACTACTCCCTATGGAGCTCGTGAAGGGAACACTACCTTAAGTGGTTTTGGGGATTCTTGGTATGAGCGAGGAGGGGTAAAGTTACAGGACATGAGAGCTATCCTTAGTGAAGTGGGACCTGCACCGCTTCACGATCTTAATAAGTTCGCCCAATGGTGGTGTAATATTCTGGGATGGTGAAGTCAGGGAACATATCAGAGAAACAGAGGGTTCACATGATTCTGCAAGCTTTAGGGAGTTACTGGGGAAAGGTAGTAGGTTTTGAAACAACTTCCAGGGCTCTGCTTGGTCTAATCATAGTTGCAATCTTTGGTGCTCACTCAGGGCCACAGTTAATAAAGCGGCTTGCATTATTACCAGGGGAAGGACCTAGGGAAGTAAGGGAACATATATTGCAGTTATGTAAATGTTATGTCTTGGATAAGGAGTCAGACTAGATACTGCAAGCTCAAAGTAAGTGTGACCGTAGTCCTTTATTACAGATCTCAGAGTGCCTCTCCAGCCTGTGAGGCCTCCTTATATACAGGTGCTCCCAAGGGATTGTGGGATCCCTTGGAATTCCAGGGGATAAGCCCTCTGGTGGTTAGACATGGTAATTACAGGTTTACATACATAACAGTAAAAGTTTAGGAACTAATTGGATTGCTATCAGTCATTACGGGGATGACACACATAGAGAGATCAATTTGACTCTCCTACCCCCTTCAGTAGTTCTGGAAATAGATGCCTGGGGCGGGGACGATAATTTTGATAAATGGTTGGCAAGGGTAGAAAGCTTGTATCAGAGAGCTGCAGGTATCCCAGTCATGGAAGTAAGAAGGGCCTGAGTGGATGAATCCCACGAGGAGTCGCATAAAACAAGCAGGACCAGGTGGTGCCTGGATCTCAACTCATCAGTTGATAGAGGACAGGGATAGGCGGGCTAAAGAATTAGAAAAGTTAAAAGAAAAATTGAAGAATCGGGAAAGCGGAGCTAGTCACAGACAGGAATGATACCTCGGTCAGGGGTAGATTCCGTAGGTGAGGGAGGCTTCCTATAGGGATGCCGCCCCTCAGCCACCTATGTAGTTTCTTTCGGACCCTTACTTCAGGATAGGGGTGGCCATACCCTTATCGAGGCATGTGTGGAAGGGCAGAGGGTAATTAACACAGGATCTGCCGGACAAATGAAGGTTGAGGTGGTTCTGGAGGAAGAGGATTCCCTTCTTCAGAGACAGTACCCCAACACCCCATGTCATGTATTCAACTGTCATTGTAACCCATGTATACGCTGACCTAAGTTGTATGCCTTGAGAACACTCACCACAGGGGGCGAACTTGTGGGAGACACTCCTAGCCTGGACTTTCCGGGCTAAAAGGGGAAGCTCCATCCACCATCTGCCTCTCTTGAGGTCTTGGTAATAAAGGTAACTGGTCACAAAGTGATCTTCTCTCAAGTATGGGCCTCGTGCAAATTTATACTGTATAGTAAGGACATATTATTGGCGACAAGAAACTGGGATTTAAACCACGCGAGCATGGCCACTAGTAGCACAGCAGAGAGGTACTGTGTTGGTGATGATTGGGATGACTTTATTGAGAGACTACAGCAAAGTTTTGTCACTAAGAAATGGTTGGGACAGGATTCGGCCGACAAACGCAGGGCTCATCTCCTGACGGTTTGTGGATCCAGAATGTACCCCCTGATGAAGGACCTTCTAGTGCCAGAGAAGCCGGCGGACAAGACATTCGAAGAGATCAGTAAGTTGATCGGAGAACACTTTAAACCGGCGAGCAGCATGCACATGGCGAGACACCGGTTTTACACGCACCGGCAGCGAGAAGGGCAAAGCGTTCCAGACTTCATGGCAGATCTCAGGTGACTGGCGAGCCTATGTAAGTTCCCAGATGCATGCAGAGCGGAGATGCTGCGAGACTTTTTTATTGAGGGCATCGGGCACGCTGGGGTTTTCAGGAAACTGATTAAGACCAAAGACTTGACCTTGGAAGTGGCGGCTATGATAGCCCAGACATTTATCTCAGGGGAGGAAGAGACCAGAATGATTTATGGCAAAAATCTTGGCTCAACTGCGGCAAACGACCAGGGAGTCAACATTGTTAACGCAGCACACAGTTCTCCAGGTAGACAAGGGCAATCGGACATGCCCCAGCATGCAGTCGAACCCAAAGGGGGAATTCAACAGAGACAATGGCTAGCTGAACGGCGATTCATGCCATCGCAATGGACAATGCGGCCAGTAATGGGGCCATCAACACCTGTCAATGGTGCGCTTAAGGACAGTTACAGAGACAGTCAGAGACGATCGACTGGTAATGGACCTTTTGTTTCCAACAACGGCTCATGTTGGAGGTGTGGAGGCAAACACACAGCCAGAGCTTGCAGATATCAGCAATATACCTGCAGAAACTGCAACGTCAGCGGTCACTTGGCGCGTATGTGCAGGAAGCCTGCAGCCAGGTTGATGTATGAGGAGGACGGGCCCGATGTAAGCCCGACGAGGCCAAATGAATACTGGGGGAAATCGCTGGAAGCTGAAGTTCAGCGAGTTCATGTGGAGCACATATACAGTTCACATACCAGGATGCCACCGATAATGATGAAAGTGCTCCTCAATGGCATCCCAGTATTAATGGAGCTAGACACGGGGGCCAGCCAGTTCCTGATGAGTATCAAACAGTTCGAAAGGTTGTGGGTGTCCAAGGCCAGGAGACCAAAATTATTGCCGATTGACGCACTGCTACGGATATATACAAAGGAGATCATTCCGGTGCTAGGCAGCGCCACGGTAGTCGTGACCCATAAAGATTCGGAGAACAGATTGCCACTCTGGATTGTCCCAGGGGACGGTCCCGCACTACTGGGGAGGAGCGGATTAACAAATCGGGAATGAGAAACCCGACCCCAACCCTACCCCATTCCGCTCTCGTTTAAAATCTTACAAATACAAATCAGGTGATCGCCGAGACTCCCGCATTATTAACATTCCAAAGTCAGGGCCTGCGACTCCGTGGGCACTGCGACTTAAGTTTAACAGGAAGTCAGGGAGAGGCCCGCACTGAGGGATTCCCGGAGCAGATCCGAGGCGAAAGGTGCCGACTGGCCAAGGTAAGTGCTGCAGGTCAGCTGCTTTTAGCATTCCTTGTGGACCAGGAGGAACCGGAGTATTCCACCTAGGCCTTACAAAGAAACCTTTGGCCTCCCCCAGCCCGATCGTTGCTCCGATGTCTTCTCTCCTCCACGCCCCTGCCCCTGCTGCCTGGATCATGGCCCAATGTCTTCTCTCCTCCAAGCCCCTGCCCCCCCAGCCTGGATCATGGCCCGATGTCCTCTCTCCCTCTCCCCCAACACCCCCTGCCTGAATCATGGCCCGATGTCCTCTCTTCCCCTCCCCCAACACCCCAGCCCATCTCTAGCCCAGAGCATGATCTCGATGCCCTTATACCCTCCTCCCACCCATGCTCCAGCCCTGAGCACAGGTTGGAGCCTTCAGCATCTACTGACTGTTAGGGACCATCGCCACGGCACTCCGGCTACAGCGTCCCGCCGCTTGTTTGTGCTCCCATCCTCCAGCCAGTCTGGTAATTTGGCTGCCTGTCGGGCGGGAATCTGCAGAAGATTATTTAAATGAAGCCCTGCTGTTACGATCAGCGGGGCCTCCATGTCCCCAGCCTTGCCGGGTTTTCCCCATGCTATTGCACTCCCCTGCACCCTCCCCCGTCTCCCCGTTGTCTATTGTCTATTGTTGGGCCAATGTCTATTGATATTGTGCAAAGAACAATGCATAATATAACAGCTGGTTTGTGTCTGTGCAGTAATTGTTACCGCAGTGCACTCTGGAGTATATGCTACCTCTAGGGGGCTCCCCTTATCAAGAGGCCCTAAGCATTGCTGTGGGCTCCTTCAGGAGTGCCATAACTATGGCTCTGAGCTCCATAACTATGTTCTTAAGAGATTTTTCATGCTGGCGGATCGTCTAAGCAAAACTTTGATGCAGATGTCGGCATAACCTCACAGCAGCCATGTGGTCTGCGCCCAAGTAAATGGTCTATCATGCTGAGAGAGTGCCCAGCAGCAGAGCCATGGCAGGAGGAAGCAGATAAGAAAGAAATGTCTTTCAGGATGACTCATCATCTGTGTCATTTGGCTCCTTCACTCAAGGGACTTAACCTGAGCCATATTGCAAATAATCCCAGACAGCTACCACAGCAGCACGTCATATCTGCAGTTGCATATGCCTTTATCTTTAAGTTGAGTCACGTCGCTGAGAGCATGCAGAAACCAAGCACAGGCAGCGGAATGAGCGTGCGGTAAACCAGTTCCACCCAACCTTTCCTTCAACGACTGTCTGTCCCACCTGTGACAGAGACTATAATTCCCGTATTGGACTGTTCCGTCACGTAAGAACTCATTTTTAGAGTGGAAGCAAGTCTTCCTCGATTTCAAGGGACTGCCTATGATGATAATATGTTTAAGTGTGCATATTCCATTCATTTAGAACTGCTGCCAGAATTTCCCTTTGCCCCACTGGACTTGCTCCTTGCACCGGGACAAAGTTGCAAGGACAGCTATGTATAATTGCTTAAATGAATTGAACTGGCAAAGTAGTACAAAAACCTCAACGGCACCAGGAGGGGAATTTCTAACCACAATGCAAAACCCAGTGATGAAATGATAAAGTTCTATCTTCATGAGTTTATCTAAAGATAATCAGTAAAGCCCCACATCCATTCATTTTAGCTGAAATGCACAACAAAAATAATAAGAAATCTTTTTTTTTATCATTTCAATTATCCCACTGTGTCTTATTGAATAGAGTTTCTACTGGAATAAGGTCAGAGAGATGATTAAAGCAGAATGTAACAGCTGAGTAATGATACATAACATGTAATAAACAGCTCTCTAAATAATTATGTGCAGCCCAAGCTGACATTATGACAAAACTGTTTAAATCATGAGGCAATAGCCAATTAGAACAACAGACTAGGCCTTGGTTCATGTTTTTGTAGCCTTGAGGCGATCTCAATATTGACTGTATATATTTCAATATTAGTACATAATGAATTCTGTATCACTAATATGGCTATGCCACTAGTAGAATCAAAACCAGCACTTGATTTAAATTAAGTAGAAATTCACTTCATTATTTTTTATGCGTTTTAAAAGTTTCTGACTTTGGAAAAATACATTATTTTAAGGCAGCTTTTGTTCGATAAAGCCCATTAAAGATGGGCAGAATAAGACAGTTGTAGGGAAATGCTATGCTATTGATGGATCTTGACGTAAAGCTGAGGACAATGTCAAGAAAGAATTTACATTTTTATAAAACTTTGCTTTATTTCAGAATGATAAAAGTGCTTCACAACCAATAAAATACTTTTGAAGTGTAGACCTTGTAGTTATTTAGGGAAAGACTTTTTTAAAACCAGGATGTTGGGCACATGTGAAGATGACGTGAGCACTGGATGGTGCAGACACTTAAATAAAGGTAGCATTCATGTCAACCTTTTTAAGATTTCTTCTGAATTAATATTCACTTCTGCAGACATCTCTTCTAGCTCCTGATCAGCATCCTCTTCTGTCACTGAGTGAGGCTGTTCTCCTCTTCTCCATGATTCATAGCCATGGTGCTTTGCAGGAGCAGTAGATTACATTCATTTTGATCACTTCTGCCCAATACATGTTAGCACTACAGGCACCAAGCATCGCATTATTAGCCTCGATAAGTCAAATTGCTCCTTTATTAAATGGGATTCTGGAATTTTAAGTTGTGCTTTGGAGTTGGCTTGCCATAATTTCAGCTATTCATCTTTGTGATCAATGACTTATAGTGATGAATTCCGTATTTGGTTTCTTGGTGACTGTCTTATATTGATGGCCTTTAGTTATGCTCTTCCCCACAAGTAGAAACACTCTCACTGTATCTATTCTCGCCATAAAGGAAAAATTGAGGGTAAGGAAAGAGGCAAACATTCAGTACATGGACAACAGGGGAGAGCATGATAAGGGAAAATACAAAGAGATTAGGAAAGAAGTAAAAAAAAATAATTAGGAAGGCAAAGAGAAACTGTGAAATTAAATTATCAAGGAACATTAAACAAAATAGTAAAATATTTTACAGGCACATAAACAAAAAAAGCAAGGTTGGGATAGTAATAGGGCCACTAAGAGATGGACAGGATCATACCACAGGCAATGATAGAGATAGAAGAAATATTAAACAATGACTTTACCTCAGTATTTACCAGGGAGATAGAACAGGTGGACATGACATTGGATCATGAGATTAGTAATGAAATAACTGCATTTAAAATAAAAATAATATCAGCTGTGGCTAGCACACTCTTCTCTGAGTCAGAAGGTTGTAGGTTCAAATCCCACTCCAGGGATTTGAGTACATAAATCAAGCTTGACACTCCAGTGCAGTGTTGAGCGAGTGCTGCACTGTCAGAGGTGTCATCTTTTGGATGAGACGTTAAACCAAGCCCCCGTCTGCCCTCTCAGGTGGACGTAAAAGATCCCATGGCACTATTTTGAAGAAGAGCAGGGAGTTATCCCTGGTGTCCTGGTCAATATTTATCCCTCAATAACATAACAAAAACAGATTATCTGGTCATTATCACATTGCTGTTTGTGGGAGCTTACTGTGTGCAAATTGGCTGCTGCGTTTCCCACATTATAACAATGACTACACTCCAAAAGTACTTCATTGGCTGTAAAGTGCTTTGAGATGTCCCGTGGTCATGAAAGGCACTATATAAATGCAAGTCTTTAGTTTATTTAATATATAAATAAATAAATAATCAAACTCAAAGAGGAAAAATCTTCTGGTCTGGATGGATTACATTCGTGCATTTTAAAAGAATCTAGGGAAGAGATAGCAGAGGCATTACTACACATATTTAATAATTTATTAGAAAAAGGTGTAGTGCCAGAGGAAGGTGGATAGCTAACATAATACCTATATTTAAGAAGGAGGATTGAATATGTCCAGGGAACTATAGACCAGTCAGCTTAACATCGGTGGTAGGAAAAGTAATGGAATCCCTACTAAAGGAGAAAATAAAAGAACATCTGGAAACCAAAAATATAATAATGAATATTCAGCGTGGATTTCAAAAGGGAAAATCTTGCTTAACCAACCCCATTGAATTTTTTGAAGAGGTAACAGAGAGAATAAACAAGGGTAATGCAGTAGATGTAATTTATCTAGATTTTCAAAAGGTCTTTGATAAGGTACCACATACTAGACTAATAAATAAGGTCAGAGAATGTGGAGTCAGGAGACAAGTAGCAGAATGGGTAGCTAGCTGGCTTCATGGCAGAAAGCAGAGAGTCGGGGTAGCTATCCACAGTGGCAGAAGGTGGGTAGTGGTATTCCACAAGGATCAGTGCTGGGACGAATGTTTTTCAAAATTTATATTAACCATTTAGACATTGGAATCAAAAATACAATTTCTAAATTTGCGGATGATATCAAATTGGGTGTGTGGTGGTGGGGGGCGGGTGGGTGGCAGGAGGGTCCAATAGTTAATACTGAGGAGGAATGCAACAAATTACGGGAAGACCTTAATAAACTTGCAGAATGGGCATATAATTGACAAATTAAATTCAACACAGAAAAATGTGAGGTATTACATTTTGGTAGAAAAAATATGGAGGTTATTTATTATGTGGAGGGTGCAAGTCTAGGTGGAGTAGAGGATCAAAGGGATCTCGGAGTACAAATACACAACTCACTAAAAGTAGTAACACAGGTTAACAAGGCCATAAAAAAGCAAACCAGGCACTAGGGTTTATTTCTAGAGTGATAAAATTGAAAAGTACTCTAGTTATGCAAAACTTGTATCGAACCTTGGTTAGATCACACTTGGAGTATTGCGTACAGTTCTGGTCGCCATATTATAAAAAGGATATGGGGCACTGGAGAGTTTTCAGAGAAGATTTATAAGGATAGTACCAGAAATGCTAGGGTATAACTATCAGGAAAGGATGAACAGGCTGGATCTCTTTTCACTTGAATACAGAAGGTTGAGGATTGACCTAATTGAGGTCTTTAAAATTATGAAAGGTTTTGATAGAATAGATACAGCGAGAGCGTTTCTACTTGTGGGAAAGAGCATAACTAAAGGCCATCAATATAAGATAGTCACCAAGAAATCAAATAGGGAATTCAGAAGGAACTTCTTTATCCAGAGAATTGTGAGAATGTGGCAAATAATATAAATGCTTTTAAGTGGAGGCTAGTTATGCATATGAGGGAGAATGGAATAGAGGGTTATGCTGACAGAGTTAGCTGAGGAAAGAGGAGGAGGCTTGAGTGAAGCCCGAATGGCCTGTTTCTGTGCCGTATATCCTATGTAATCCTTTGACTGAAAAGTTACATTCCATTTTTATCTTATGGGATTTTCCAGGATTCATACACGTTTTAGGAATAAAGGACTTTCCCATTGTATGTCTTCATTGATTAGTATAATGTGTGTGCCCATGTGTGTATGAGTGACAAAGGCAATGGGAATGTGTTGTTAGAAAACAATTGTTATACTGTACATTGTTGTAAATTTGACCAATTAAATTTACTGCGATACTTTGAAACATTTACAGCAGAAATACATCAAACTGTTTAGAGGATTCCACCCTCCTTGTCTACTTCTCTTTCTTTCCAAGCTTGGACAATCATTGCAAATTTTCACATATTCAAAGTTACTATTGTGTGACAGCTATAAAAATGCTACTCTATAAATAATTAAATAGGTGTTCCTGAATACATGATAAGAAAAATACAGAACTGCATAGAATTATTGACCAGTTACAACCTTGATATTAGTGGTAAGATTTCAAGTCTTAACTGATTAAATGTATTTATATTGCTCTGAAGCCAGGGAAGAAGATATTAATCTAGCTTTATGACGTTATTAAAATATAATGTTGTCAGGACCATACCTCCCAATAATTTTAAATTTTAATGGCTGCTAATGGGATTTTCAAGATAATGGACAATTCCAGAGAGAGGTAAAGCCATGGGAGTTATCAAACCACCTGTGACAGAACCTAAAGCCTTTCCTGCTTTAGCTCATATGAAATTCCATATTTGATCTTTCTATGTGAATTTTAGCTTGGCACAGTATGCCAATGAGGCTCCAACCGCAGATCTTCTTTCACTATTGATCTCACATCACTGGGCTCAAATGGAACTTCCACATTTCTCCTACTGCTAAGGATTCTGAGAAGCTTAGTTCCTTTTTTCATGCACAATATTTCTTTTCCCTCAAAAAAATGACTCTTAGTTCTTTATAAATCTCAAGCACACCCAAAATTTGAATATTGTTCCTTATCTGAAGTAACTCCCCCAGCAGCTCTCTCACGTATTCTTCAACGCAGGAACATGCTTTTTGTCTGATAGGCGATCCATCTCGCACCTCGAGCTTCAAACCTCTATTTCCCTCTATAATCAGATGTGTTTTACTACATATGTCTATGGTAAAGTAAACATCTTGCGTCCCCCCAAATTTTGTTATGAAGATACTATTATCTGCTGGTGACAATATTGCTTTTCCTTCCAGTATATTTCTCCAGTTAAGAAAGTTGAGTGCAGAAAAATGGAACACTTAAACATTTTAGAGACCTAAGTGCAAATCGTCCAAGTCGACAGCCATGGCACAGTACTTCAGCTGATGCCAGCGCATATTGGCAAATCCCTGGCAGCCTGCGGTTTTCAGAATATGCTGCCGACTGGCAAGATACCTGAACTTAGTTGGGAGCTTGGTAAGTTTAAGTTCTCGGGACAATTTTAACATTACACTTCCCTCAGCAGAAGCCAGGCGGTGGCCAGTAAAAATTGGCCAGGTTACTTATTTGCCAGAAAGCTGCAAGGAACTCACTGTTCTGAATTTTAACCGATTCTACTGAACAGGCAGCAAGGACACCTGCTTGAACCCAGCAGGACCATTCTTTGTGTATGCATATCAGGGCCCCAAGGACATCTTCGGGACCTGACTGCAATTTTAACTGGTGTACTGAGGGAGGCAGCTGCTGTAGCTTTCTTGCCAGGTGAAGACAGTGGGGAGAGGTATCGGGGCCAGAAAAGTCCCAGACAGGTAAGGATGTTTATTATCCCAGTGGAGCGAGGAGCAGCAGCAGCATGCCTCTGAAGCCCACGGGGAAAGCTTAGGCCTCCCCTGCTGTGGACTTCCCCCCGCCCCTTCTTCCTGACTATGAGATCCCTGCTAGACAGTCTCTGAAGCCAAATGGGGCAACTACCTAGTGTCAGCAGGCAGCTTCTCAGTCATATGATTTTCTGCTGCTTCCCAATTATAAGTGGGAGGTTGGCCAGCGAGATTTAAATGAGTTAAAACAATCCAATTTCTGGAGCAGTAGGTGGTTTTCCAAATCACGTTCCTATCCACCTGGATTTAAAATCGGGGCCGTTGTTTCACCATCAAGTCAAGTACATTATAGTCACATACAGGGTGAAGCTCACTCTATTCTGACCAACAAAGTGACTTTACTGTGACCCCAGAAAAGTACCTTTACTACATTAATGTCAGCTGTGGCTCAGTGAGTAGCACACTTGCCTCTGAATCAGAAGATTGTGGGTTCAAGTCCCACTCCAGCAGCTTGAGCAGAAAATATATAAGCTGACGCTGTCTTTCAGATGAGATGTTACACTGAGGCTCCATCTGCTCTCTCAAGTGGATGTAAAAGATCCCAAGGCATTACTTTGAAGAAGAGCAGGGGAGGTGTCCTGGCCATTTTTTATTCTTCAACCAGCATAACAAAAAAAACAGATTATCTGGTCATTATCACATTGCTGTTTGTGGGAGCTTGCTGTGTGCAAATTAGCTGTCGCGTTTCCCACATTACAACAGTGACTACACTCCAAAAGTACTTCATTGGCTGTAAAGTGCTTTGCGACATCTGGTGGTCATGAAAGGCGCAGTATAAATCCAAGTCTTTCTTTCTTTCTTACTTCCATATTGTCAAAACGAGATTATCGACAATGCCAATTAGTGATAAATGATAGGAAATGTTGCGCTTTAAGCCCACAAACAGTAGGGACTGCGATGAGCCTGCCTGAACTGATTTCATGTGGGACCATTAAATCCAAAAGACAAAAGAGCCTTTATTCCTGCTAATTTGTGCTAACTTCAAACCCAAATCCCTGAGGTGAAAGGACAGCATGCTAACTAAGTGCTCCACTCAGCTACTAAATACTTTATAATATATTTCTGATAATTATTAGGGGCAAGTTTCTGCATATTTACATTCTCTCTGAGACATATTGTCATTTACTGCAGTGTTCTTGTCAAGCGCCTGAGCGGAAACCTTAACTTCCTTTCTAGATACTGGATTTCAACTTAGAACAAAGAGATGAAAAGATAATGTTCTAACACTATTCCATATAATCTTTGTGTAGGTTGAGTTTGGGCTTAGTGTCCATGAAGAGAAAGAAAAGGTCAATATTCTAACATACACATAATCAAAAATCCTATTCTAGACGCTGACATGAACTTCATCACTTCTATACAGATTGGTTCGGAATTATGTCTCAGAAGAGAGAGAATAATGTTATAATAAAAGATGTTGGATTCTGGTGATGTTACCTGGTGCTTGGACTTGAAGAGTTGTTGATCCAGATCGAGCACTTCCTTGAATAACCCATTCATTTTGGGGGCTCGACACCCATTCATCCACGTTGCAAAAGTAAACACCACTGTCACTGAGTGCTGCCTTCTGTACGATCAACTTGTAGGTTTTACTAGAGGCCTTCATACTTTGGAATTTCATCTTCTTCTGAGGATCTGTACGCAAGTCTCCATAGTACTGTAGGATATTATTGCGATCAGTTTGGAGAAGCGTTGTTTCCTTGGCCTTTGGATCCCCTTGGAAGCACCATGCAACTGAAAATTGCGATTGCATGTGTGTCTGGTTGATAATGCAGCATTCAATTTCAACAACAGCATCCTCACTGCTTGACACAGTTATATTATTGTTATTGAGCTGCAGGTTTGCATCTGCAAAAGCAACACAAGACAAAAGAAACATTGTGAGGCCTGCTTTGAAGTGATATAAATTTATCAGTGCATGTTGGGGTTGAGCTTAGAGAGAATATGTACAGTACAAGAAGATAGAACATAATTTTCTTCAGGGTTTAACCATAGATTCTGCTATGAAGATCTGTTGATCCAATGATCAGTGCACAGGTTGGTAGGTTGAAGTGGTATTAGTGGGAGAGCACTTGGGTGCCAGTGACCATAATTCAGTCAGATTCAAAATGGTTATGGATAAGGACAAGCATAGGCCTGGAATAAAAGTTCTGAATTGGGGAAAAGCCAATTTTGCTAAGTTAAGGAGTCATTTGGCCATAGTGGACTGGAAACAGCTACTTGTGGGTAAATCAGTGTCGGAACAGTGGAAGGCATTCAAGGAGGAGACCCGGAAGGCTCAGACCAAACATGTGCCCTTAAAGAAAAAGGCTGGGAAAAATGATTCTAGAGCCCCCTGGATGTCTAGGGACTTACAGGTGAGGATTAAGATAAAAAGGGACACTTATGTCATATACCAACAGCTAAATACTACAGAATTTTTAGAGGAATATAGAAAGTTAAGAGGCAAAAGGATATTAGGAATGCTAAGAGAGAGCACGAGAAATTCTTGGCCAGTAAAATTTAAGGAAAACCCTAAGATGTTCTAAAATATATTAAGAGTAAGAGGGTAACTAAAGAAAGGGTAGGGCCTATTAGAGATCATGAGGGTAATCTTTGTGTGGAGGTGGAAGATGTTGGTAGGGTTCTTAACGAATACTTTGCATCTGTTTTCATAAAGGAAAGGGGCAATGCAGATTCTGCTATCAAGGAGGAGTGTGATATTCTGGATGAAATAAATATAGTGAGAGAGGAAGTATTAAGGGGTTTAGCAGCTTTGAAAGTAGATAAGTCCCCAGGCCCGGATGAAATGCATCCCAGGTTGTTGAGCAAAGTAAAAGAGGAAATAGTAGAGGCCTTGACCATCATTTTCCAATCCTCTTTGGATCTGGGCATGGTGCCAGAGGATTGGAGGACTGCTAATGTGATACCCTTGTCTAAGAAGGGAGAAAGGGATAGGCCAAGTAATTACAGGCCTTTTCAGCCTAACCTCAGTGTTGGGAAAATTATTGGAAAAAATCCTGAAAGACAGGATAAATCTGCATTTGGAAAGGCAAGGATTAATTAGGGACCGTCAGCACGGGTTTGTTAAGGGAAGATCGTGTTTGACTAACCTGATTGAATTTTTTGAGGAGGTAAACAAGAGGGTCGATGAGGGTAGTGCATACGATGTAGTATATATGGACTTTTGATAAGGTCCCACATGGTAGATTGGTCATGAAGGTTAAAGCCCATGGGATACAGGCTTGGAGGTAGGAAGCAAAGGGTAATGATTGATTGATGTTTTTGTGACTGGAAGGATGTTTCCTGTGGGGTTCCGCAGGGCTCAGTACTGGGTCCCTTGCTTTTTGTAGTATATATCAACGATTTAGATTTGAATATAAGGAGTATGATTAAGAAGTTTGCAGATGGCACTAAAATTGGCAATCTGGTTGATAATGAAGAGGAAAGTCATGGGCTGCAGCAGGATATTAATCTACTGGTCAGAAATATGGAAACATAGAAACATAGAAAATAGGTGCAGGAGTAGGCCATTCGGCCCTTCAAGCCTGCACCGCCATTCAATGAGTTCATGGCTGAACAGGTGGGCAGAGCAGTGGCAAATGGAATTTAATTCAGAGAAGTGTGAGGTGATGCACTTAGGGAGGGCTAATAAGGAAAGGGTATACACATTAGGCAGTAGGCCACTTAATAGTGTAGATGAACAAAGGCACCACAGATCCCTGAAAGTAGCAGGCCAGTTAGATAAGGTGGTTAAGAAGGCATACAGAATGCTTGCCTTTATTGGCCGAGGCATAGAATACAAAAGAGCAGGGAGGTTATGCTTAAATTGTATAATACTTTGGTTAGGCCACAGCTGGAGTACTGCGTGCAGTTCTGGTTGCCGTATTAAACGAAGGACGTGATTGCATTAGAGAGGGTGCAGAGGAGATTTACTAGGATGCTGCCTGGAATGGAGAATCTTAGTTATGAGGACAGATTGGATAGGCTGGGTTTGTTCTCATTGGAACAGAGGAGGTTGAGAGGAGACCTCATTGAGGTGTACAAAATATTGAGGGGCCTGGACATAGTGGAGAGTAAGGGTCTATTTCTTTTGGTGGAGGAATCTATAATGAGGGGGCATAGTTTTAAGGTGGTTGGTGGAAGGTTTAGAGGGGATTTGAGGGGGGGCTTCTTTATGCAGAGGGTTGTGGGGATCTGGAACTCGCTGCCTGGAAGAGTGGTGGATGCAGAAACGCTCACCACATTTAAGAGATGCTTGGATGGGCAATTAAAGTGCAGTAACCTGCAGGGTTACGGACTTAGAGCTGGTAATTGGGATTAGACTGGATGACCTTTTGTTGGATGGCGCAGATATAATGGTAAGGGAATAGAATACGGCCAGCATGATCTCCTGGACTAGTTTCGATCGCCTGGATGGGTCGGAGAGGAATTTTCCCAGAATTTTTCTCCCTAAATTGGCCTGGGTTTTTAATCTGGTTTTTGCCTCTCCCAGGAGATCACATGGCTCCGGTTGGGATGGAGTGTTGAATGTTTCAGAATAAGGGGTGTCGCAGTTGTGTGAGTCGGACTGGTTGGGCTGGGTGCTCTTTGCCTTTCCGTCATTGTTCATAGGTTTATATGTAACCTTTAGGGCTGCTGACCAAGGGCCGTGCGGCTTTTTGTCGGCCGGCGCGGACACGATGGGCCAAAATGGCCTCCTTCTGCACTGTAAATTTCTGTGTTTCACTTTACCATTGCTTCCCAAGAAAAGAGATAGTCATCTGTAGACAACAGCCAGTGGAGAGTAGATCTCAGTCCACCAGATTACTGATTTATCCAAAATTTCAGGAAAATGGGTATTTTCTCATCTATAGTAAACAAGTAATTAGGGACAGACTCCTCCCCCCCACCGCCCCACCCCCTGCCAGAGAACCAACACACTAACATTTAGAGATAGACACAATTTTGACTTCTTAAACTTTGGAGGTTCAATCTTACTAGGGTATCTAGTCATCTAGTGTTAGATGTAGTCATTTTTGTTGTTGAATATGGGCATATGGGATTAGCACTACTGCTTATGTGGAGGATAAACACCAACACAAACTGGGCATGAATTGATACTGAAGAGTTGAATAACTTGTTGCAAGAGGTGCTTCAAAGGAGGTTAGACCTATTTGGGGCTGAAAGCTACCTTCATGTAAAAGCACAGATGCTAGCTAGCTCATACCTGACCGCAAATGAGAAATAATTTTTTTGGTATCAGTTCGACAGCCTCAGAAAAACAAGAGCATCAATGTCATGGGAGCACCATCACCCGCAAGTTTCCCTCCAAGTCTCACACTTGGACTTGGACACATACAGTAACAATGAAGGGGTGGTGATATCAAAATCCTGAAATTCACTAATTAGCACCGTCATAGAAGCACCATCATTGCACGGACTGTAGCGACTCAAGAAGACCCACTACCACCTTCTCAAGGTAACCAGGAATGGACAATGCATGTAGATGGGATGTAGATTTTCCATTTCATGAGACAAAACTGTACAGTATATATCCGCCTATCTACTCTTTAGTATGGTTTCTGTTATTTTACCCAGTATAAACGTAAGTCTAGTTACCTAGGTCAAATTTGTCTCCCTTTTTTAAAATATAGGCACTACAATCTGCTTACTTCTAATTCTCTGGAATTTCTCTCGTACCCAGTAAATCTTTAAACACTGTCATCTGCAAGTGTCCTCTCTAGTCTCCTTTTTCAATCTAAATTATTTACCATTTTACTGACGGGTTTCATTAGTCTTCATTCCTTTTGACTTATCAAATACTTTCTCTTTGCTTATTTCAAAATATTCTGTAATATTCATTGTATTATTGAATAGCAAAGAGTGTTTTCTTTCTGGTGAACACTTTTAGAAATAACCATTACATAATTAAACTGTTTTCCCTTCATCTTCAGTTATTACACCGCTTTCATCTTTTGTAAATCTAGGCTGGGACTTTCTTCAAGGGACCACAGGATGGTCAGGGTGAGACTGCTGCCTGCCACCCCAATTTCACAATGACCCTGGCCGATTTTCTTGAGTCATTGTTTATACAGGGCAGACTCGGGAGCCATGCCAGCAAGAGGGAGACCATCACTGTCAGGGTGCAAGATACAGCAATACTTAAAGTCTGAATTTAAGGAGACACAAGAGTCCCAAAGATAAGCTTACAATTTTTCATTTAAGCCTCAAACTAGGCTGAGACCACCATCTGATGAGTGGGAACCTGAGAGAGAAGGAGAGAGGCCCTTTCATCCCAGAGAGGCCTCAGCAGGCTCTTCACTACGATCCAGAGTATACCACCAATCCACGTCTGGAGATACCTGAGGTCAGCCAATAGCAGTGTTGAAAGGAAGTTAAATCAGGTGAATTCCCAGGACCTGCTTCCCCACCATCATTTATGTGTGGTGAGGCAATCTGGGATCAGGCAGCATACTTCCTTGCCACTGGAGGAACCGAGGTTGGCGCTGTGAGAGTCAAGGATTTGGCAGTAGGCGACCTCACCTGATTTTTCTTTATTTTCCATCACTATATAGCCTGATTTTGGACAGTATAGCAAAGGAAACTCCAACCAATTACTTCCTCCTTAACCATTCTTTTCCGAATAATGAATTTTTTTTTTACATTGTGCTTAGCCTTCTTTGTTACATTCTGTTGTCATGCCCTAATTGAGTTCATAAAACCATTTATAACTACATTTTAACATTTTCTTCTATTCTTTCTAATGTTTTTCCTTCCCTTTCCCCATTGTTTTCATATTATTTTTCTTTCTTATCTCCATTTTCTTTTCTTGGCTCATCCATTTTGGACACTGTTTAGCTTATGCTTAAAGGTAATTTTCTGACCACTAGGAGCCCGTATTGGAAATTCCAGTGGGCACAGCTTATGATCTTCCAGCCATTTAAATGAATGGTCTAAAAGTCATGTACTGCATGGGCCACTGCCAGGCAGCTCCAGTCAGGAGTGCAAAGTCAAAAAATGACTCCTTTAGAAATTAGACCAATCTTTTTCTCCACAGAGGCCATTATGTCTATGCTACTGCTAGTTCCACACATTATTTGCACTCCAGTGAAAATCACTCTTAGTTGAAGGAAAAGAAACCACTCACAGAATTAAATAAAGAAATTGTCATTTGTTCCAGTCCTGCAATTTTTATGAGATATTTAGGAAACTTGTTTACCTGCTGAATGCACTTGAACAATTGTTATTGCCGACGTATTCTCCCCCACTTTATACCAGATGTTGTTGGGATCCAAAAGCCACTCCATTACGTGACAATAGTAACTTCCGCTGTCATTCACATCAGTTTTCTGTATAATCAGCTTGTACACATCATTAGAGGTCTTCTCATCCTGGAATTTCATCCTCTTCTTCATATTGGTAAACAATTTTCCATAGTACTGGACAATATTATTGCGATCAATGCTCAGAAGTTTTTCCCCTGTCACATTTGGTCCCAGGGTCTTATTAAAGAGCCACGTGATTGACAATTGAGAATCATTTTGAGTTCGAGCTGAAATTCTACATTCAAGTTCGGTGATGTCATTGATCCTTTTCTGTATGGTTCTAACTTGCTTAGTCAGCTTCAAGAGACTTACTACACAAGTAGAAAAGACAGTATATCAAAATAATTTAATTGTATTTCTTTGTACTATTTAGGTTCAAGGTTCAAAGAGATCAGTCAATATCTAATGATTACTTTACAACAACAACTTGTATTTACATAGCATCTTTAAAATAGTGGAATGTCTCAAGGCACTTCACAGGAATATTATGAGATAAAAATTTGACACTGAGCCGCATAAGTAGAAATTAGCGCAGGTGACCAAAAGCTTGGTCAAAGAGGTATGTTTTAAGGAGCGTCTTGTAGGAGGAAAGAGAGGCGGAGAGGTTTAGGTAGGGAGTTCCAGAGCTTGGGGCTTAGGCAACAGAAGGCAAGTATAAACTCATCTAAATTTAGGAGAGTGGCGACAAGAACTAATCAGCACTTTTCACAGTTGAACCCATGGCACTAATGATGCTTTCATATATCTGTCTTACTTCTAGGCATCTATTAGTTGAGAGAACAAGTTACCTTACTCTTGATTAGTTCTCTCATTACTTTATTGATGACAATTTGATTTTCAGATGTAGAGCAGCTCCAAAACACAAATTGCAAATTTTTCTAAATTAATATGAACTGGCCAACTTTAACTACTTTTTGTTGTAATGTCAGGTTCAGGGCTGTGTAAAGTGCCAGAACATGTACAGAGCACCAATACATTTTAAAATACACAATTTCTCCTAAAAAGCATCAAAACTGCATTTTAGCAATATGTTGACATTGTGGTAAGAGGTTAAAATATTATTTGTGCAGCTCTGAACAGCGTGGAGCCCCTTAAATAACTTTTTGGATTAAAGTATCTCAGATAGATACAAATAACCTAATTTTCACAAGCGCCTGTTCATAGTTGGTTACATGTGAACGACCACAAGTAACTGCAACGGATTGATTCGTCCTAATGATGGAAATAGTCTTTTAATTGCCTCTTGTTTGTTTTGTTATCTATTCATAAATCACCTTCCTATTTCATTGTATTTACTTATAATTAGTTAATTTATTTTGTTTTTCACAAATTCATATTTTGCTTTCTTCTGGTTCAGTTTTCTCCATTTCTCTCACAAAGGTGCTGACTCCTGCTGGGAGGTAGCTCAACAGATGCCTGTGGCTTTCCAGTACCATGCCGAAGGCACCATTCTTCATGTGTGAACCTAGACAGTGAGTGATAGCAGGCTATTGTCAGTTGGGGACTCCACAGCTGAGCTTGATCCTATCTTCATCGGACACACTTTTCCAGTCGAGTCACTGGATAACAACCACAAGCAGATACTCTGGCAGACCTTTCCCCCACCCTATCCCAGGGCCACGGAGTCCCTTCTCTCCTACTGCACAGACTCGGAATTGGAGTTGGGCCCTTATGATCTGCTCATTTCCACACTGCACAGTGCACTTACCAACTGGGGCCATTATTTCATTTTCAATTTCTATCTTTTTTTTTAAGAAGGCAGGTTAATATCTCTTATGCTACATATGACAGCCTGGGTTCCATTTTAATGCACCTTTGATCCTGTAAATACTAAAAGCACCACATCCATTAACCTACCTGGGGGTCTAACCTTCACTTCCAGAATGTTCGATGTTGCACTGGTTTTCATGACCCATTGGTTTGGATGATGTCTTCCCCATAATTCTGCGATACATAGAAACTTCCCAGCTTCCAGCTTGCTGGCTCTGGAGACACTCAACCGGACAGTATTGGATGCCGTTTTCACTACTATCATTTTCCCTTTGAAGTTCTCCGCCTTGTCCCCCCACTCAATCGCAGTGTCATGGGTGAAAGTAACAAGGTGGTAGCTGCCATTAGAATTGGCTGGTTGGAATTTCCAGGATACAGATGCTGACACATGGGTAAGATATGCGGGTTTAATGTAACACTGGAGTTCAAATGTCCCATAGTAGCTCACGGTTGGTGTCCGGGTTATTGCGGTAACTACAAAGCTGCTTTCTGTAAGCATTAAAGATAGAAATTAGTGGATATCGCCAACTCTACTGAGACTATTCAGTACAGATCAGTGTAAAACCTAGCACAGGTGTTCCCCCAGGGGAGAAAAAGTGTTCAAGTTATTGTGATGTCAGTTTCCTTAGCACATATTCTAGAAACAGTATGGTCTGGGTTCACTGGATCAGAACAATGCCCTTTTGACCAATTCAAAAGCCTTTTGAACACCTCGGCTTTCCCTCTATGTAGAAACAGATATGCAGCTGATCTGAAGACAGACTAGACCGTTTAGGTAATTCTAAAACTTTCCATTGTTGGTAGTTGGGCCAGAAAAAGCAGGAGTGCTTCCTCTGGTTCCCCTGCCCCAATGTCCGACACCACTTCCCTTCCACGAGACCATCCCGAAACCTCCTCCCCAGCGGTACCTGGGAGTTGGCGGGTGGCTCCTCACATGCCAGTATTTGTACTGCACCCTCTCCATGCTCGTTACATGTCAAAAGTGGACCGGCGGTATTTAAATGAGGCCTAGCGGTTAAAACCGAAGTAGCCTTCTGCTGCCTCTACCAGTTGGGAAATCAACTCACTGGAGCAGATTCCTACCAGAAACCTGCTCAGAGTTAAAATCTATCCCATTGAGTTTTCCCCTATTACTTGTTGCCATTTAGTTTTTTATTGAAAACAAAATGAATAATACAAAGGAAAAACAAGATCATTGCCACAGGCTTCTATTAATCTATGCAAAACTATACAAATAGAATAATAATGGGCTAAAATTTCCAAGACAACAAGCTACTAGTGGGGTCTTGAAAAACCGTGCATCCATTGCTCGCGATTTTCAGTTAAACCTCTGACTGTGGGTGAAGCTCCATCAGTGACACAGGCTTCTGGAAAATATATTCAATCTATTCAATTCTAATATAAAATGGAAGATGTATGAAATACCTAACTGATCCATTAGCATCTGTAAAGAGAAAAGACATTAATATTTTGGGATGTTAACCCCAAACATTTTCTCTTTACAGATGCTGTAACTGGTCTGTTGTTTATTTCTATCATTTTCTATTTGTATTTCCGATTTCCAGCATTTGAGGGTTTATTTTTCTTTTAATTTTTTCAATTTGAATATATTTTCTGTACAAAACAACATGGTAGCTCAATAATTCGTGGCTCCAGCATTCTGTGTCAGAGGATGGTAAAATAGTCCATGATTCCCCACATGATAGATTTCCCATCTTAGCCACACAGAACTAAAGAGACCATAGGTGGATGCTCGGCAATTTTTTCAATGACATGTGGGAAAATCAGAGGGACGTTGACCTCCCCCCCAACCCCCCACACACGCTCCCATACACCTCCTTAGCAGTTGGTCACGAGTTACCTGCCCATTTACTCAGTTGGGAATGGTGCATGGAACAAAGAGACACAGAGAGGGTTTTTTTTTAATTAAACATTATAAATTAAAAAAAAGCAAAGAAAAAAGTTGGTAATTTTCTGCCCACAATCCACTTTCATTATTGAACTGACAGCAAAAATGCACCAAAATCAGTGAAAGTAATGAAAGTCCCATTTTTCAATGCAGTATTCTACGCCTTGGCTATCTATAATAGAATAAGGACAATCCCATTAAAAACACAATCCAACTGAGAACCCTGCAATTGTTTACATTGAAATAAAGTATCATAGATATTCAATACGGAATTGCTTACCAAGGGATTTGATAGTCACTGCCTTATTGTCGCTGACATACTCTCCGATTAGCTTCCAGTTTCCATTAGACTCTGCTGCCCATTCCATCAATTTGCAAGCATACTGCCCTTCATCTGTAGCCAGCGCGTTATAAATACCCAATGTGAAGGAATCAGATCTCACTCTTGTCATTCTGATATCGCTGTTAATGACACGCTCGTGGTAGGGCTGATAAGTATCCTGAATGCCATCCCAGTTCATTCCAATTATATCACTGTTTTGTTTCTTTTTGTTCATGAACTGCCAGGTAATAGCGAGCTGACCATAGCCTGCAGTTACTGAATGAATATCACAGGAAAACTGAAGAAAATCGCCTTCCAAAACCTCAGTAGTATTACTGCTGATTACCACATTAAGGTTGGCTTCTGTGAAATGACAAAAGCTAGTGAGAAATACATGAAGGCCATGAGTGCTTGACAGAGAGATATAAGCTGTGGGTTTAATCAAACATGTTAGTTAACATAATAAAGATTGAGAGGTTTCTGAATATCAGCAGAACCTCAGACTATATTTCTAAAAAGTTGTTTGTTTTTGACTTAGTTATTATTGGTAGAGATTGCATAACATAGGTAGAAAGGTAATAGGAAAGACTGCAGAGAAGGGGCAGCATATAATATCATATTACCTCAGCTCCTATTTCGCAATATGGAATGATAAGCATTTTTCCCCCGATTACCAGATAATTATGTGTTATAGATTATAGCACCATATACAATTCTAAAATTATCTATGCTGCATTTTTAGCTCTGCAGCCTGTATTTATAGCCAGCCAACAGGGAGAGGAGGAAGATCTCCTCTCTGGTGCATGATCCCAGTGCATTTACATAACGCAATTCCTAGCATCCATGTGTTCATGATTTGTTAAAGGGAAGTATCGGCAATTTGTTCTTAGTGAACTTTGTGCCAGTTAAGGTGAGAGAACCTAAAAATTGTTTTACATTTTTCCACCAAGTGTCAGCATCAAGGACTCCCAACTCAGCAATAATATGAATTAGATAAATGGTAAAGCTCTTTCTGCACTGTCCCAACTCTAACCTCAAAAGAGCACCAATTACTACACCACTATGATATTTCCATGTTCAGCAATTGTCAATCTCATTGACTCCTTCAGTAGGTCAGCCTGAATTCAAATGAGTTTTGTGCAGCAGAAGCATTTCCATTAGGAACTGGATTCAGAATGCTAAAACCCATTTCCCATATAAACTAACATGACATTACACTTTTTTTGTGTCCCAAGTGTCAATGAATCTGGTTGGTGCTCACATAACTCTATTGCAGGTTCTCCCCTTGAATCACAGTATTACAGGCGCACATTAATTGCATGGTGGTGGGGGGGGCGGGGGCGGCTGGTGGTGAACAGTAATACTAAGAGGGTGGAATGCATGGACCACAAGGGAAAATAATGAAAAGAAAATGGAACAAAATAGAGACCTAATGCATAGTATTCTTAGAAATATGTAAAACAAGTTTGCAAAATATGAAACAGAATTATTATTGACAACGTGCAATGTGCTAAGAATAATATCTAGTTATACCAGGGCATTAACTGAGAAATTAAAAATCATATATGGTATCTATAGAATGGATATGCACCACAAAGCAGGTTGAAAATCGAAAATATAGGTAAGTAAGGACACTGCGTGAATAGAAAGAAATAATATGCAGCTGAGACACTGTGAATTGAGATCACGGATAAGGAAGGAAGAAAGTTAATTATTGTTATTATCGACCTGATGGACAGAAGCAAAGGATAGACAAGGAGATGCTTTTGCAAACAAGGAGATGTGTAAAAAGGGCAGCATTTTAATAATGGAAGATTTCAACTACACACATATTGACTGGGTAAAATATCAGAGAAAAAACAAGAGGAGTGGGTGTTTCCTGAAATGGTGCAATATTGCTTCCTTTACTCAATATATTGATCCGTGACCTATCTAGCTGTTACACTGGCCCTAATCTTCAGTAATTAACCACATATTGTACACAAGGAAGAAATGCAGGAACATCTTCAATCTAATGATCATATGAACTAAAATACTCACAGACAATGCAAAAAGGGCAACGACACAAACATATTGCACTTAAAAAAACAGATTTTCAAAATGGGTTAAGCAAAGATTAATACTGGAACACAATAATGATAAGGATCTGAAGTAGAAAAATGGGAAGTATCTGTTAAGCAAATGTTAAGCAAAAGCTACAATTGAAAGACATTCCCATCAAACCAAATCTAAACAGATTAAAAGGCAACAGTGACCAATGTGATTAAAGGGTAGTCATGGGGATAGGCTTTCAAAACATACAAGTAATCCAGTAGGCAGGAGGATTGAGAAAATTATAAAATTATAAAGACAAGGATAAGCAAGTTGGAAAACTAATTCAAGAAGCCAATAGAAACACTGAATTGTAGATGGCTGAGTCCAATGCAGATACGTTTCATATTTTGCGAATTTATTTTGCATTTTTCTAGCAATTATTGCAAGAGGTCAGGCAGATTGTGGTAGATGCAGAGGCCCAGGAGTGACTGGGACAACAGGGCCACTGCAGGGTTGGGAGCAAGTAGCAAGCAATGGCTGAGGCCGAGAGAATGGAAGGTTCATGGAACAAGCAGGACAGAAGACGGGGGCTTGCAGTGGAAGGCCAAGGGAGTGAGTGGTAATACCACCAGGCACTATCGAAACAAATTAGCATTGGTTTTGTATTTCTGCTGAGATGGTGGTGGAGGTTGAAGAAGAAAACTATCACGTTGAATTCATCTTGCAGAAAATCTTATCCGAACGAGTCAGAAACTGTAGAAACACTGAATCAAGAAGGTGGCTAAAACAGGAGCCTACATCAAACCAATCAGAAAGCTCAGACATGAGTCTAGGACACAAGTATGTCATTATACAGATTAAGCAGTATGCACATAGTGAAGAAAATATTGGTTCACTTAAAACTGATAGCCAGAAATCAGAATATGGTAGCAATGACATAGCAGAGTTATTAAATAGTTACTTCAGATATGTCTTTACTCAGGAAGAAGGACCGTAGCCAACATTTATTGTTAGGAAGTTTTCCTAACGATACTGAAAGATCCAGTGAATAAACACTTGTAAAAGCACAACTTGCAAAAGGACAGTCAGCATGAATTCAGGTAAGGAAGGCAGGAAGGCTGTATATTGTGTAGCTAAAGCATGAACCATTTATCAAAGACATGCCTACGATTTCACGACACATTGAGCATGGCAGAGATCTTCTCTTACTTGGAGTTTTTAGAAGACATTACTAGCATGGTGGATGAGAAAAATATATTGGATATAAATTCAGATTTTTGTTCTAGTAAGCGGTGCTCTCTTCAGAACTGAAATGAGATACATTGCTTCTATGTAGATGGTATATTGGGATAGAAATCTGTCTTGGACGGTAGTGCAAAATGAGCAATAGCAAAGCATCAGTCTGTTTTAACAACTCTTGGACACCAACGTCCTTCCAAAACCTTCTTCCCCTTCACTTCCCTCTGATCACACCCCTTCTTCCAATCTCACCCCCGCCTTGTTTTCACTATCCCCTCTGACCTTCCCCCTCTCTAACCCCGAACGATCAGTCCTCAGCAAAGGCCTGAGCTTCATCCCCTTATGCCCCCACCTAAAATTAATTTTGAGCTCGGCATGATGCTGAGCTCTTTTTCTGCCGCCTTTGCCTCCGTACCCACTTCTTTAGCCAGGAGTCTTCCCCTGTACAGCTGACCCTTTGTCCCATTTTCAGAATTCTCGCTCTATCTGGACCCCTCCCTCTTATCCTCTCTAGATCTTTTCATTGTGAGCTGCCGACGGGACATTGGCCATCTCAATTTCTCTAACCTCCAACCTTCTCTAACCTCACTCACTCCAACCTACCTCCCTCTGCACTTGCAGCACTCCGCTCTCTCCGATCCAATCCCAATTTCGTCATTAAACCTGGTGACAAGGGTGGCACTGTTATTGTTTGGGGAACCGACCTCTACCTTGCAGAGGCTGATCGCCAACTCTCTGACACCTCCTCCTACCTCCCCCTGGAACTTGGCCCCACGACCGAACATCAAGCCATCATTTCCCAGACCGTCACTGACTTCATCTCCTCTGGAGATCGTTCCTCCACAACCTTTTCGAGTCTGTTTTATGTTCGGTCTGATATTCTTTTCTACTGACTTCAATGGATACGAAATCGTGCAGATTGTAAAACTGCTTGCCAATCGCTATCACCCATTTTGCTCTATTGCCCAAGATGAATGTCTATGCCATTGTATCTGAGATTTCTATCATTCATCCGGGAGTTGACCAGATATTTTGTCAGGGTCAAAATATAATACTGCTCCTAATATCAATCACTACAAAAAAAAGAATACAGTTAATTAAAATTTTTCTTACGTGGCCGTTGAACAGTGATTGCAACCTCCTTGGATTTCTTGGTAGAGAATGCTCCAGACGAAATTTTCTCACTCTCCTCCACCTGACAGTAATATGCACCGCCATCCTCCACTTGAATCTGATAAATTTTCAGAAAATAGACCCTGTCATTTTTCTTCCTGACTGTCACCTTTCCTAGGGTTTCTCTCATTTTATATTCACCATGAAAGAATGGTACTGCATTTGGTCCAATACGGATTATCTCATTATTGTTCAAGAACCAGACAACAGAGAAGAAACGTTCTGGGAAATTCTGAGCTTCAACCGTGCAGATTATCTCCAGTGAGCCTCCTACAGCGATATCGACTGCAGTGGCTTCAATCAGAGCAAGAAACCCTTTACCTGCAGTGAAATAAAAAGTGCATCATTACTGTGCCAGAGATTGTACTGGGTTTAGCCAAAAACAAAGCGAGCAAATTTGCCATAATTTTAGTCTGGTGGTAGACCAACATTTCAATGCCAACTTTGATGGTTTGTGGAGAAAACAGGGTTAAGTGCAAACTATATGTAAATATGGTTTGCACCACACTGAATCTGCTTTAGTGGAGGGAATGCTGGAGACAGTTCCTGGTATGTGCTGGTTTCCCAGTGGTCCAGAGAGGTGTTCCCAACATAGTTACTTGCCTTCTTTTTAAAATCTCAGTTAAATTTCAGACAGTTCCAGTCTGCTACTAAATTTAAAGAATTCAAATGCTCATCCCTATTTGACTAGAGATACTGAGGGCATAGAGCAGCCTGCCTTTATGATTAGGGAGGGGGAATGGAAGTTGGAGGCAAATTAAGTGATCAAAAAGGAATGGAAGTAAATGGATGTACAATGGAAGCATTGTGAATTTCTGTAATCTCTCCTTATCAAAATTCAGAGACTGTCACCAGCTCAGTATTGGCAGTTATCCAAGGCGAGTCAACAACTTATTACACTTGCCTTTAAATGGTGTAGCCTGGAGCATAAATGCTACTTCTAAACTGTAATACACTCCCTTTAGTGTTAACCGGAGAGTACCACTGAAGATGAAACTGATCACATCAGCAATGGAAGTCTGCTGAAGGTTAATAGCAGTGATTCACTCAGTGCATTAATATAATACTGATGTTCATCAAAGGTCAGTGTTCCAAACGTCAACAAAAGAGCTGCAGTTTATACATCTGAGAGCATTTTCACTGTAATTAACCTGTCGAGGACATTATTGTTTCTTATGATCTCCTGTCACTACCATTATTAGTCAGTGTCACAGCAAACCATTCAATACTTGTCATCCAAAGGAGCAGTTCAGCTGAGAGCAGGGAAGAATAGGAAAGTTTAGAATGCATTTAAATATATACAAATATATAAGTCAAGGCACCGATCAGGGATCTACAAAATAACTGCTTATGGCAGCTGCAATTGGACCCCACAAGATCACACAATATAAATCCTTATTTATGGCCAATTTTTGTTGCATTTGAATAATCAAAGGCTAAACTTTGACTTGGTTCTATTGTACCATGGAATCCATTAATTATACCTCAAGACATTCAATAACAAACACTTACACCCGCCACTCTAAGGTTCCTGAACATCAACTTTTACGATATGGTTGCTTTCTACTGTCCATGGAGCTTTTCTGACCAATCAATCGCTTTCTGATGCCTTCAGACAGATGACCCAATTTGAACAAAACCGACTGAGAAATACTTTTCAAAATTTGCCTGACCTGTTTTTATTTCAGATTTCTGGCATAAATTTACTCAAAAAAGGCTGCTAATCAAACAAAAATATTTACAAACAATCTTATGTTAGTATATATGCAGTAAGTACAGTTAGGTAACATGCAGAGCAGGGCTATTTGGCATGCATTGCCAGCCAAATAGCTTTTCTCGACATCACCCCAGCCTGCCAGAGTGTATATTGGAAATTCAGGCATGTGCTGCACATGATTTTCTGACCCTAATGGATGCAGCGATCACATTCTGAAACTGTAGCTGTATAATGGAGAAACATTTCTATATCTATGAGCCTTACCTATACTTTTAACATTCACCGTGGTATTTTCAGTACGTTTATTAGTCAGCTCATGCCAGGATTTGTCTAAATCTTGGATCCACTCTGTGCTTTCACAGTAAAACTTCCCCTGGTCTGACATCTGCAGTTTGTAGATGGTTAGTTTGAATGAAGTTGCTCCAATCTTGTCCAGTCGCACATCTCCTGATGCCTGTCTTTGCTTATATGACTCTCCAGGACGTAGGATGAAATCCTGTGTTAGAGAGATGACCTTGAGATTTTGATCTCCCTTCTGTAGGTACCATGAGACAGCCACGTGCGTGTGCTGTGATGTTTGTTTGGATACTTCACAGACCAGTTCCAGGGAATCACCTTCTACTTTATTTAGGGTCTGGGGTACTGATGTTGCACTGAGCGTGTCTGAAATAACTGCAAGAATATATGTTTTCAACATAGTTTGCAGAATTCACACTGCATAATCATAGGTTGTACACAAGAATGCAATACTTCCACAATCTTATTTGTCTTAATAAGTACCTTAACTCAATACATATCATCAGACATTCAGCTCTTCCACAGTATGGCATTTTGAGTAACAAAATGGAAAAACAAATCAAAAATGTAATACTCCATGGGGCTTAGTTACCATAGTTAATTACAGAACCCTAGCCTTTCATCATTTGGACTTGCGTTCAAATCCATCTCAGATAGAGGTGATTTAGAGATTTCCAAGAAAAACAGTTGTACATCGCATAATATATGAAAATATTCTTTGTCTTGAACATGCTGATGGCTCAATGGATAAGTGTACTGTACTGCATGGTACTGCGCTATCCACACCAGGATGGTCATAGCCACTGTTGTCCTCAGCACCCTTTGGCTAGAATGGGAGTAATCAGACAGAGATCCAGCTCCTGATAACTAACTAGTGATCCCTGCTGGAAAGTGCATGTGTATGGACATTGGGTAAGAATTAGATTGTGCTTGAATGCACCTGAAACTTGAATAGTCTGCCAACATTGCAGATACAACTGGCTCACTAATGGTCTTTAGGGAAGGAAACCTGCCTTTCTTAACCGGTATATGTGACTCCAGTCCCACACCAATGTGGTTGACTCTTAAGCACCCTCTAGAGTAGCCTAACAAACCACTCAGTTGTATCAAAATTGCTGACCAGCAGTTTAAAAAGGCCCACTACTATCTTTTCAGGGCAACTAGGAGTTTGATAAAGGTCCTAACTGCAGTCATTTTGAAAAATGTCAATGCAGTTCCCAGTAAATTCAAACTCATAGAATATAAGTGGAATTTATCCAAGTCATTTGGCATTAATTGGACAATCTCATGGAAGTTACACCCTTCATAAGGCATCAAGGAAACCAAGTGTCTCCGCCATTGCCGTGAGGGGGGGATTCTGTAAAGTCTCTTGCCAGACAAAAGACGGGAGGGAAATAAGTATGGAAATTGCAGAGGCTCTGACCACAGTATTCCAATACTCCTTAGATATGGGAGTGGTTCCAGAGGATTGGTGGATTGCAAATGTTACACCCCTGTTCAAAAAAAGGGAAAGAGATAAACCCAACAACTACAAAGACAGTCAGACTAATGTCGGTGATGGGTGAACATTTAGAGACATTAATCTGGAACAAAATTAATTGCCACTTGGAAAAATATGGGTTAATAAATGAATTGTTAAAGGCAAATCAAGTTTGACTAACTTGATTGAGTAACAGAGAGGGTGGATAAGGGTAGTGTGGTTGATGTTATGTATATGGATTTTCAAAAAGCATTTGATAAAGTACGGCATATTAGACTTGTTAGCAAAATTGAAGCCCGTGGGATTAAAGGGGCAGTGGCTGTTTGGATATAAAACTGGCTAATAGACAGAAAGCAGAGAGTGGTGGTGAATGTTTGTTTATCAGACTGAAGTGAAGTGTGCAGTTGTGTCCCCCAGAACAGAGAAGGTTAAGGAGAAATTTCATAGAAGTGTTCAAAACCTTGAAGAGATTTGATAGAGTAAATATGGTGGAAGAATCAGTAACCAAAGGACACAGTTTTAAGGTAATTGACAAAAGAACCAGAAGCGATGTGTGGAAACATTTTTCTACGCAGTGAGTTATGATGATCTGGAATGTATTGCTTGAAAGGGCCAGATTCAAGAATAACCTTTGAAAGGGAATTGGATAAATACTTGGAAAGGAAAAACTTGCTGGGTTATGGAGAAAGAGCGGGGGAGTGGGACTAATTGGGTAGCTCTTTCAGAGAGCTGGCACAGGCACAATGTACCGAATGACCTCATTCTGTGATGTATCATTCTATGATTCTATGAATTGAAGCTTGTGATCTCTGGGGATCAGTACTGCAGTGGGCATTGCCATCACTCGCTAGGCCAAGGAGAGCTGCAATCAAAAAGCATTGTGAACATTGCAAACAATGAAGGATAATACTGTTCTTGTGTTACTTGAGTAGACTGCTCACCTGATTTGGTTGTCAGTAAATGTGTTTCCTATTCTATCCATTCTTTCCCGCAAATCACAAAGAAAACATATTTCTCTATAAACAAGCAACCTGGATTACTTCATGTTTCATAGGATTTTTAAAAATTCTGGCTGTTTAATAGAGTTACACAATGATGCACTTCTACATGCTGGTCTGTTTTATAATGGAGCAGTACTGTGTGTTTCATAGGGTTTCATTATTGAGCATTGCTGTGAGTTTAACAGGACTTAATACTTGTGCATTGCCTAGTGTATCATAAGATTTCATTCTGGTATATTGCTGTAAGTGTTTAAAAGGGTTTATAATTGTGCATTTCTTTATGTATAACAGGGATCATAATGGTGTGTTAACATTTGAATTGTATTGATGGTATGTTTCTGCTGCATTTTTAATATATTGCAATAATACACTGTTGCGTGTTTAATTGGGTGCAATGGTCTTTTTGCTTACTTTGAATAAGAATTATGAAGTTGATAATATTTAGGTATAGTACAGCCCTGAAAAGTGAAATATAAAAGATGAGAATGTTTGAATAACCCACCTGTCAAGTTCATCAGTGCATTGTAGGACCCCCAGTACGCACTGTCTGTGCTGGGGGTGTAACACTCATACTCCCCACCGTCGCTTCTCTGCAGATTTGCAATGTGTAACAGCACAGAGTCTCCTTTAATCCTCTCTATGTAGATCTCATTATTCCGCACTCTTTTTTCATACACAGCATAAGGGAAATTGGGATCAATTGTGCTGATAATCTGGATTTTCATAGTAGGTTTCTCCGGATGAGAGATGAACCACTCGAAGTTCTGCTCTGGAGACTGTTGGTACCCACTCACATCACATTGAATTGTTATATGGCGTCCCTCAGCCCGGACTAGGGGCCCTTCTTGTAATTTCACTTGTCTTTGAGCAGTACACAGATCTGTATTAAGATATAAATAAATGCGGTATTTCAGTTCCTCTAAGTGTGACAAAAAATTCTGAAAGAACGAATCTGAATTTTATTCTGAAGAGCAAGAAAAATAAATATCTAATATTCAATTTGAGATGTAATACATAAACACTGATGTACTCCTTATATGGTTACTGGAAATCAGTTACAAACAATGGTGAACGACCTATAAGGCAAATTTTTACAGCCGGTCACTGTATATTTGCCTCGGGTGCAGTGATGTTGGTGAACAAATCCAACAGGAATTAATAGAGGTGTTTAAAATCATGACGGGTTTAGATAGAGTAAAGAAAGAGAAACTGTTTCCAATGACTGAAGGGTTGATAACTAGTGGGCACGGATTTAAGGTGATTGGCAAAAGAACCAGAGGTGACATGAGAAAAACTTTATTACAAATTTGACGTGAATGTATTTCCTCTGTGTGCAAAAAGCAGCACGAGAGGAATTTCAACCACCATCAGATGTGGAAATTGCAGACTGACATGAAGGATACCTTGGCCATGATACCTTAGTGCTAGTTGTTAAGGCCAGTTTTGTAAAAAAAATGGCAGCTGCCTTACTTCCGCCTATTTCCAGCATGACCTAAGGCAGCCGCCAATTGGGCAGGTCGGCAACACGGCTGTTGCCTGCACTCACTAGAAAAATGGTATTGAGGCAGATCATGTAATCATTCAGCTGATTTGATTCACGACCTGCTATTTAGGATGTTGTCGCTCGACATTGCGCCCTCTCCAAAGCACATATAGCTGAACGCACGCTCAGCTGCACCCCAACCGCCCCACCACTGCTTCTTAAAGAGACACATGCAACTTTCAGGCAAGTTTTGATTTTTGTTTTCTTGCTGGTTCCTGCACAGTTTATTTGCATACTGGCATATTCGTAAGGCACTTCAAAAGTTGTTAAAGTGTACAGGGGGGTTCTGCTGGGCATTTGCAAGGTTTTGGCTCTTAAAGAACGCCCTCTGAGAACACCACTTGCTCCCAGTTGCAGTCTACTCTCAACCATCAGCAAAATGATGGAAGGTATTGTTGACAGTGCTATCAAGTGGCACTTACTTACCATTCACCTGCTCACTGATGCTCAGTTTGGGTTCTGCCCGGACCACTAGGCTCCAGACCTCATTACAGAGCTGAGATGAGAGCGACTGCCCTTGATATCAAGACACCATTTGACCGAGTGTGGCACCAAGGCGCCCTAGTAAAATTGAAGTAAATTGGAATCGGAGAAAACTTTCCACTGGTGAGAATCATACCTAGCACAAAGGAAGAGGGTTATGGTTGTTGCAGGCCAATCATCTCAGCTCCACGACTTTGTTGCAGGAGTTTCTCAGGGCAGTGTCCTCGGCCCAACCATCTTCAGCTGCTTCATCAATGAGATTCCCTCCATCATAAGGCCAGAAGTGGGGATGTTCGCCGATGATTGTACAGTGCTCTATTCCATTCGCAACTCCTCAGATAATGAATAAAGTCCATGCCCGCATGCAGAAAGACCTGGGCAACATTCAGGCATGGGCTGATAAGTGGCAAATAACATTCACGCCATACAAGTGATAGGCAATGACTATCTCTAACAAGCGAGAGTCTAACCCCCGCGCCTTGAAATTCAACGTCATTACCATCGCTGAATCCCCCACCATCAACATCCTGGGGGTCACCATTAACCAGAAACTTAACTGGACCAGCCACATAAATACTGTGGCAACAAGAACGGGTCAGAGGCTGGGTACTGTGGTGAGTGTCTCACCTCCTGACTCCCCAAAACCTTTCCTGCATCTACAAGGCTCAAGTCAGGAGTGTGATGGAATACTCTCCACTTGCCTGGATGCGTGCAGCTCCAACAACACTCAAGAAGCTCAACACCATCCAGGACAAAGTAGCCCACTTGATTGGCACCCCATCCACCACCTTAAACATTCACTCCCTCCACCACCGGCGCACCGTGGCTGCAGTGTGTACCATCTACAAGATGCGCTGCAGCAACTCGCCATGGCTTCTTTGGCAGCACTTCCCAAACCCACAACCTCTACCACCTAGAAGGACAAGGGCAGCAGGTACATGGGAACTCCATCACCTGCAAGTTCCTTTCTAAGTCACACACCATCCTGACTTGGAAAATATTGCCGTTGCTTTATTGCCACTGGTTCAAAATCCTGAAATGACATGACATGACATGATGGAGCAGAGGCAGCAAAGGGAATAAGCTGCTCACAGAGGGAGGAGCAGAAGGAACATAGAAACATAGAAAATAGGTGCAGGAGTAGGACATTCGGCCCTTTGAGCCTGCACCGCCATTCAATGAGTTCATGGCTGAACATGCAACTTCAGTACCCCAGAGAAGGAGGAAGCAGAAGAGGAGGAAGAAGTGGAAGAGGAGGGTGGAAGAGGAGGAGGAGGAGGAAGTGGAAGGAAGGAGGCAACCCAGAGAGCCCCTTTCTGGCCGGGGTTTGCGGGATCGAATCATCTGTCTGTGGTACTTATGAACACAACCCCTTTCAACATTTCTCCCAAACCATCCCTCTGTTACTAAACATTACAGCGTCCTCTTGGCTACAATGCTTAAATAAAAACCACCATGGAACAAACTTTTTAATCTAACTTTATCCAAATATGCATCCAATATTACATCAAAAAATCAACTAATCACCCTTGTGCATTCCCTTAGTGACTGTTTTGCATGTGCCTTTGCTTATCCTAGTGCTCCTACACAGTGCTACCCCAGAGGCTGCACAATGGCTGGTGGAAGACTGCTGACTTTCAATGGGAGACACTGCAAATGGCCTTGCAGGACGACCTCGAGGAGTTGGTGGCTGGGAGCGTGAAATCGTGTGACGGTGTTTCTGCTTCTTCATTCTCCTCTCCCTCTTCTTGTTCAACCATTGACTGGGCAGGCTGGATTTCTTGGATGTCTGAAATGAGGAAGGCACAGGATAGGGTTGTGATGGGGGAGGGGGGAAAGCAAGAGGTGCATACTTACACCGTGCAGCTTGTAAATTAGAAGAGAGTGTGGGATGAGGAGGAAGTGGAATGTAAGAAGGAGGATAACATATGAGGATACCAGCATTCTTTCAGCGCTGCTGCTGGCCACAGGCTCAGCCATGCCCCTCCCAAAAATGGCCAGCACCATCTTTTTCCAAGGTGAAGCGAAGAATATGAGATGTGCCTCGTGTTTGGTAAAGATTGTTGGTAGGTGAGTGATGGAGGGGGGGGAGGGGTTGCAGTGGGTCATGCAGTGTTTGAGGCTAGTGATGCAGTTGGTAGGGGACGGTTTTTGAATATGCATCCTCTGACCTTGACCACTTGTCTGAGGTCATGAAACTTCTTTGAGCACTGGAGCCATGTCCTGGGGGTGACACTGCCTCGGCGATCTGGTCCCACATTATTCTTTCTGGAGCACCACCTGACCCCCTGTGGGATAAGAACCTCTCTTTGAGTGTTCACCACCCCACCCCCCCCCCCCCCCGCACAAAGGCTTTAAGTACTGCGTCCAAGACCCTGGTTTCCCTTTCCCTGGCCTGTTGAGCTTTAAGTAAAGCTAGCCTCGTGCAAACATCGTGAACTTCGGTCCCCTGCTGAGCACACAGCCCGTCAGCAGCACTTTCAGTGTTGAGCTCAATCATGTAAAGTAGCAGACAGCATGAATTTTACATGCTGCCTGAACTACTTCCAACAGGCATGGGCAGATCATGCATCACGATCACTGTGCTGGATTTTGAGCTTGATCGAATTACACTTGATTTTAAAGTATAACATTTCTCTCAATTGTTCTGCTGCTCCAAGGCAGGGTGAGATCATCACATGAGAGTCTTGATGTATTTGTGTCTAGACAATCCTGCTTGTAGATGCAGAGTTTACAAAACCTGAAGGGACTGTTTGTGATTAGATCAGAACAAAACAACTCACTATCCAATGTACGGAGGAGGCTGGTGAAACAGGAATTGCTTACTGAAAGAGCAGATTGGCTGATTTGACAGTTAAGGTTAGGAAAGGAAGTGGCAGTAGAGGAAGAAATAATATTTCATTTTGCATTCCTCACTATGGGGGAGAAATTCGGAAATGCCCCATATGGACTGTTAACTTTTTCAATTTTGAAAATTTTGCGCCAGGCACAAAGAAATCTTAACTTTCTTCTAAATTGGGCTTTAACGCCCCAGGAAAGAAGGGGGTGGTAAATCAAGCGCTAATAATCTCATTGGGGCGCTACAGGGGCGTGGACACCAGAGCGCTACCCAACCTTAGGAAGTGACTTGCATTCAGCAATCATCCTTCAATCCTTCACACAGGCTCATTTCAGCTCTTAAAGTAGAGGTTATATCAAGCTGCAGCTGCTCATTTTCACCATTTCTGCATCTGAAGGCTAATCCAGCTGTAAGGGAGAGAGCTTGTTGTTTCAATGATGTAGCATTGGAGGCATTGGTGGGGGCAGTCGAACGGAGGACATTGCCCCAGGTCTTCAGGGCAATGTCAAGGGAAGTGGCAGAGTAGATGTTGGCCAGCACTGTCACTCAACGAACCCTCACACAGTGCCGCAAAAAGATCAAGGACCTCAGTTGGGTGGTCAAGGTGAGTACAAGCTTCAACACCTCCTACATACCAGCCTCTGAACCTCTGTCTGTGTACACTGTGCAAACCACACTTGTTATGTATGCAACAGCATGTAACCAGCATTGTACTGCCACCAGAGGGCGCATCTGTTGGAGTCCCAAGGGATCCCAGTATCCCTTGGGAGCACTGGATATAAGCAGGCCTCCCATGCTGTACCAGCACTCTGGAGTCAGAATAAAGAGACTAAGGTCACACTTACTCAAGTCTACAGTACTCAGTCACATTGCTTTATTTGAGACATAACAACTGGCGACGAGATAAAGAACCATCACGCGAAAATGCAGAGAACTGTTGGTATCCTGGAGAAATTCCCAGGAGGTGACGATTTGGAAGCCTTTGTGGAGCGACTCGACCAATACTTTGTGGCAAACGAGCTGGAAGGGATTGTGAACACTGCCAACTGTCTGCGGGGCAACAACCTATGGCCTCATGAAGAATCTTCTTGCTTCAGTGAAACCAATAATCAAATCATATAAAGAACTGTGCACACTGGTCCGGGAGTACCTAAATCCGAAGGAGAGTGTTCTGATGGCAAGGTAACGATTTTACACATGTCAACGGTCTGAAGGCCAGGAAGTGGTGAGCTATGTCGTCGAACTAAGGCGCCTTGCAGGACATTGCGAATTTGATGGATTCCTGGAGCAGATGCTAAGAGATTTTTTTGTGCTTGGCATTGGCCATGAGGTTGTCCTTCGCAAACTATTGACTGTTGAAACACCGAACCTGAGCAAAGCCATAACGATATGTCCACCAGCGATAACACCAAACAAATCTCGCAGCATAAAGATGCTTCGGCAAGTACTGTACACAAAGTAATGTCGTTTTCAGGCAGGAATGCATATGGCAGAATGTACACGCCTGCAGCTGCATGACCTCAGATGATTCAGAGTCCGTCATCAAGCGTGAATGCGAGGCAATTAACACCTTGTTGGCGCTGCAGAGGTGATCATCGAGCTTCAAACACTATGCGTGCAAAGGCTGTGGAACAATGGGACACCTCCAGCGAACGTGCAGATGAGCTGCAAATCCTGCAAATCACCACGTTGCAGAGGAAGACCGATCCACGGTGGATCAAACTGAACTAGAGACTCAAACCGAGGAGGCAGAAGTGTACGGGGTACACACCTTCACCACAAAACATCCACTAATCATGTTAAAAGTTGAACTGAATGGAATTCCAGTAGCCATGGAATTGGACACGGGTGCAAGTCAGTCTATCATGAGCAAAAAGGTCTTCGACAGATTGTGGTGCAACAAGGCACACAGGCCCAAGCTGAGCCCTATTCATACCAAGCTGAGAACTTACATTAAAGAGCTGATCCCTGTAATTGGCAGTGGAGCAGTAAAAGTCTCCTATGATGGAGCAGTACACGAACTACCACTATGGATTGTACCAGGAGATGGCCCCACACTGTTCGGCAGAAGCTGGCTGGGAAAAATCCGCTGGAATTGGGATGACATCCGAGCGCTTTCGTTCGTCGATGACGCCTCATGTGCCCAGGTTCTGAGCAAGTTTCCGTCGTTGTTTGAGCCAGGCATCGGAAATTTCTCTGGGGCGAAGGTGCAGATCCATTTGATTCCCGGTACTCGACCCATCCACCACAAGACACGTGCGGTGCCATACATGATGTGAGAGAAAGTGGAGATCGAGCTGGACAGGCTGCAATGAGAGGGCATCATCGCACCGGTGGAGTTCAACGTGTGGGCCAGTCCGATTGTTCCGGTTCTCAAGGGCAATGGCACGGTCAGAATTTGTGGGGACTATAAAGTAACGATTAACCGTTTTTCGCTGCAGGACCAGTACCCACTACCCAAGGCAGACGATCTATTTGCGACCCTGGCTGGAGGGAAGACATTCATCAAGTTGGACCTGACCTCAGCCTACTTGACGCAGGAGCTGGCGGATTCTTCGAAAGGCCTCACCAGGATCAACACACACAAAAGTCTGTTCATCTACAATAGATGCCAATTTGGGATTCGATCTGCCGTGGCTATTTTTCAAAGGAACATGGAGAGTCTGCTAAAGTCAGTTCCATGCACCGTGGTTTTTGCAGGACGACATATTGATCACAGGTCGGGCCACCATCGAACACTTGCAGAACCTGGAAGAGGTTCTAAGTCAGCTAGATAGTGTGGGACTCGGGTTGAAATGCTCGAAGTGTGTTTTCCTGGCACCAGAGTGCTTAGGGAGAAGAATCGCAGCAGACGGCATCAGAACCACCGACGCCAAGATGGAGGCCATCAAGAACGCGCCGAGACCACAGAACGTGACGAAGCTGTGGTCATTCCTGGGACTTCTCAATTATTTTGGTAATTTCCTACCTGGATTAAGCACCTTGCTAAAACCTCTACACATGTTTCTACACAAGGGAGATGACTGGGTATGGGGGAAATCACAAAAGACTGCTTTTGAGAAAGCCAGAAATCTGTTATGTTCCAACAAACTGCTTGTTCTGTATGACCCATGTAAACGTTTAGTGCTAGCTTGCGATGCATCTTCGTACAGGGTTGGGTGTGTGTTACAACAAGCAAACAAATCGGGAACATTGCAACCGTTGCTTATGCGTCCAGGAGTTTGTCCAATGCCGAAAGTGTCTACAGCATGATTGAAAAAGAAACTCTGGCATGCGTTTACGGGGTAAAAAGAATGCACCAGTATCTGTTTGAGCTTAAGTTCGAGTTAGAAACTGACCATAAGCCGCTCATATCGCTATTCTCAGAGAGCAAAGATATTAATACCAATGCCTCTGCTCGCATCCAAAGATGGGCACTCACGCTGTCTGCATATAACTATGTAATTCGCCACAGGCCAGGCAGAGAGAACTGCGCTGACACCCTCAGTCGGCTACCATTGCCCACCACCGGGGTTGAAATGACACAGCCTGCAGACTTGCTCTTGGTGATGGATGCATTTGTAAACGAAAAGTCATCCGTTACAGCCCGCCAGATCAGGACCTGGACCAGCCAGGATCCTTTACTGTCCCTTGTAAAAAACTGTGTTCTCCATGGGAGCTGGTCCAGCGTCCCAGCGGAGATGCATGAAGAGATTAAGCTTTTCCAGCGGCGCAAAAACTAAATGTCCACACAGGCGAACTGTCTTTTGTGGGCTAATCACGTGGTTTTGCCTAAGAAAGGCAGGGAAATGTTCATATGCAACGGACACAGTACACACCCAGGCATAGTAATGATGAAAGCTATAGCCAGATCCCTTGTGTGGTGGCCCAGCATCGACTCAGATTTGGAGTCTTGTGTGCGCCAATGCAACACTTGCTCTCAACTGAGCAATGCACCTGGGAGGCACCACTAAGTTTTTGGTCATGGCCCTCCAAACCATGGTCTAGGATCCACATTGACTTCGCTGGCCCGTTTCTAGGCAAAATGTTCTTGGTTGTTGTGGATACTTATTCAGAATGGATTGAGTGTGTAATAGTGTCTGTAAGCATGTCCACTGCCACCATCAAAAACATACGAGCCATGCTTGCCACGCACGGCCTGCCTGATGTCCTTGTTATTGTGTTCCTGACACAGATCAGACTGCACACAGGGAGGTTAAAGTAACAGTGACCACAGTCTTTATTAAGACACTCCAGAGTGAGGAACAGGCCTTAAGGGCCGGCTTATATACAGTGCTCCCAAGGGATGCTGGGATCGCTTGGGACTTCAGGGGATGAGCTCCCTGGTGGTGGAACATGCGAGTGCATGCTTTACAGATACACAACATCACTCCCCCACAAAGTCAAAGTGAAAACTATTTACAAGGTGAGGCGGTTGGGAGCCTTTCTTTCCCTGGTGGACTGCCTCGGTACAAATGTCTGTTCTGGTGTGTTGGCTGTGCCCTCGCAGGGCAGGCGTGTTGTTGGCCCTGCAGGGCTGCTGGGTGAGCCTGGCCTTGCTGGGCTGTTGGGCGTGATGAGTTCGATTTCCTGGTCCGGCATGGTGTCGTTGATCCTTTGGGTGTGTGTTGTGGGCTCGAAAAAGGTGGTGTCTGCTGTGGGTTGTTCAGGGCAGTCTGTGAACCGCAGCCTCGTTTGGTCCAGGTGCTTTCTGCAAATTTGTCCATTGTCTAGTTTGACTACAAACACCCTATTCCCTTCTTTAGCTATCACCGTGCCCACGATCCACTTGGGACCATGTCCATAGTTTAGCACATACACAGAATCATTCAAATCAATTTCCCGTGACACAGTGACGCGACCATCGTTTACATTTTGTTGCTGTCGCCTGCTCTCTACCTGATCATGCAGGTTGGGGTGAGCCAGTGAGAGTCTGGTTTTAAGTGTCCTTTTCATGAGTAGCTCAGCCGGGAGCACCCCTGTGAGCGAGTGGGGTCTCGTGCGGTACCTGAGCAGTACTCGGGACAGGCGGGTTTGGAGTGAGCCTTCTGTGACTCGTTTAAGGCTCTGTTTGATTGTTTATACTGCCCGCTCTGCCTGCCCATTGGAGGCTGGTTTAAACGGGGCCGAGGTGACATGTTTGATCCTATTGCGGGTCATGAATTCTTTAAATTCGGCACTGGTGAAACATGGCCCTTTGTCACTGACCAGTATGTCAGGCTGGCCATGGGTGGCAAACATGGCCCTCAGGCTTTCAATGGTGGCGGTGGCGGTGCTTCCCGACATTATTTCACATTCAATCCATTTTGAAAAAGCATCCACCACCACCAGGAACATTTTACCGAGAAACGGGCCCGCATAGTCAATATGGATCCTCGACCATGGTCTGGAGGGCCAGGACCACAAACTTAGTGGTGCCTCTCTGGGCGCATTGCTCAACTGAGCACACACTCAGAATTGCTGTACACAGGACTCTAAGTCAGAGTTGATACCGGGCCACCACACGTGGGATCTGGCTATCGCTTTCATCATTACTATACCCAGGTGTGTGCTGTGGCGATCCGAGATGAATGTCTCCCTGCCCTTTTTGGGTAGCACTACGTGGTTACCCCACAACAGGCAGTCTGCCTGAATGGACAGCTCGTCCTTCGCCGTTGGAATGGCTTGATTGGCTCTTGCATTTCAACGGGGATGCTGGCCCAGCTCCCATGCAGTATACAGTTTTTGACTAGGGACAGCAGAGGATCTTGGCTGGTCCAAGTCCTAATCCGGCCGACCATGACAGGTGATTTATCATTTTCAAACACTTCCATGACCATCAACAAATCTGCGGGCTGCGCCACCATCAACAAGTTTGCAGGCTGCGCCATTTCCACCCCCGTGGTGGGCAATGGTAGCCGACTGAGAGCATCTGCACAGTTCTCGGTGCCTGGCCTGTGGCGGATGGTATAGCGCGAGTGCCCACCTTTGTATGCGGGCTGAGGCATTAGTATTTATCCCCTTGTTTTCAACAAACAGGGATATGAGGGGCTTGTGATCGGTTTCCAGCTCAAATTTGAGGCCAAACAGATACTGATGCATTTTCTTTACCCCGAACACACACGCTAATGCCTCTTTCACAATCATGCTGTAGGCCCTCTCGGCCTTAGACAAGCTCCTGGAGACATAGGCGACAGGTTGCAACTTCCCCGCAACATTAGCTTGTTGTGATACACACCCGACTCCGTATGACGACGCATCACATGCTAACACAAGTCTTTTACACGGGTTATACAATACAAGCAGCTTGTTGGAGCATAAAATGTTTCTGGCTTTCTCAAACGCAATTACTTGGTTTTTTCCCCATACCCAGTTCTCACCTTTACGAAATAACACATGTAGGGGCTCTAAGAGGGTGCTTAACCCCGGTAGGAAGTTACCAAAATACTTGAGGAGTCCCAGGAACAACTGCAGCTCCGTGACGTTCTGTGGCCTGGGCGCATTTGTGATAGCCTCTGTCTTGGCGTCTGTGGGCCGAATGCCGTCCGCCGCAATCTTTCTCCCCAAAAACTCCACTTCTATTGCCATGAAGACGCATTTCGACCTCTTCAGCCACAGCCTTACGCGATCCAGTCGCTGGTGGACCTCCTCCAGGTTGTGTAGGTACTCGACGGTGTCCCGACCCGTGACCAATATGTCGTCCTGAAAAACCACTATGCATGGTACCGACTTGAGTAGGCTCTCCATGTTTCCCTGGAAGATCACTGCAGCCGACCGAATTCCAAACGGGCATCTGTTGTAGATGAACAGTCCCTTGTGCGTGTTAATGCAGGTGAGGCCCTTCGAAGACTCCTCCAGCTCCTGCATCATGTAGTCCGAAGTCAGGTCGAGCTTGGTGAATGTCTTGCCTCCTGCCAGCGTCGCAATAGGTCGTCTGCCTTAGGTAGCGAGTATTGGTCCTGTAGCAAGAAACGATTAATGTTACTTTATAATCGCTGAAAATCCTGACCGTGCCATCACTTTTGAGTACTGGAACAATTGGGCTGGCCCACTCGCTCGATTTCCACTCTCTCCCTCATCATGTGAGGTACCGCTCATGCCTTGTAGTGAATGGATCGTGCCTCTGGGACCAAGTGGATCTGCACCTTCGCCCCGGAAAAGTTTCCAATGTCTGGCTCAAAAAGGGAAGGAAATTTATTAAGAACCTGGGTACATGAGGCCTCATCGACATGTAATAGCGCTCGGATGTCATCCCAGTTCCAGCAGATTTTGCCCAGCCAGCTCCTTCCAAGCAGTGTGGGGCCATTGCCTGGGACAATTCAGAGTGGCAGTTCATGCACCGTGCCCTCGTAGGTGACCTTGACCATGGTGCTGCCCATGACAGTGATAAGCTCTTTGGTGTACGTTCTCAGTTTCATGTGGATGGGGCTCAGGGCTGGTCTGAGTGCCTTGTTGCACCACAGTCTCTCAAACATATTTTTACTCATGATGGATTGGCTCGCGCCAGTGTCCAGTTCCATGGCTACGGGTAAGCCATTCAATTTTACATTTAGCATTATAGGTGGATATTTCATCGAAAATGTGTGCACCCCGTGTACTTCAGCATCTGCCTCCTCTCTCTGAGGCTGGAAATTGCTTTGATCCACCATGGACCGATCTTCCTCTGCCACGTGGTGGTTAGCAGGTTTTGCAGAGCTTGCAGCTCGTTTGCAAGCTTGTTGGAGGTGCACCATTGTTCCACAGCTCTTGAAAACATACCCTTTTAAGTGGCATGAATAGGCTGAATGGAAGCCTCCACAACGCCAACAAGGTGTGAATTGTCTTTCATTCATCCTTTGTTGGGGATTCTGAGTCATCTGGGTCACCTGAGGCCTGCTGGCAGTTGCAGACTCGTGGGTTGTGCCCTGTACATTTCTGCTCGCAAACACAGTTCCAGTTAATTTATGAACATTGCTGGCACTTGTGTGCTGAGAGATTTGTTTGGTGTTATCACTGGTGGATATAAACACCTGTGCTATCGCAATGGCCTTACTGAGGGTCGGTGTCTCTACAGTCAAAAATTTTCGTAGGATGGTCTTGTGGCCAATGTCCAGTATAAAAAAGTCTCTGAGCATTTGCTCCAGGTAGCCATCAAACTCACATTGTCCTGCAAGTCGCCTTAGCTCGGCGACGTAGCTCGCCACTTCCTGACCTTCAGATCGCTTGCTCGTGTAGAACCGATACCTCGCCATCAGCACGCTCTCCCTCGGGTTAAGATGCTCTCGAACCAGTGTACACAGCTCCTCATATGACTTATCTGTGGGTTTCACCGGAGCCAGAAGATTCTTCATGAGGCTGTAGGTCGGTGCCCCGCAGACCGTGAAGAGGACTGCTCTCCTTTTTGCAGTGCTTCCTTCTCCGTCCAGCTCGTTGGCTACAAAGTACTGGTCTAGTCGTTTGACATTGGCTTCCCAGTCCTCACCCTCCGAGAACTTCTCCAGGATGACCACAGTTTGCTGCATCTTTGCGTTGGATTCGTATACTCGTCGGCAGTTATTGTGTTCCTAACACAGATGAGGCTGCACACAGGGAAGTTAAAGTAACAGTGACCTCAGTCTTTATTAAGACACTCCAGAGTGAGGAACAGGCCTTAGGAGCCGGCTTATATACAGTGCTCGCAAGGGATGCTGGGATCCCTTGGGACTTCAGGGGATGCGCTCTCTGGTGGCGGAACATGGGAGTGCATGCTTTACAGATACACAACACTTGTCAGCGACAATGTGCCGTGCTTCACTAGCGCTGAATTGAAGGAATTCATGACCCGCAATGGGATCAAGCATGTCACATCTGCCCCGTTCAATCCCGCATCTAATGGCTAGGCAGAACGGGCAGTCCAAACCATCAAGCAAAGCTTGAAACATTTGTTGGAAGGCTCCCTACAGACCCACCTGTCCCGAGTCCTGCTCAGCAACCGCACTAGACCCCACTCACTCACCGGAGTTCCCCTGCCGAACTGCTCATGAAAAGGGCACTCAAAACAAGGCTCTCTCTACTTCACCCTGATCTCCATCATGTCGAGGGCAGGCGACATCAACAAAGTATGTACCATGATCGCACAAATTTGTCACACGATATTGAAGTCAATGACCCTGTATTTGTACTCCACTATGGACATGGTCCCAAATGGCTTGCTGGCACAGTCGTAGCCAAAGAAGGGACTAACTTGCAGAAAGCATTTGGACCAAACCAAACTGCGATTCACAGACAGCCACGAGCAACCTGAAGAGGACACCACCAACTTCGACCCTCCGACACACACACAAGTGGCAACTGACATCCTGATTGACCATGAAGCTGAACTCACCATCCCCAGCAGCCCATCAAGGCCAGCTGTGCAGCAGCCCAGCGAAGTCCCAACCAACTCACCTGCACCTGTGTTTGTACCGAGACGATCGACTAGGGAGTGGAAAGCCCCAGATCGTCTCACCCTGTAAATAAGTGTACTATTGACTTTGGGACGGGGGTGTGGGGGGGGTGATGTTATGTATGCAACACCATGTAACCAGCATTCTACCACCACCAGAGGGTGCATCTGATGCAGTCCCAAGGGATCCCAGCATCCCTTGGGAGCACTGTATATCAGCAGGCCTCCCATGCTGTACCAGCACTCTGGAGTCAGAATGAAGAGACTAAGGTCATACTTACTCAAGTCTACATTACTCAGTCACATTGCTTTATTTGAGCCATATAAACACTAACCCACCAAACATGTGCTGTTACTCAAACCCACATCCTCACACCTTGCCTACATTCACAGCTATTCAACAATGGTAGGCATATCTCCCAGACACATAGCTGAACTCTGAATCATACACATTCCTTTCTTTTGTAGGCAAAGATGGCACACATTCAGAGGGAGCAGCAGAGGACAGGGCGGGGTGAACCTCAGCTCCAATAGCTGTCCGACCTGGGGGAGCGAGTGCTGGGACTGATTGGGCAGCAGGCAGTGGGAGCTATGGCCATTAATGATGTTGATCCTGTTGAGGGAAACAACAGTATCTTTATTCCCTCTCCATTTCTCATCCCACTTCCCCCTCACACCAGAAGGCCTTATCACTTTCCAGCTCCTGACACTGTCTGCCTTCCTTGCTCCACACTTGCCCCCCTGCCCTCACCTTTTACATGAGTCTGGTGTCTTTTATGCTTTCAGATAATCAGCCAGCAGATGAACAGCCTGTCCCTGAGCCCCCCCAATAATAGTGAAGAAGGAGATGAGGAGGGGGACCCAAGCACCGCGTCACTGCATTTCTCACCCGCAGACACCACCTCAGAGACTGGCACTACGTGATCTTTAGAGGGAAGTTTAGTAGAGGGGTCTGCACTGGGTGAGGCACTGGGGCTGAATGGGCTGCAACAAGGCCAAGGGGAAAGGGTAGCTTGGAAGCCAGCTCCCCGGAGGGAGAGTTTGTGTGTGAGTTCTGCTGCACAGGACTCCGATGAGGACCTCGATGGGGAGGCACTCACAAGAAGAGTGATGGCCATGCACTCTGGCATAATACATGCAATGGCAAGGGTGCCTGAGAGCCTCTCGGCAGTGGTAGGGAGCGTGGAGGAGTCCACCTCCAGCATTGCACAGAGCTCTGCGCACAACACGGAGCCCATCATTGCCAGTCTGCAGACCATGGTGGACTCACAGAGAGACCGAGGGGATCCAGACCTCATGACGTGTGTCATGGGTGATGTGGCAGCTGCCATTGCAGCACAGACGGAAGCAATGCAACATCTTAGTGCTCTAATGCAGTCAACGCTTGCTGGCGTGAAAGCTCAGACTGCTCTCATGCAGTCTCAGCTGCATGCCATGTGAGCTCTGACTGCTGCCGTCATTGCTGGGTCCACCACAGTCGACCGGGGATCTCACGGTGTCACTGTAGGCCACCAATCTGTGCTCCAGCAGATTGGGAGGGATGCTGAGGTGCTGCCCCGGGGAAGTGGCAGTGGGTCAGTGGAGCAGGAACCATGAAGATGACAGCATTCCTGAACCCGCCACTGTCAGTCCGCCACTGCACTTGTCGCTGCCTGTCATCCAGCCAGCCCAGACTGCCGCCGCCCAGCCTGAGGTAGTGCAGTCTACAGCCGGGGCTTCCAGGCCCACAGCTGGTCAAGGGCATCCTGCAAGGCCATTTGTAGTCTCTGGCCCTGGCACTCAGCAGCCTTCCACCAGCTGTGCTACAGCTACAGGGGACATACTACATTGGAGCAGTGGAGTAGGTAAAGCCAGTGTTAAGAGGGGATATAAGGTTTTGCACAATGGTGCTTCATAAATGTAATTGTTGTTTATAATTGTGGTAAATGTTATGAGATAAATTTTAATTGGAATGTTGCATATTTGGTGCTGTCTCTCATTTCAGTTTTGGGGCTGTGGAATGGAAGGGGAAATTGCTATGCTGATGGGGACATGCAGAGCAACCAGGAAGTGAGCTGGAATTCATTGGACCCGAAGTCTGATGAGGTGGTTGCAGATCGACCTTGCAGAATGCTGATTAAGTGGCTGCCTTTTCTGTTGCTGCTCTTGCTGCTCTTGCTCCTCCTCATCCTCCTTCTGCTCCTCTTCCTACTCCTCAACTTGCTCCTGCTCCTCCTCCGGAGGTGATGGAGCTATGCCTGGTGGTAATGGCTGTGCCCTCATGATGCCCAGGTTGTGCAGCATGCAGCAGATGACGACGAAAATGGACACCTGCTCAGCCAAATAATGGAGGATTCCTTCCGAGAGGTCAAGGCAGCGGAACCGTTGCTTGAGCACTCCGATGGTCTGCTCAATGATGTTCCTGGTGACAGCATGGCTCTCATTCTAAGAGTGCTGGACATGACTGTTGGGGTTGCGGAGGGGAATCATGAGTCAGGTGGAGAGTGGATAGCTCTTGCCACCGAGCAGCCAGTCACGTGCTTGATGTGGTGGCTGGAAAAGAGCTGGCATACAGGCCTGGCGCAGGTTCAATGCATCGTGGGTGCTGCCAGGATAGCAGGCACTGATGGTAAGGATTCGGTGTGTGTGGTCGCACACCAACTGCAAATTCAGTGAGTGGTAGCCTTTGCGGTTATGGAATACCTCAGGATTGTGAAACGGCGCCTGCAAAGCGACGTGGGTGCAGTCAATGGCGCCCTGCACTAGGGAGAAGCCCGCTATCCTGGCAAAGCCACATGCACACTCCAGCTGCTTCTCTCTGGTCTTGGGAAGAAAATGTATTCCCTTCTCCTTCTGAAGGGAGCATCTGTGACCTCACGGATGCAGCAATGGACAGCAAACTGGGAGATGTTTCCTGTTGCTCACTGGAAGGATCCGCTGACATAGAAATTGAGTGCGATGGTGACCTTGACTGTCACTGAGAGAGTCGTCCTCACACTGTTCTGAGGATCGAGTTCAGGTTGCAAAAGTTGGCAGAGCTCTGTGACCACGTCCTTGCTGAAGCGCAGCCTTTGAACACACTGTTCCTCAGTGAAATAGATGTAGGACTGCTGCCGGAATATCCTGGGAGGGTAAGGTCTCCTGTTGGCAGCTCTGTTGGCCCTCCACCCTCTGGCCACATATTGCTGTCTTTCTCTCTGCCTAAGATGTCTCCAATGGTGACGTCAGAGTGCCAACACAGCCCCCATGAAACAATATAAATGTTGGACTTTCAAATCTGCCCTCAATGAAATTCACGAATCTTTAATAGCTCGAACACTGCTTCAACTGGAAATCGGTGAAATCTGTCAAAGCACCTGTCTGCATATGTGGAAGTAAGCAGCAACCATTATTGGCTGACTAAAACTTTACCTGACCCTAGCGCCTTTAAATAGCGCTTCTCCAGCCGACTCCCGACTGAAACACGATAGCTGAAGTGCCAGGCTGTAAAACAGGAAGTGAGGGCCGATTTATCTTCCGGGGCAGTAACGGGGCGCTGTGCACAGTGATGAAGTTAGCATCGTCGGGCGCAGTTGAGCAGGGCGCTACGTGTTAGCTCTGCTGCAAAGCCCCCACCCAATTTAATGGGAGGCACTGTTCTCATTTGCATCCCATTAGCAATGGGAAGTGCAAAGTAGCCCAATTTCTCCCCCTATCTCTCTTATTGGATGAAGTCACAGAAAAGTCTGAAATGCTCATAGTGACCAGGCACAAATGGAAATAAAGAAAGGGAAAATGGTGGAATAGTATATCCCTACTTTAGGAGTAGATTGTAAACCAAACTTGCATTAACATCATTCAGACAGTCATAAGCGATATTGTACTGTAGTGCTTGATGACTTCATAATTACACTCATCTTTCCCTACTTGAAACAAGCTTTCAAGATAAATATTATACATGCAGAGGCATCCTATATATGAAGGCAATAAATATTGAATGCAAAGACTTTATGGAGTTAAATTCAATTTTGAATTGATTAGACCTAAACTGACTTCCCTGAGTGGGCACGCATACACTTGATTTTACAGTATAGCATTTCTCTCAATTGTTCTGCTGATCCAAGGCAGGGTGAGATCATCACACGATAGTCTTAATACAGCTGAGGCTCAGTATTTGGTCTGATTTTAAAGTGCCACTCATTGATTCTACTCCCCATACTGTCAATCATTATCTTGACGAGTACATTTAATAACTAAAGTTAAAACAAAGAGTGGCAAAGCCTTGTCAGCTGTAGCTGCACCCCTGTTGCTTGTGAACGCCTGGAGATTTTTTTATAAAAGGTACAAATAGAAGCTGATATTGAGGGGAAAGTTTTACAAGATGCTGCACACCCAGTAGATGGTTTGTCAAAAATCAGAAGGGCACTGCCTCCAATTTTCCATCTAGTGTTTTCTATGGACACAAAAGCACATGGAGTGCACCAGCAATTCTCCAATAAGGAGGCTGCTGCATGCAAGGCCCCACTGGGAGCACAGGGTCATAGAACATTTTGCTCTCAAGCTTACATTGTGGCTATTAATCTGAAAAATATTTGACTTTCTGAACAGAAGAGACTATTAAAATGGAACCTCCACTAGTGGCATTTCTGTCATAAATGATCCACCAGGATATTTACAGCACAAAGAGGACACGGACAACCAGCCCAACCCCTTGACTTGCTTTAAATAATGTCATGAGATCTTTAATGTCCATCGGAACCAGTAGAGCAGGGAGACAGATCCTGAGTTTAATGGCTCATCCAATAGATAGCACAGCCAAAAATGCAGCAGTAATTCTTGACTGAAGTGACAGCTTAGATTATGTGTTGAAGATTTGGAGCTTGAACCCACCATTCAGAGGAGAGAATGCTACACATTGAGCTGTAATGAAGTGCATATGTGTAAAAGAACGGAAAAAATAACTTGAATTTATGTAGCACCTTTCATAACCTCAGGACTTCCCAAAGAGTTTAACAGCCAATTAAGAACCTAGCAGTTTGAGTAACAGAGGTTACAAAGGCAGTTTGAGGATGTCACAGTAAATCAGCATTACCTGAATTGCTGATTATCAGTGTCTGAGACTGATAGAGATTGATGAGAATAATGTAGGATTAAACTTCTCATATAATTGACAAGTTAATAGCATTTGATATCCAGTCTATTGGATAGATTACAGTCTATGGGCTCAATTTCCCCCAATGCCGTTTTTAAGAGTTAGGCCTGTTTTTTTGGTCCCGACTACTCAAAAAAAATTTGAAAGTTTCCCCGTTCTAATTTTTTAAATTGGCATCACGCAGCCTGTTCTTTAGCTTCAGGGGGCGGAGCCTACTGTCTGCACCGAAAAAAGGATGCTCCCCTTTCGCGACTGCTATGGGCACATGCCCAGTACAGCTCCCAGTCTGCATTTTGCCATTTTTAAAGAGCCAGTTGTGTGTAAGAACTTTAATTCTCAGTGGAAAAAAATCAGAGCTGTAATATGCAACACGGCTCAAGGACCAAGAATTTCTTACAGGACAAAGTGGAGGCACGAGTTACTGTGATTGAGGGCAGATGGCACGAGCTGGACATCAGCGGTGGTCATATAAAAGTTTCACCAAAAGAAATGAAGAAACGCCGGAACCAACTTTCAGGAGATTACTGTGCAATGGTGACCACCCCGAGGTCTGGAGGCCAGTGCAAAAAGAAGTGGCAGGAACTTGGTCAAGTAATTAGTGTGAGTAATATTTTCATTTACTTACTGGAATTGCAATTGTAAATGTGACCATCTGTATGTCCCAGCAGAAAGACACCCTCTCTAAAAAGTAATATTTTCATCTTTGTGGAGGAAGGCGGCACACAATAAAAGGGAAAGAACTCGAACAGGAGGAGGCTAGGCAAATCTGCAGCCACTGACACCCTGGGAAGACAGGGTCGTTGCTTTGATGGGTCCTGCCTGGAGAAAAGCAACCACCACTGTACAAACTGGGCCCACACTCGAGGGAAAGGGTAAGTCCTGCAAATTCCACATTCTGGATTTGCTAAAAGTTAAGTACTGCACGGGCTAGCCATGCTTTGGTTCATGGGGATGTCTCCGTCAGCCAGGCTTCGGTTAATGCAATGTGCTATCATTCATCATGGTCCTTCAAATCAGCCTCCCGCCTGTGCTGTGTGAGCCTACTCATGCCATCCTGCCCCCTCGTCTGCTGCTAACCAGTTGTCTGTTCTGTTATATTTTGCAGAACTTGAGGCAAACCCTGATGAGGCTGAAGCTGATGCAGAAGAAGATTCAGACATGGACGAGCCTGAAGAGGAGAACATCTTCCAATCCCACCTTCTAGACCAAGAGCATACATGGTGAGCGGGAGGGGGAGGGAGAGGGGCAAGGGGAGGGAGAGGATGAAGCCCCCACTGTTGTACTCACTCTGGAGGAGGTGCAGGTGCCACCCATTGAGGTGCCAGCCCCTTTTCTGACTGCTACAGTTCGCACAGTCCGAGGCCGCAGGTTCCAGTAGGGTGCAGCAAGGCACATCCAAGGCCCCACCATCCGAGGCTGTGGGTACCAGTGGAATGCAGCGAGCCACACCCACACCCAGGGTGAGGAGCGGAAGGAGAGCTCGACAGCGCTCTCCTGAGATGCAGGATGTAACAGATGTGGTTCAGATGATGGCAATGAGTGGGGAGAGCATTGAGCTTACGGGATCACTCCTGGACACCATCAGTGGGGTGGGTGATGAGGGATTGGGACTGTCGGGAGAAGTAACAACACTCTCTCGAGAAATGGAAACACTGTCCGGGCACATGAGGGAGGGAATGTTGCAGGTATCTGATACACTGTCGGTGAACATGAGGGAGGGAATGTTGCAGGTAGTTGAGACACTGTTGGGTCACATGAGGGAGGGAATGTCGGAGATAGCTGCTGCAATAAGAGAACAGGCCCAGACCCCGTGGCCATTGATGGAATCAACTGCCACTCCACTCCAATCCCCAGACCAGCCTCTGAAGAGGCCGAAACCGGGCCTTCCACATTACCGCCTGCCCACGGCCCCATTAAGAAGTGCGCATTACCTGAGATGCTCGAAAGAATAAACTTGGTACCAACCCAAGAAATGCTGCGCCACCGCCTGCGGGCAGGGGTGGAGTCACCAAGACCAAGCGCAGAGGGCAGTCTTAGAATAAGGTGGAGGAGAGATAGGTGCAGCCTTTCTTTGCCGCTGCTGCTGCTGTTGTTGTTATTATTCTTGTTACTGTTATAACTGTTTTCAAATTTAAAGTTTTTTGTAAGGGATGTAAATTTACAAGTTTAAAAGTTTGTAAGTGATCTTAAAGTTTTTAAGTGATCTTAAAGCTTGTAAGTGATCTTAACTGAAAACTTTAAAGTTTGATACAAGAATATTTTTATTAAAGTTAAATTAAGTACAAACAAGTGTTGCACTTTTGAATAAAATATATTTTAAATTATAACTGAATCATTTCCATTATTTGTTCCATTATTAACACAACTTTTTGAACTAAAGAAGAATCAGTAGCGAGACATTTGGAAAAGCATGATTCAATCAAGCAGAGTCAGCATGGTTTTATGAAAGGGAAATCATGTTTGACAAATTTGCTGGAGTTCTTTGAGGATGTAACAAGCAGGGTGGATAAGGGGGACCCAGTGGATGTGGTGTATTTGGATTTCCAGAAGACATTCGATAAGGTGCCACATAAGAGGTTACTGCACAATATAAAAGCTCATGGGATTTGGGATAATATATTAGCATGGATAGAGGATTGGCTAATTAACAGAAAAGAGAGTCGGGATAAATGGGTAATTTTCCAGTTGGCAAACAGTGACTAGTGGGGTGCCACAGGGATTGGTGCTGGGTCCTCAACTATTTACACTCTATATTAATGACTTGGATGAAGGGACCGAGTGTAATGTAGCCAAGTTTGCTGATGATACAAAGATGGATGGGAAAGCAAATTGTGAGGAGGACACAAAAAATCTGCAAAGGGATATAGACAGGCTAAGTGAATGAGCAGAAATTTGGCAGATGGAGTTTAATGTGGGAAAATGTGAGGTTATCCACTTTGGCAGAAATAATAGAAAAGGAAATTATAATTTAAATGGAGAAAAATTGCAAAGTGCTGCAGTACAGAGAGACCTGGCCTTGTGCATGAAACACAAAATGTTTGTATGCAGGTACAGCAAGTAATCAGGAAGGCAAATGGAATGTTGGCCTTTATTGCAAGGGGGATAGAGTATAAAAGCAGAGAAGTCCTGCTACAACTGTACAGGGTATTGGTGAGGCCACACCTGGAGTACTGCATATAGTTTTGGTCTCCGTATGTAAGGAAGGATATACTTGCACTGGAGGCTGTTCGGAGAAGGTTCACTTGATTGATTCCGGAGATGAGGGGGTTGACTTATGAAGATAGGTTGAATAGGTTGGGATTATACTCATTGGAGTTCAGAAGAATGAGAGGTGATCTTATTGAAACATATAAGATAATGAGCGGGCTCGACAAGGTGGATGCAGAGAGGATATTTCCACTCATAGGGGAAACTAAAACTAGGGGACATAGTCTTAGAATAAGGGGCCGCCCATTTAAAACTGAGATGAGGAGAAAATTCTTCTCTCAGAGGGTTGTAAATCTATGCAATTCTCTGCACCAGAGAGCTGTGCAAACTGGGTCATTGAATATATTTAAGGCGGAAATAGACAGATTTTTGAGCGATAAGGGAGTAAAGGGTTATGGGAAGCAGGCAGGGAAGTGGAGCTGAGTCCATGATCAAATTAGCCATGATCTTATTGAATGGCGGAGCAGGCTCGAGGGGCCAAATGGCCTACTCCTGCTCCTATTTCCTATGTTCCTATGTTCTTATTTCTATTATTTTTTCCATTAACACAACACAACATTACGGACAGGTCCAAACAGTAAACATGATCCATTTAGAATAGTTGTCGCTGAGCCTTCAGGCAACAAAGCGTTCACGGATGAGCTGCTGATGCAAGACTCAAGCAATCGTTAAAGGGGCAAACGGCTTGCCCTTCTCCGCCGACATGCTCCGGGTTCAGGTAGTTGCATGGCTTCCTTGTCCTCCTCCTCCTCATCATCATCATCTGCATCTTCCTCCTCATCATCACCCCCTCTCACCTCAGGTGGGTCTTCTACTACCAGCTGCTGCTGCCTCATGATGGCTAAGTTGCGCAGCATGCAGCAAACAACAGTGAACTGACCGACAATCTCATGGGAGTATTGCAAGTACTCGGAAACGCTGCTTCAAGATGCCAATGGTCCTCTCTATTATGCTGCGCATCGCAATGTGTGACATGTTGTATTCCCGGTCAGCTTCCATCCGGGTTACGCCTAGGGGCTTCATGAGCCAGGTGGCAAGGCCGTATCCTTTATCTCCCAGCAGCCAGTTCTGTCCTTCTGGCTGCTGCTGAAACATAGCAGATATAGCGCTCTCGTGTAGGATGAACACATCATGGGTGCTCCCCGGGTATCTCGCATCAACTGCCATGATGCGATGCATGTCATCACTGACAAGCTGCCCATTAACGGAGTGGAAGCCTTTTCTGTTCCTGTATATCTCGGAATCCTCCAAAGGTGCTCACAAGGCGATGTGGGTACAATCAATGCAGCCCTGTACCTTTAAGAAGCCAGCAATCCTGGAGAAGCCCACAGCCCTGCCACGCCTTACCTGGACGGTCATAGAAACATAGAAACATAGAAACATAGAAAATAGGTGCAGGAGTAGGCCATTCGGCCCTTCTAGCCTGCACCGCCATTCAATGAGTTCATGGCTGAACATTCAACTTCAGTACCCCATTCCTGCTTTCTCGCCATACCCCTTGATCCCCCTAGTAGTAAGGACCTCATCTAACTCCTTTTTGAATATATTTAGTGAATTGGCCTCAACAACTTTCTGTGGTAGAGAATTCCACAGGTTCACCACTCTCTGGGTGAAGAAGTTCCTCCGCATCTCGGTCCTAAATGGCTTACCCCTTATCCTTAGACTGTGACCTCTGGTTCTGGACTTCCCCAACATTGGGAACATTCTTCCTGCATCTAACCTGTCTAACCCCGTCAGAATTTTAAATGTTTCTATGAGGTCCCCTCTCATTCTTCTGAACTCCAGCGAATACAAGCCCAGTTGATCCAGTCTTTCTTGATAGGTCAGTCCCGCCATCCCGGGAATCAGTCTGGTGAACCTTCGCTGCACTTCCTCAATAGCAAGAATGTCCTTCCTCAGGTTAGGAGACCAAAACTGTACACAATACTCCAGGTGTGGCCTCACCAATGCCCTGTACAACTGTAGCAGCACCTCCCTGCCCCTGTACTCAAATCCCCTTGCTATGAAGGCCAACATGCCATTTGCTTTCTTAACCGCCTGCTGCACCTGCATGCCAACCTTCAATGACTGATGTACCATGACACCCAGGTCTCTTTGCACCTCCCCTTTTCCTAATCTGTCACCATTCAGATAATAGTCTGTCTCTCTGTTTTTACCACCAAAGTGGATAACCTCACATTTATCCACATTATACTTCATCTGTCATGCATTTGCCCACTCACCTAACCTATCCAAGTCGCTCTGCAGCCTCACAGCATCCTCCTCGCAGCTCACACTGCCACCCAACTTAGTGTCATCCGCAAATTTGGAGATACTACATTTAATCCCCTCATCTAAATCATTAATGTACAGTGTAAACAGCTGGGGCCCCAGCACAGAACCTTGCGGTACCCCACTAGTCACTGCCTGCCATTCTGAAAAGTACCCATTTACTCCTACTCTTTGCTTCCTGTCTGACAACCAGTTCTCAATCCATGTCAGTACACTACCCCCAATCCCATGTGCTCTAACTTTGCACATCAATCTCTTGTGTGGGACCTTGTCGAACGCCTTCTGAAAGTCCAAATATACCACATCAACTGGTTCTCCCTTATCCACTCTACTGGAAACATCCTCAAAAAATTCCAGAAGATTTGTCAAGCATGATTTCCCTTTCACAAATCCATGCTGACTTGGACCTATCATGTCACCTCTTTCCAAATGCACTGCTATGACATCCTTAATAATTGATTCCATCATTTTACCCACTACCGATGTCAGGCTGACCGGTCTATAATTCCCTGTTTTCTCTCTCCCTCCTTTTTTAAAAAGTGGGGTTACATTGGCTACCCTCCACACCATAGGAACTGATCCAGAGTCAATGGAATGTTGGAAAATGACTGTCAACGCATCCACTATTTCCAAGGCCACCTCCTTAAGTACTCTGGGATGCAGTCCATCAGGCCCTGGGGATTTATCGGCCTTCAATCCCATCAATTTCCCCAACACAATTTCCCAGCTAATAAGGATTTCCCTCAGTTCCTCCTCCTTACTAGACCCCCCGACCCCTTTTATAACCGGAAGGTTGTTCGTGTCCTCCTTAGTGAATACCGAACCAAAGTACTTGTTCAATTGGTCCGCCATTTCTTTGTTCCCCGTTATGACTTCCCCTGATTCTGACTGCAGGGGACCTACGTTTGTCTTTACTAACCTTTTTCTCTTTACATATCTATAGAAACTTTTGCAATCCGTCTTAATGTTCCCTGCAAGCTTCTTCTCATACTCCATTTTCCCTGCCCTAATCAAACCCTTTGTCCTCCTCTGCTGAGTTCTAAATTTCTCCCAGTCCCCAGGTTCGCTGCTATTTCTGGCCAATTTGTATGCCACTTCCTTGGCTTTAATACTATCCCTGATTTCCCTTGATAGCCACGGTTGAGCCACCTTCCCTTTTTTATTTTTACGCCAGACAGGAATGTACAATTGTTGTAGTTCATCCATGCGGTCTCTAAATGTCTGCCATTGCCCATCCACAGTCAACCCCTTAAGTATCATTCGCCAATCCATCCCAGCCAATTCACGCCTCATACCTTCAAAGTTAGCCTTCTTTAAGTTCTGGACCATGGTCTCTGAATTAACTGTTTCATTCTCCATCCCAATGCAGAATTCCACCATATTATGGTCACTCTTCCCCAAGGGGCCTCGCACAACGAGATTGCTAATTAATCCTCTCTCATTACATAACACCCAGTCTAAGATGGCCTCCCCCCTAGTTGGTTCCTCGACATATTGGTCTAAAAAACCATCCCTTATGCACTCCAGAAAATCCTCCTCCACCGTATTGCTTCCAGTTTGGTTAGCCCAATCTATGTGCATATTAAAGTCACCCATTATAACTGCTGCACCTTTATTGCACGCACCCCTAATTTCCTGTTTGATGCCCTCCCCAACATCACTACTATTGTTTGGAGGTCTGTACACAACTCCCACTAACGTTTTTTGCCCTTTGGTGTTCTGCAGCTCTACCCATATAGATTCCACATCATCCAAGCCAATGTCCTTCCTAACTATTGCCTTAATCTCCTCCTTAACCAGCAATGCTACCCCACCTCCTTTTCCTTTTATTCTATCCTTCCTGAATGTTGAATACCCCTGGATGTTGAGTTCCCAGCCCTGCTCATCCTGGAGCCACGTCTCCGTAATCCCAATCACATCATATTTGTTAACATCTATTTGCACAGTTAATTCATCCACCTTATTGTGGATACTCCTTGCATTAAGACACAAAGCCTTCAGGCTTGTTTTTTTAACACCCTCTGTCCTTTTAGAATTTTGCTGTACAATGGCCCTTTTTGTTCTTTGCCTTGGGTTTCTCTGCCCTCCACTTTTCCTCATCTCCTTTCTGTCTTTTGTTTTTGCCTCCTTTTTGTTTCCCTCTATCTCCCTGCATTGGTTCCCATCCCCCTGCCATATTAGTTTAACTCCTCCCCAACAGCACTAGCAAACACTCCCCCGAGGACATTGGTTCCGATTTTGCCCAGGTGCAGACCGTCCGGATTGTACTGGTCCCACCTCCCCCAGAACCGGTTCCAATGCCCCAGGAATTTGAATCCCTCCCTGCTGCACCATTGCTCAAGCCACGTATTCATCTGAGCTATCCTGCGATTCCTACTCTGACTAGCACGTGGCACATGGGGAACTTTATGTAATCATTCCTCCGGGCATATAGTGCAGCATTCACCTACCAAATGCAGACATGTGTTGCATGTTGAGAAATGGCGCATGCATCCCCAGTGGTGTCCTGGGATGATCCAGATGTATAAAATGAAAGTGCAGTTGTAACCTTTAATTCAACTGACAAAGCAGTCTTCATGACGCTTCTAGGGTGCAGGTCTGCTTTTATTAACTCACAGCTCTCGGTTACAACTTATTTGTGGAAACGCAACCTTCTAACACAGCCTGCATCACGCAGGTGCAGGTATGAATGCCTGTCTCTGATATACCCGATGTGGGTAAGGCCTCCTGCCCATCATCCTACGTGCTCCGAGATTCCTCATGCGATGATATCTAATCAATCTTCTCCTCCGCAGCACAATCATGCAGAAGCCTTGCAGAAGGTATGGCATTGTCAATATTGGCCCCATAATGTAATTGTAGCTTTGCAAGAAGCTCAAAACAGCAGGAGAAAAGTAAACATTCATACCTTCTTTCCTCTCTCTCTCCCTAAGGTCAACCCCCTAGTATGGACCAGACCCTGGTCTGCGCATGCGCAATAGGCTTGCTTAGAATGGGAATCTAGACATTCAATAAAGAAACGAAGTCTAATGCAATTCTTTAATTTTTGATTTTTTTTTCAAAGTACCACCCCACCACTGAATGTCTCCTCACTGAGCTCAAAGGTCAGCCGGCAGAATATCTCCCTCATCCGGACACAGGATGCTCGGCTCACCTTTCTCTGGGTCGATGGTGTTTGCTTCTGGGATGTCTGATTGATACGCTTCCTTCTGTAAAATGGTTACCCATTCCTCATAGAGCCTCTGTTCATTGGTAAATCCATTTTACACACTGATAACTGTATCCAGATTAAAACAGAAAATGCTGGAAATCTCAGCGGGTCAGGCAGCAGCTGTGGCGAGAGAAACAGAGTTAATTTAGTTTCTCTCCACAGAAGCTGCCTGACCCGCTGAGATTTCCAGCATTTTCTGTTTTTATTTCAGATTCCAACATCAGCAGTATTTTGCTTTTGTATTAGTGTATGTGGATTAGCTGGCTTAAATCTCACTTTGCTTGATTTCAAGAAAACTTGTACATCGAAGTGACACATTGGGCGGGAGGTAGCCGGGGGTTGGTGGGTGCGGAGGGGGAGTGGGGTTGGGGTGGGTGCAGGAGAGTGATTAAACCCTAAAAAATGTGAACCTCAACCGCAACCCGACGCGTACACATCTGCCACCATCACCGGCCGCACCCCCAACCCCAAGCCCCGATCTGCAGCCTGCCCCCCTCCCGTGATCGCATCAACCCTCCACATCAGCCTGTCAATTTGGCCAGCTGCCAGGTGGGTGATGGAAGAAAAGAATGATTATAACTTCCTGCTGTTAAATTTGGCTGTGCCTCTGCATCCCGAGCCTCGTCAGGGTTCAGCCCTCCCCACCCCTCCCGACCCCTCCCCACCTCTCCCGATCACTCCCCACCTCTCCGTAAATACCGGGATACTATCTCTGCCTACGACCAGATTACAATATATCCAATACTTTGAACACGTCTGTAAATTCCATTGCTGTCAACCATTGCTTTGATCAATCAGTAAGTTGCTTCAACAAATAACATATTTTTGCTAATAACCTGGTAAATGTTATAATATCGCTCTCCTAGTGCAGAGCATCAATGGTTTCAAATGGTTTCAAACTGGAAATCGGAAACTTTAGTACACCAAGATCTTATCACAGCCTTGAAATCACTCTTCATTTATTCATTATACTCATGTTATGTGAGAACGTTTTGTCAGTTTTGGTTCAGACAGCTGCTGTTCACTTTATGACCCAATGTGCAGTGATATTCAAACAAGACAGTTAATGATTGCAATGTTAAGTTCACTGCCGGTTCAATGAGGCCTAATTTATAAGTAAGTTGTAAGTACAAGCTATGCTGGATATTTATGATATAACTGTAAGCAACAAGCATGGCTACAGGTGCTTTTACTTCAGAAGGTTTTGCTCCAGTTTTCAGAGAGTGACCACTGTGCATCGTGCTGGCACTTCGACAATTGTGGGGAGAAATTCCTGGGTCTGGGACCAAGGTGCACTGGATCAGCTGGGCATCATGGATATGGGAACAAATAGGCAGGTTATGGTACATAATATAAGGGAACTTGTCTGATTTAGTAATGTGCCAGGGTACAGACTCAGGTAAATCTCAGATCAAAGATTATAATTGCATTTTTGATAAAAGGTCGTCGGCCTACTTCTGATGAAAGGTTATTGACCTGAAATATTAACTGTTTCTCTCTCCACAGATGCTGTTTTCCAGCATCTTCTGATTTTATTTACACTTGCACATGTTTGGTTGTGTAGCCACTGTACAGCACAGTCACTGTTATGTATTACACATTTTGCCCTGGAATCTGAAAGGTGCCTCGATTAGAATGAGATGGTCCAAATGGTCTCTCCCAATGGCTTAGTTGGTAACACTCTCACCTCTGCGACAGAAGGTTGTGGGTTCAAATCCCTCTCCAGACTTGAGCACATAATCTGGGCTGACACCCCAGTGCAATACTGAGAAAGCGCTGCACTGCAGGAGGTGCTGTCTTTCAGATGAGATGTCTGCACTCTCTCAGGTGGACGTAAAAGACACCATTTCGCAGCAGAGCAAGGGCGTTTTCCCTGGTGTCCTTGCCCACGTTATGCCTCAATCAACATCACTGAAACTGACTACCTGGTCATTACCACATTCAATGTAATGTGCTTTAGGGTGTCTTGAGGTCATGCAAAACGCTATATAAATGCAAGTCTTCTGAAGTGCAAGACAATTACCACGACAGGAGGCTTTCACTTTTCTGCTGCCACCACTTGCTGATTTACAATTGCTCCAAGTTAATCATTTCTGGTTGAGCAATTCTGAATAAGGTGCGGCTTTTAGAGCCAGTATTTCTAGATTTAGCTAGAGCTAGGTGTGATGTTTGTAAAAGAGAAGCTAGCAGCACCAAATCCACACAGCAAATAAAGATTAAAAAATGAGCTGATTACTCACCGAATGAGAGAATCAAAAAACATATAAGAAATGTTCTGATCTTCGAAGATGTATCTTTAAAACAGGGCTGCTCCATCTCACTCTGAGCTCAGGTGGCAGTTTGATCAGAATTCAGCTGCACACAAAGTTTAACAACTCAAGCAACTGCGAAACATAACCACAGTTTTGAGCAGAAGTACAAGTAAAAATGCTAAAACCACTACCGCAGCAGCAGTGGGTTAAGTCCAGTATTACATCTTCAAGCTCTGACATTTGGTGATATCAACCAAGATACAGACACTTCCTTCAATGCGCTGGGTATAGTCCATGTCAAGTCAGAAACTGACTCATTTAAAGAAAAACTATAATGCAGGCAGTAGACAGAAAGCAACACTCCTGCGGTGTGAAATGTCTTGTCACATTTGTCCTCGCTATAATTTGAGCTCTTGCGTAAATGGGTCACAATATCTCGGCAGCTATGATTCTAAGCTGGCTCAGTGTCAATGAAGAATTTAAGTGCTAGATATTTACTAATATAGGGAGTGACTAACTGGGGAAGTTCAAATGTGTCACCGTCAGTGAGGGAGTGTGTGTGAGAAACAATGTCAGCAGTCTGTGTGTGTGTGTGGGGGGAATGAACAGTGTGGGGGACGGGGGGGGGGGGGGATGAACAGTGTGTGTGGGGGGGGGGGGAGGGGAATGAACAGTGTGTGGGGGATGGGGAAATGAACAGTGTGTGTGTGTGAGGGGGGGGGGAATGAACAGTGTGTGTGTGTGGGAAGAACAGTGTGTGTGTGGGCGGGGGGGGAATGAACAGTGTGTGTGTGTGTGGGAAGAACAGTGTGTGTGTGGGGGGGGGCGGAATGAACAGTGTGTGTGTGTGGGGGGGGGGAATGAACAGAGTGGGGGGGGGGCAATGAACAGTGAGTGTGGGACGGGGGAATGAACAGTGTGTGTGTGTGGCGGGGGAATGAACAGTGTGTGTGGGGGGGGGAATGAACAGTGAGTGTGGGGGGGGGGGAATGAACAGTGTGTGGGGGGGGGGAATGAACAGTGTGTGTGTGGGGGGGGGAAAGAACAGTGTGTGTGTGGGGGGGGGAATGAACAGTGAGTGTGTGTGGGGGGGGAATGAACAGTGTGTGTGGGGGGGGGAATGAACAGTGTGTGTGTGGGGGGGAATGAACAGTGTGTGTGGGCGGGGGGAATGAACAGTGTGTGGGGGGGGGAATGAACAGTGTGTGTGGGGGGGGGGAATGAACAGTGTGTGGGGGGGGGAATAAACAGTGTGTGGGGGGGGGAATAAACAGTGTGTGTGTGGGGGGAATGAACAGTGTGTGTGGGGGGGGGAATGAACAGTGTGTGGGGGGGGGAATAAACAGTGTGTGTGTGGGGGGAATGAACAGTGTGTGGGGGGGGGAATAAACAGTGTGTGGGGGGGGGAATAAACAGTGTGTGTGTGGGGGGAATGAACAGTGTGTGTGGGGGGGGGAATGAACAGTGTGTGTGTGGGGGGAATGAACAGTGTGTGTGGGGGGGGGAATGAACAGTGTGTGGGGGGGGGAATAAACAGTGTGTGGGGGGGGGAATAAACAGTGTGTGTGGGGGGGAATGAACAGTGTGTGTGTGGGGGGGGGGAATAAACAGTGTGTGTGGGGGGGAATGAACAGTGTGTGTGTGTGTGGGGGGGAATGAACAGTGTGTGTGTGGGGGGGGGGGGAATGAACAGTGTGTGTGGGGGGGGATGAACAGTGTGTGTGTGGGGGGGAATGAACAGTGTGTGTGGGGGGGGATGAACAGTGTGTGTGTGGGGGGGAATGAACAGTGTGTGTGGGGGGGGATGAACAGTGTGTGGGGGGGGAATAAACAGTGTGTGTGGTGGGGGAATGAACAGTGTGTGTGGGGGGAATAAACAGTGTGTGTGTGGGGGGGAATGAACAGTGTGTGGGGGGGGGAATAAACAGTGTGTGTGGGGGGGGGAATGAACAATGTGTGGGGGGGGATGAACAGTGAGTGTGTGGGGGGGATGAACAGTGAGTGTGGGGGGAATAAACAGTGTGTGTGGGGGGGGGAATGAACAATGTGTGGGGGGGATGAACAGTGAGTGTGTCGGGGGGGGGGGAATGAACAGTGTGTGTGGGAGGAGGGGAATGATTAGTGTGTGGCAGGGGGGATTGACCGTTTAGGCGCTAAAGAGCAGCTCACGTGACCAAGATGGGGTTTTAAGCTGCAATGCTGGTTTAGCCCTCGTTTATTGCAGGACCCCACTTTGGTAAAGGAGTTGAAACCTGTGCTAGGAATGGTCGCCCAGAGGCTCTTTCAAAATCTGATAGCCACTTAAAATGCCTGCAAGCTATTATTAAAGAGGCTAGCACTTCAACAAAGGCCCTCCTCTAATAGCGACTAGCTGTTTGGAAGTAAACACATACTCCTGGCTGGCCTCCTACAATCTATCCTATGTAAACTTGACGTCATCCAAAACTTGGCAGCCCATGTCCTAACTCGCACTGTCCTGCTCACCCACCTGTGCTCTCCAACCTACATTGGCTCCCAGTTAAGCAGCACCTTGATTTCAAAATTCTCATCCTGGTTTACAAATTGCTCCATGGCCTCGCCCCTCCCTATCCCTCCTTGTCTTTCTTGACTTGTCTGCAGCCTTTGACACGGTTGACCACTCTATCCTCCTCCAGTGCCTCTCTACCACCTGGATGGGACTGCACTCGCCTGGTTTCATTCTTATCTATTTAATCGTACCCAGAGAATCACCTGCAATGGCTTCTCTTCCCACTCCCACATCATTACCTGTGGTGTTCCCCAAGGATCTATCCTTGGTCCCCTCCTATTTCTCATCGATATGCTGCCCCTTGGCAACATCATCCAAAAACATGGCGTCAGTTTCCACATGTACGCTGACGACACCGAGCTCTACCTCACCACCACTTCTTTCAACCTCTCTATGGTCTTTAAATTGTCATACTGCTTGTCTGACATCCAGTACTGGATGAGCAGAAATTTTCTCCAATTAAATATTGGGAAGACCGAAGTCATTGTCTTAGGTCCCCGCCAAAACTGCGTTCCCAAGCCATCGACTCCATTCCCTCTCCCGAGCATCTCTGAGGCTGAACCAGATTGTTCACAACCTAGGTGCCATATTTGACTCTGAAATGAGCTTCCGGCCCCATATCTGCTGCATAACTAAAACCGCCTATTTCCACATCCGTAACATTGTCAATCTCCATCCCTGCCTCAGCTCATCTGCTGCTGAAACCCTCATCCATGCCTTTGTTATCTTTGGACTTGACTACTCCAACGCACACCTGGCCAGCCTCCCACATTGAACCCTACATGAACTTGAGGTCATCCAAAACTCAGTAGCCCGTGTCCTAACTCGCACTACGTCTCATTCACCCATCACCCCTGTGCTCGCTGACCTACATTGGCTCCGGTTAAGCAACGCCTCGATTTCAAAATTCTCATCCTTGTTTACAAATCCCTCCATGGCCTCACCCCTCCCTATCTCTGTAATCTCCTTCAGTCTCACAACACCCTGAGATGTCTTCACTCCTCAAATTCTGCCATCTTGCGCACCCCTGATTATAACTGCTCAAACATTGGTGGCCGTGCCTTCTGCTGCCGAGGCCCCAAGTTCCTGGAACTCTCTCCCTAAACCTCCCTGCCTCTCTTTGCTCCTTTAAGACGCTCCTTAAAACCTACCTCTTTGACCAAGCTTTTGGTCATCTGCCATAATTTCTTTTTATCTGGCTCAGTGTCAGATTTATTTGTTTTGTCCTAAAACACTTCTGTGAAGCGCCTTGGGATGTTTTACTACATTAAAGGCGTTATATAAATCAGAGCGATTATTTGCACTGTTTTTTCTGCGCTGGCATCCTCGAGACTCCGCCCCCGATGCCCCTTGCGCACGCGTAGACTCCTCGGACCTGTAACTGGAACCGAAAGTGGAGCCCCGATCTTCCGATGAATCCGCATGGAGTCTGCTGCTGAACATTTACTGCCGCCAATGGTTGAGCAGTTATAATCAGGGATGCTCAAGAGGGCAGAATTTGAGGAGCACAGACATCTCAGAGTATTGTGAGGCTGAAGGAGATTATAGAGAGCTGGATTTGCTTCCAGCTTTTGCATTATTTGGAACATTTTCGCAGCCTTCTGTGGGAGAGAAAACATTGGAGGCAGTGGGAGAGAGAGAGAGCGAGGCGGTGGGCGGGGGTGAAGAGAGAGAGAGAGAGAGAGAGACACATGGCGGGGCGGGGGGGGGTGGGTGGGAGAGAGACACGGGGGGAAGAGAAAGAGAGAGAGAGATATGGGGAGGGGAGAGAGAGAGAGACATGGGGTGGGGGAGAGAGAGACACGGGGGAGAGGGGGACACGGGGGGAGGGGGGTAGAGAGAGACATGGGGTGGGGAGAGACATGGGCGGGAGACACTGGGTGGGGTGGGGGGAGAGAGAGAGACACGGGGTGGGAGGAGAGAGAGACATGGGGGAAGAATGGAGAGACACGGGGAGGAAAGAGAGACACGGAGGGGTGGGAGAGAAGTGAGAGAGAAACACAGGAGGGGGGAAAAGAGAGTGAGACACCTGGGGGGATGGCGGGGGGGAGAGAGACACGGGGGGAAGAGGAGACATGGGGGGGAGAGAGGGAGAGAGACACAGGGGGGCGGAGAGACAAAGACGGGGAGAGAGAGAGAGACGGGGAGAGAGAGACACGGGGGGAGGGGAGAGAGAAACATGGGGGAGAAGAGAAAGAGGGACACGGAGGGGTGGGGGAGAGAGACACGGAGGGGGAGAAGAGAGTGACAAGGGGGGTTGGGTGGAGAGAGTCACGGGAGGGGGGGGAATGATAGAGACACAGGAGGAGGGGAAGAGGGAGAGAGACATGGTGGAGGGGGGAGAGGCAGAGACGGGGAGAGAGAGACACAGGGGGAACAGAGAGAGGCGGGGGAAGGGAAGATCGGAGGGGAGAGAGCGAAATCATGGAAGACATATCATGTTCTTCCAACCCCCTTTACACCCACACCCGAATTCTCAGAAAGCTCAGTGTGTGTGCGTGTGTGTGTGACAAGGGACATCTTGCAGTGGATGAAATCCGGAAGTCATGACACTGTCACGATTCACTTCATTCCCAATCAACGTGTTAACAATCCATGACCCACACACAATGCCCCATCTATGGCGGAGGTTAAATCAGGTACTTGGGCTGGGGGGGGGGGGCATGAACTCGGGTTGGGGGGTGGGGGGGTGGATAAAGAACTTGGGCTGGGGGAGGCATGAACTTGGGCTGGGGGGTGTGGGTAAGGAACTTGGGCTGGGGGAGGCATGAACTTGGGCTCGGCGGTGGGGGTGGGGATGAACTTGGGCTGGGGGTGTCGGGAACTTCGGCTGGGATGGGGTCAGGAACCTGGCAGACTTTTGCTGGGTTGGTGAATCCTCTCTGGGTTCTGAAGTCAGAATGAGTCGAATTACACTTTGCAAAGTCACTCAGAACCTGGGCTGGGCAGTTCACACATTCGAGAGAAACTTCTGGGTGCGGCTTATCCTCCAAGGAGACCAATCAGCAATCAGGTCATGTGACAATGGAGAGCCAATCAGAGCATTTGCACAGTGCAAGTAACTGCATCCTATGTAAATACAGGTTGTGGTTGTTGTTGATGTGGATTTCAAGTGCTACTTAAACGTATACTCACCATTTCCTGTTCATTGCTGTGAAAAGAACCTCTGAAACACATCGGGAGACTTTCTGGGACACCTTGTCAAGAAGACTTCACCAACACTCGAGCAACATTTATTCCAGAATTTCTTTGAGGACTTCAACTAAAAAGTATAAATGCTGTGCTACTCCACCATATTGGACACCTTATAGTCATCAGGAGAAAGGGAGTGCTTGGTCACAGGCATCTTGCTAGAGGTCCCTTTTGGTCTGCAGGAGTAATGGAAGGAGGACATGAGGCCTTGCAGAGCAGCACCAGCTGCTGCAGGAGGGACAGTAGGGCAAAGTAGGGCCCCTCTTCCCCCGCCTCCCCCCCTTCACCTCCGCAGGTACAGGACATCCCTCAAATACCAGTGCCGCATCCGAGAACCTGTGCTCCCTCTCCCTCGGTCGCTGAGCCATCCTGCTACATGCTGCAATGTGCCAGATCTTCAGTGGAAGTGAGTGTGAGGAGTCCATGTATACTGCTGCACAAAAGTGAGTGCTAAACCTGCAGGTTTCTGGTTTAGCACCTCCAGGTAAGTTCAAATTATGATAATCAGCAATTAGGACCAAAATTGTGTATTAAATCCACATTTTCAAACAGTCTAAACATACTAAATTACACTCATTTAGCGCCTTTTTTTATCCTTTGTACAAAATAATTCCCTACATGTTCAATCGGACAGCACCCGCACGGATGTTGCTAAAATAGAGAAACGATAACAACTTATATTTATATAGCGTCTTTAACTTAGAAAAACATCCCACTGCACTTCACAGAGACATAATCAGTCAAAAATGGATACCAAAACAAAGAAGGAGCTATTGGAAGGGTCAAAGAGATGGGTATTAAGGAGGGTCTTGAAGGAGGAGAGAGTGATGGAGAGCTGGGTGATCTAGGGAGGGAATTGCAGAGCATGGGGCCTAGATGACTGAAAGCATGGACACCAATGGTGGGGCAAAAGGAGAGAGGAATGCACAAAAGGCCAGAGTCAATGGAATGGAGAGTTCAGGAGGCATGTTTTAGGGCTGGAGGAGGTTACAGAGATAAGGAAAGGCAATGTAGGTCAGTAAGGACAGAGGTGATAGTTAAGTGGGATAAGATATGGGCAAAAGAGTTTTGGATTAGATGACGTTTACAGAGTGTGGATCATGGAAGGCCAGCCAGGGAAGCATTGGAATATATAAGTCTGGGCGATGACAAAGACATGGATGAACTGAAGCAGGTGTTGAGGAAGAAATTGGAAAGTCAGCGCTCTTTATGATAAAGAGGATATGGAGTCGGAAGTTCAGCTCAGGGTCAATTAGCATGTCGATTTTTCAAACAGTCTGGTTCAACTTGGGCAGGGAGGGGGATGGAATTGGTGGTGGAGTTTGTGGTGGAGGCTGAAGACGGTGACATTGATCGTCTCAATGTTTCATTAAGTATTGTCTGCATATCAAGAGCATACCTATCAATGCAGGTGTACGTGTATTCTCCACTTTTGTTAGAGATATTCCAGAACTCCAGGAGAAGCAAGCCAGACCATCTGAGCGACAAGCAATCAGTGCTGCAGTACTCGGCATCATCATATTTTGAAGCAGGCACCAGGCCAGAGGCACACACTCTGAAAGATTTAAAGGAAGAAAACATGTCAAGTCACTGCATGCAGATGTGGGAGGGGAAGAAGCGAGGCTTGAAGAAGGGCTGGCTGCCAATATTGTCACAGTTTGCTTTGAGCTGCTTCATGACACAGTTGTTTCATGGGGTCAGCTGTGGAACAGAGGATATTTCATGAACACATGCTTCAGTCACTTGCTTCCTTGGAAGAGAGCAATGTAAACAGCAATTGGGTGATATCTTGCTCTGAAGATTGTCAGTAAGCAACATGCAGCAATAGGGTCTTCTTCAGGGAAGACCTCAAGCATGGCTGGTGAGCACATTTGGTGCATCTCGCAGGAATGCTCACATTGATGCAGTTCAGACATTGAGATTTACACTCCATGGGCCCAAGTTTCGGGCCGCACATAGAACGGCACAGCCCCGACCTGGACGCCCGTTTTCCGCGCCACAAAGTGCGCCTAAAAAAAACGTACCTATTCTCCGGTTCCCTGCAGGCCCTCTGGAGCTGGGCTCAGCGCAGCACAAGCTGTGGGGGGCGGAGCCAGGTCCCTGCGCTGAAAACAGTGCCGGGACCTCTGCACAGGCCGCTGCAGTGGGCGCGCATGTGCAGTAGCTCCAGGCGCCCAAAACTGTGGGAGGGGCCCGAAGCACGCAGTCCCTATCCCTGGCCGAATGGCCTCATTGGGGCTGCGTGTATAAGGCTCACCTCCCACGCCCAGCTCCTGCTTCCTCCGGACCGGGACCCAACCCCGACCTCCGCTTCCCTCCACCCCCCCAGACCGACCTCTGCTCCCGACCGATCTCCGCTCCCGACCATCCCCCCCTCCCGACTTCCGCTCCCGACCTCTGCCACCCCCTACCGACCCGCGCTCACGATTCCCTGACCCGTGCTCACGATCCCCCCGGACTCGATGCCACCTACCTGTCAATCCAGTAAGTCTAAGCTTGGGCCCGGCCCGTTCAGCCTCCCTCTCCTTTCTGTCTCTCTCTCTCCGCCCCCCCTTCTCTCCCCTTCTCTCCCCCCCCTTCTCTCCCTCCCCCCCCTCTCTCTTTCCACCCCTCCCTTCTCTCTCTCTCCCTCCCCTTTCTCTCTCTCTCTCTCTCTCCCTCCCCCCCTTCTCTCTCTCGCTCTCCCTCCCCCCTTCTCTCTCGCTCTCCCTCCCCCTCTTCTCTCTCTCTCTCTCTCTCTCTCTCCCTCCCCCTCTCTCTCTCTCTCTCTCTCCCCTCTCCCTCCCTCCCTCCTTCTCTCTCTCCCCTCTCCCTCCCTCCCCCCTTCTCTCTCTCTCTCCCTCCCCCCTTCTCTCTCTCTCCCTCCCTCCCCCCCTTCTCTCTCTCTCTCCCCCTCCCTCCCCCCCTTCTCTCCCTCCCTCCCCCTTCTCTCCCTCCCTCCCCCCTTCTCTCCTCCCTCCCGCCTTCTCTCCCTCCCCCCTTCTCTCCCTCCCCCCTTCTCTCCCTCCCCCCTTCTCTCCCTCCCCCCTTCTCTCCCTCCCCCTTCTCTCCCTCCCCCTCCCCTTCTCTCCCTCCCCCTCACCTTCTCTCCCTCCCTTCTCTCCCTCCCCCTCCCCCATTCTCTCCCTTTCTCTTGCCCCCCTCCCTTCCTCTTCTCCCCCTCCCTTCCTCTTCCACCCCTCTCTTCCTCTTCCCCCCCTCCCTTCCTTTTCTCCCCCTCCCTTCCTCTTCCCCCTCCCTTCCTCTTCCCCCCCTCCCCTCACACACACCCCTCTCCCATCACGCCCCCCTCTCCCCTCACGCCCCCCTCTCCCCTCATGCCCCCCCTCCCCTCACCTCACACCCCCCCTCCCCTCACACTCCCCCCTCTCCCCTCACAACCCCCCCTCCCCTCACAGCCCCCTCTCCCCTCACACCCCCCTCTCCCCTCACCTCACACCCCCCCCTCTCCCCTCACACCCTCCCTCTCCCCTCACACCCCCCTCCCCTCACACACCCCCCTCTCTCCTCACACCCCTCCTCTCCCCTCACACCCCCCCTCTCCCCTCACACCCTCCCTCTCCCCTCACACCCCTCCTCTCCCCTCTCACCACCCCTCTCACCCCCCCTTCCCCTCACACACCCCCCTCTCCCCTCACACCCCCCCTCTCCCCTCACACCCCTCCTCTCCCCTCACACCCCCCCTCTCCCCTCACACCCTCCCTCTCCCCTCACACCCCTCCTCTCCCCTCTCACCACCCCTCTCACCCCCCCCTTCCCCTCACACACCCCCCCTCTCCCCTCACACCCCCCCCCCTCTCCCCTCCACCCCTCGCTGTCAGAAACACAGACACTGACAGACAGAGAGTGAGAGAGACACTGACAGAGACACACTGGGGGGGGGGGGGGTCGTCCCAGCACGCAGTTGGAGGACTCCCGGTGCTGCAGTCAGTAAGTAGAAAATGTTTTATTTATGAATTTAAAAAAACATTATTAATTTTTTTTGATTGATTTATTGGTTGATTTATTGATGTATTTATCATTTGTTATTGATGATGGCTCTTTTTGTAAAACTGAAGTGTTTAATGTTTGTAAACTTCCCTTTAAACACCCCCCCACCCCCCATTCCCTATGCCTGATTTGTAACCTATGCCTGATTTTCTAAGTGTAGACAAGGTTTTTCTGAGCGTACAAAAATCTACACTTACTCCATTCTAAGTTAGTTTGGAGTAAGTTTTCACTGCCTAAACTTTCAAAACGGGCGTAAGTGGCCGGACACGCCCCCTTTAAAAAAAAAATCTATTCCAAACTGTAACTGTTCTAACTGACTAGAACTGGAGCAAATTAAATGCCGAGAATTGCAATTTCTAAGATACTCCATTCTAAACCAGTTGCTCCAAAAAAACAGGAGCAACTCAGGCCAAAACTTGGCCCCTAAGATGTGATAACAGGCGACTTTAACACATTCTCAGACAGACATCCGAGCACCATTTAGTGACCAATGTGATGACTCAGCCTCCAGCAGGGAATATAGACAGGGACAGGCAATCTGGTCTCAAGTTTCACCAGCCCCTTTGTCTGCAACTGCCTCTGAAAAAGAAATAGGATAAACTCCGGAAGCAAACGCCTTAGAAGCAAGCAGGGACTTCTGAGTTGAGTTAGAGGATGTTAATTTTGCCTGAAAGGTCAAGTGCAAAATAGCACTCTATGTGAATTGAATAATTATTTACAACTCCAGGTACAAACTCAAATGGGTTTGTGGAAGGCATTAATGGTGGAAGAGGAAAATAGTATTCATTGAAATATAAAGAGTAGGGAACAAGTAAAGGGGAGTGTCAGACTGAGACAACAAAAATTCAGCAAGCGTTTGAAAACCTTAAAACGCATTTCAACTGATCAGCCTTTGCCAAGACTAAAAGGATAGGGGATTAAGAAGTAGCAAGCAGAAATGAAAGTACAGGAAACTCTATGTATAGGTATGAGTCTGCAAACAAGTGATGGAGGACTTCGGTACTTGACCCACTATTTAATGGCTGATGATTGTGCTACCTGAGGTGCTAATGAGGAGGATTGCTCTCTGTGCCACTTCATGGTACCATTCCTACAGGTCAACCTTGTATCACAGTCACAAGGAAATGTAACCAAGTAATAGGCCACAGCTGATGTTTATTGCCCCTTCGTGTGCCAGTCTTATGCTGCATTATGCGTCCTTGCAGTAGATCGCACTTCTTAGCTTCTGCCTCTCTGCTGACCCAGACTCTGAGAAGACAGATCTCCATGGTTAGTGGCAGGTAGATGTGCTGCAGATTTGCTGAGGGGCACCTTGTTGGCTGCCATCACTCAGGCACTGATAGCTCTTAATTGCCTTGATATGCCTCCTTTCAAGTAGTAACACGTAAAGCATGACATAGAAACATAGAAACATAGAAAATAGGTGCAGGAGTAGGCCATTCGGCCCTTCTAGCCTGCACCGCCATTCAATGAGTTCATGGCTGAACATTCAACTTCAGTACCCCATTCCTGCTTTCTTGCCATACCCCTTGATCCCCCTAGTAGTAAGGACCTCATCTAACTCCTTTTTGAATATATTTAGTGAATTGGCCTCAACAACTTTCTGTGGTAGAGAATTCCACAGGTTCATCACTCTCTGGGTGAAGAAGTTTCTCCGCATCTCGGTCCTAAATGGCTTACCCCTTATCCTTAGACTGTGACCTCTGGTTCTGGACTTCCCCAACATTGGGAACATTCTTTCTGCATCTAACCTGTCTAACCCCGTCAGAATTTTAAATGTTTCTATGAGGTCCCCTCTCATTCTTCTGAACTCCAGTGAATACAAGCCCAGTTGATCCAGTCTTTCTTGATAGGTCAGTCCCGCCATCCCGGGAATCAGTCTGGTGAACCTTCACTGCACTCCCTCAATAGCAAGAATGTCATTCCTCAGGTTAGGAGACCAAAACTGTACACAATACTCCAGGTGTGGCCTCACCAATGCCCTGTACAACTGTAGCAACACCTCCCTGCCCCTGTACTCAAATCCCCTTGCTATGAAGGCCAACATGCCATTTGCTTTCTTAACCGCCTGCTGCACCTGCATGCCAACCTTCAATGACTGATGTACCATGACACCCAGGTCTCTTTGCACCTCCCCTTTTCCTAATCTGTCACCATTCAGATAATAGTCTGTCTCTCTGTTTTTACCACCAAAGTGGATAACCTCACATTTATCCACATTATACTTCATCTGCCATGCATTTGCCCACTCACCTAACCTATCCAAGTCGCTCTGCAGCCTCACAGCATCCTCCTCGCAGCTCACACTGCCACCCAACTTAGTGTCATCCGCAAATTTGGAGATACTACATTTAATCCCCTCATCTAAATCATTAATGTACAGTGTAAACAGCTGGGGCCCCAGCACAGAACCTTGCGGTACCCCACTAGTCACTGCCTGCCATTCTGAAAAGTACCCATTTACTCCTACTCTTTGCTTCCTGTCTGACAACCAGTTCTCAATCCATGTCAGTACACTACCCCCAATCCCATGTGCTCTAACTTTGCACATCAATCTCTTGTGTGGGACCTTGTCGAACGCCTTCTGAAAGTCCAAATATACCACATCAACTGGTTCTCCCTTATCCACTCTACTGGAAACATCCTCAAAAAATTCCAGAAGATTTGTCAAGCATGATTTCCCTTTCACAAATCCATGCTGACTTGGACCTATCATGTCACCTCTTTCCAAATGCACTGCTATGACATCCTTAATAATTGATTCCATCATTTTACCCACTACCGATGTCAGGCTGACCGGTCTATAATTCCCTGTTTTCTCTCTCCTTCCTTTTTTAAAAAGTGGGGTTACATTGGCTACCCTCCACTCCATAGGAACTGATCCAGAGTCAATGGAATGTTGGAAAATGACTGTCAACGCATCCACTATTTCCAAGGCCACCTCCTTAAGTACTCTGGGATGCAGTCCATCAGGCCCTGGGGATTTATCGGCCTTCAATCCCATCAATTTCCCCAACACAATTTCCCGGCTAATAAGGATTTCCCTCAGTTCCTCCTCCTTACTAGACCCCCCGACCCCTTTTATAACCGGAAGGTTGATCGTGTCCTCCTTCGTGAATACCGAACCAAAGTACTTGTTCAATTGGTCCGCCATTTCTTTGTTCCCCGTTATGACTTCCCCTGATTCTGACTGCAGGGGACCTACGTTTGTCTTTACTAACCTTTTTCTCTTTACATATCTATAGAAACTTTTGCAATCCGTCTTAATGTTCCCTGCAAGCTTCTTCTCATACTCCATTTTCCCTGCCCTAATCAAACCCTTTGTCCTCCTCTGCTGAGTTCTAAATTTCTCCCAGTCCCCAGGTTCGCTGCTATTTCTGGCCAATTTGTATGCCACTTCCTTGGCTTTAATACTATCCCTGATTTCCCTTGATAGCCACGGTTGAGCCACCTTCCCTTTTTTATTTCTATGCCAGACAGGAATGTACAATTGTTGTAGTTCATCCATGCGGTCTCTAAATGTCTGCCATTGCCCATCCACAGTCAACCCCTTAAGTATCATTCGCCAATCCATCCCAGCCAATTCACGCCTCATACCTTCAAAGTTAGCCTTCTTTAAGTTCTGGACCATGGTCTCTGAATTAACTGTTTCATTCTCCATCCCAATGCAGAATTCCACCATATTATGGTCACTCTTCCCCAAGGGGCCTCGCACAACGAGATTGCTAATTAATCCTCTCTCATTACATAACACCCAGTCTAAGATGGCCTCCCCCCTAGTTGGTTCCTCGACATATTGGTCTAAAAAACCATCCCTTATGCACTCCAGAAAATCCTCCTCCACCGTATTGCTTCCAGTTTGGTTAGCCCAATCTATGTGCATATTAAAGTCACCCATTATAACTGCTGCACCTTTATTGCACGCACCCCTAATTTCCTGTTTGATGCCCTCCCCAACATGTTGTGATTGAGTGCTTCTAAAGAATCTTCCAGCAGAGCAATCAGTCGCATGTTTGTGATGTCATCAGGATCTGCCTTTGGAGCTTGGTCAGAAGGCAATTTCACTCCATCTGCAGAAATGGGGATCAACTGCCTGCGAAAGGCATACGGCAAATCTCAGGCTGACTGACCTGGTCATTCCTCTGTAGGTTGTTCCCATTGGCAAATCCAGTGATACCAAGAAAGGATTGCTGGGAGCTGCAAAACAACTGGCACAAAGATTCTTGAAAGCCTAAGTAAGTGCTGACAGGAAAAAAAAAGAAAAAATTAACAAGAAGAGCCCAGAAAACGACATTTTAAAGGCCCTCCGGTCTGAAGGGCCGGCCTAAGCTTCCATTCACACCAGGTTTCCTGTGCATGTTGTGGTCCTGACATTCAGCATGTCTGTAAGCTGGGAAATTCTTCCCTGCTTCTTTTGAATATCTTAATGAACCTCCTGCTTTATCAGATAGCAGCTTCCAACACTTGCCCCGGGCCTGTCCAGAAAATGGAGAGAAGCCCAAGTTAGGTAGCAATCTGGCGGGAATGATTTCTGCTGGATTTCGTGGTCTAGTACATTCCATCTGCACCCAAAATGTACTGGACACTAAAACCAAACCAGTTATTTCTGGGACAAAAGCACAACCGTCATTGATTTGCAGAATGTAGAAGTAGTCGACAAGCACATCCCCGGCAAGTTAACAAAGCTTCTCCTCCCAGTAATACATCATGTAGCAGTGGTATTGTAGATAGGCCATGGTGCACTAGTACAACAGGGAAACACAACAGCGCAAACACAGGGCACCTTCACTACTGAAAATTCTCAGCACCTGCTGTACATAACAGAAATTTGGGCGTGCGCTACCCGTGATTTTCCAAAGCACCCGGATTTCCAATATGTGCTGCCAGTGGAGGAGGCTGACATTCACCTTTTCCCAATAAATAGCAGCATTACTGCAGGGTGGCATTTTAAAAAAGAAAATAGAAACAATATCCAATAAAGCCTAAAGACCGGCCTCCTTGAAACAACTCCTGAATCAGGCCCTGGCAATCTAATGATTTTTGCAGTGGCTGCTCTACTACTGCCAGTGCCTTGTCATCACCCATCTCCTCATCCGGTGCCACAGCCTTCTACTGTTCTTCAACCACAAAAAGTGCACACTCCTTTCCATAACCATGCACAACTCAACGTTACGGTCCTGCTAAGTCTTTCTGGGGCATTATTCTAGAGCACTCCCAGTACAGTCCAAACTGCCAAGTATGTTACCTGTACTAAAGTTATGCCAATGAATAACAAATCAAATTTAGATGGGAAAAATTAGGAAGCACTGTACTCTCGTGTAAATGCGGTAAAATGACATTGAAGTCTTCATGATGTCACTCTTGCCACATTATTAGATTGTAATGACACTCCTGTCTATTTCTGGTAGGCATTTTCTGCAACAAAATTAAGATATAATAGGAATCTCAGAAATATAGTTAAATACCAGTGATGAACCAGCTTGGCGGGAAAGATGGAGTAGCTATACATATCAAGGGCAGCTGAGAGTTAAAGGAAGTAGACGAGTGGTAAAGGTTATACTTTCCAATGAGATAGTTGGCTACAAGTATGTAGCATGAAGAGGAGAAAAAAATTTAATTCTAAGAGATATAGACCACCAGGTCAAAACAAAAAGGGCAAGTTAGCTAAGAAATAAGGAAAGTGTATACAAACAGAAAGATTGGACTAATATCAACAAACAGATTCATTGACTGGCTATAGGATCTCTGGCATAGGGGTGGGGGGCTTTACTGCAAATATTCCTGGAGATGAGCCATACGTGTCATGGTGCGATTTAATGCTTTGAAACTGTCATGCAAGGTTATATACAAGTAGCTAGTGCATTCCTAAACATGAGCTACCATCCCCAGAACACAGCTTGCCAAGAGATCTACAGGACGCAGTGGAAAGAGATGACGAAGCTGGTCAATGCTAATTCTAACACTCTATGTATGGTCATTTACTGCTGGAAAAAGTTTAATGATATATGGTCACACAAGGTAAGATGGGCCCTGCTGAATTTTCCAAGAACCTACTGTACTGAGCATGTCTGCCACTTAAGTAACTTCCCCTCACACTGTATCAAAGTGATTGAATTGCTTGCTAGAAAAGCTCTTTAATTGGTGCCATCCCTTTAAATTTCTACATTAAAGGCACTATATAAATAAAAGTTATTATTATACTTAGATACAACTTTCCTCTCCCACTACAAGTGTGCTCCTTAGGCATGTCCGAGTCTATAAATAATTATGCAAATAAGTTTAGATCAGAAAATTGGGATCTACTAGCATTTTACTTTTCATGTGGAAATTGTCCCAGTTCCTAACCATTTAAAATTGGCAAAAATTGGTCCCATTGTTGTTTCTTTCATCAGGTGATGTCAATAGATTGAGTAGACTGGGTCTTTACTCGTTGGAATTCAGAATGATGAGGGGTGATCTTATAGAAACATTTAAAATCATAAAAGGGATAGACAAGATAGAGGCAGAGAGGTTGTTTCCACTGGTAGGGGAGACTAGAACTAGGGGGCACAACCTCAAAATACGGAGGAGCCAATTTAAAACCAAGTTGAGAAGGCATTTCTTCTCCCAGAGGGTTGTGAATCTGTGGAATTCTCGGCCCAAGGAAGCAGTTGAGGCTAGCTCATTGAATGTATTCAAGTCACAGATAGATAGATTTTTAATCAATAAGGGAATTAAGAATTACGGGGAGAGGCCGGAAAAGTGGAGCTGAGTCCACGGCCAGATCAGCCATGATCTTATTGAATGGCGGAGCAGGCTCGAGGGGCTAGATGGCCTACCCCTGTTCCTAATTCTTATGTTCTTATGTTCTAGTCTGCCAAAGCGAGGTACATTCAGTTCTAGATGAGCGAGTGGGTGTACCAGGAAGTGTGCACAAAGTACAGATATGCTGCCTGATCTGCTTGGCATTTCTTCATTGGTCCTAATTTTTGTAAGAAATCAGATTGGGGAATTCCATTGGGAAACCCACTGGTGTTGGTAATGCTGCTGGGAACAAAACTTAAACAATCAGTACAAAGGCTCAAGAAGTGCCAGCCAAAGAAAACCCACAAACAAATAATACAAAAACAGTTAAGAAGTGACTGAATATACTCCTTTAATTATGGTGTTCTTTAAATGTGTGTCTGTTTAGTTACTGTCACCTAGCTACCCCTGACACCCAATATACATAGGCGTGATTTACATCTGATATCCCGCGTGCCAGAAAATTGTGTGCAGGAACACTCCAGCTCCAGCCCCAAAATAATATTTACATTTAGTTCCTGCCTGTTCGAGGTAGGTACTTTCTCGGCTGCCACACATTATGACAGAAAATAGGTTAGGCACGAACATAGATAGAAATGCAGTGTGACGGATCCCTGCTGTTTTTCACACTCCTACCCACCTGCTTGCTGCTCCAAATCAGGCAGACACCAGTGGAAAATCTAAGCTCAAGTGTCGAACAGGTGTTTCTCCAGCACTGTCTCCAATTCTGTTCAGGCTTATACCTAGTCAAAAAACTTAAGTTACCACATTTAGTCATTCAGGGGCAGCAACCAGCAAAGCAAACAGAATGCTGAGCTATAAAGATACATTTTGTGACCAGACCTAGGGGCCATAATTATAAGATAGTCACTAATAAATCCAGTAGGGAATTCAGGAGTAACTTCTTCACCCAGAGAGTGGTTAGAATGTGGAACTTGCTACCACAGGGAGTTGTTGAGCCTAATAGCATGGATATATTTGAGGAAGCTAGGCAAGCACATGAGGGAGAAAGAAATAGAAGATCTGTTGATAGGGTTAGACGAAGAGAGGTGGGAGGAGGCTCATGTGGACCATAAACACCAGCATGGACCTGTTGGGCAAAATAGCCTGTTTTTGTGCTGTAAATATTTTGCAATACTTCGTAATTTGCCATCACTTCTGATTACAGTCATTCAACATGTAACCAGATTCCTCAGACAAAGCAGCAGAGTCATATTCAGTAACAAGAAAAAAAATCATGTTTGTTTTTTACTCACATCACAGGCAAGGCCAGCATTTATTGCCTATCCCTAATTGCCCTCGAGAAGGTGGTGGTGAGCCGCCTTCTTGAACCACTGCGTCCGTGTGGTGAAGGTTCTCCCACAGTGCTGTTAGGGATTTTGACTCAGTGTCGATGAAGGAAGGTCGATATATTTCCAAGTCAGGGTGGTGTGTGACTTGGAGGGGAACTTAAGGGTGATGGTGTTCCCATGCCCTTGTCATTCTAGTTGGTTGAAATTGTGAAAGAAGGTGATCAGGAGTGGGGACCAGAGTCGGCAATGCGGGGTTGCAGTGGAGCCGGAGAAGCAATCTTGCACCTTACCTGCTCCACATTCAACAACAACAACAACTCGTATTTATATAGCGCCTTTAATGTCGTGAAACGACCCAAGGCACTTCACAGGAGTATTATGAGATAAAAAGTTTGACACCGTGCCGCATAAGTAGAAATTAGCGCAGGTGACCAAAAGCTTGGTCAAAGAAGTATGTTTTAAGGAGCATCTTGAAGGAGGAAAGAGTGGTAGAGAGGTGGAGTGGTTTAGGCCGGGAGTTTGGGGCCAAGGCAACAGAAGACATGGTAAACATATTTTTAAATAACCTTTATGGTGGCAGCCAGGAGCAGTCCTTTTAGGATCCTGGTTACGCTGCATGTAGACCTCGTTTCCTCAACACAACCAGTGTGGTACGGGCTGCATTTTGGGGGCCACAAGCAGGCATATGCTCAGGGCCTAATGCCTGTTTCGAGTATGGGCCCTGGACGCCTATTTTCTTTGCTGCTGTCAATATGGTGGACAGTGCATTTCCATCTTGTAATGAGCATGCACTTCCTATCTGCAATATTGGAGGTTTAGTGCCTGAAACACAGGTGTTGCGCTATCAAATTTCTAGGCCATAATCACTGCTGATGCAAACCTCAGCATTTTTACTGGTACTTGAAAATTTGTATGTTGTTAAGTGTATCTGATAACAGCAGAAATTGTTTTAATAAATTCTTTTCTTTTATTGCAAAACACAAATGTTGCCATATGTCCATCATCTGTCGTTTTCTGCTCTAGGGCAGTGCCTGACTTAAGTCTCACACATTAGATTCTTGAGCCACTTGAGCTGAGGTAGTTTCCTGCAGCCTTCCTCATGGTTTCTATCATCATAGTGCCTAGACCAATGCTAAAGAGTCCCACCTACCCTCACGTTGGGGAGGCCACCTGCACCCACCAGACGCTGGACATAAGAACATAAAAACATAAGAATTAGGAACAGGAGTAGGCTATATGGCCCTTCGAGACTGCTCCGCCATTCAATAAAAGCATGGCCGATGTTCGATCTCAACTCCATTTACCTGCCTGATCCCCATATCCCTTGATTTCCCTCGAGTCCAAAAATCTATCTATCTCAACCTTGAATATACACAATTCAGCATCCACAGCCCTTTGGGGTAGAGAATTCCAGAGATTCACAACCCTCTGAGTGAAGAAATTCCTTCTCATCTCAGTCTTAAATGGCTGACCCCTTATCCTGAGACTATGCCCCCTAGTTTTAGACACTCCAGCCAGGGGAAACAACCTCTCAGCATCTACCCTGTCAATCCCCCTCAGAATCTTCTATGTGTCATCAACTCAGGGCGGGCACTCAGCTCGCTGGGGCTGTCCCCAAATACAACCCTTCTGACTCAGAGTACCACTGAGCCAGTCAACCCTGTATTTAGAAACCATGTGCACACGGGCTAGAATTCCCGCTTCATTTACGGTGGTTTTCTTGGCGGTGCTGCTTGTTTTCGGCGGAAAACCATACGGCGAAGATTTCCATTCCATCTTTTAAAGAGTTCCGCCGGCGTTTTCAAAATATCGCCGGGGAGCGGACAGCCGAGGTGCACCGCCGAAAAAAACCGCTACCGATCAAGTTTGGTGACCCATAGGTAAGATTGAAAAAAGTTCTCACAAAAAGCAGTCGGAGCTGGGCGGTAGGTAAGTAGCCCTGCAAAGAAAGGTAAGTTAAAGGGTTTTTAATAATTCTTTTAAAATTCTTTTACAGCGATTAAGTTATAAAGGGTCTTGAGAATGTTTTCTGATTTTTTATTTTTTGGAAAAAATATTTTTTGTGTTTCACCCCTCCCCCCTGTCCCTAGGCCCAACCGCAGCCTCGGTCTAAATTTGAGTAATTACCGCCCATTTTGATAAAGAACTGCCCAATTTGCCCAGGATCATGTTTAACTGCCGAGAATCTGCGTGTAAGATTCATTTTCTCGCCGGGCGGTATTTTTTCCTTTTTTTTAAGCAATTTTTCACCGCTGTTAATTTAAGAACCTTAGCGATCTTTTTGGGCAGCAATCTGGTGGTGCCTGGTTTTAGGGAAATTCCAGCCCCATATTCTAGTTTGTCTGGAGTGGGGCTTGAACTTTTAACCTTCTGACACAGAGGCAGAAATGCTACCTCTAACCCAAAGCTCAGTGTCTATAGGGATCATTTCTTTCAACAATAACTATATGAGCTGAACACCTCCGTTCAGTCCATAAGTGTGACCCTGAGCTTCCGGTCGCCTGTCACTTTAATTCTCCACTCCATTCCCACTCTGATATCTCCCTCTTCGGACTTCTCCACTGTTCCTCAACGCAAGCTTGAGGAACAGCATCTCATTTTTCGTTCAGGTACTTTACAGTCTTCGGGACTCAACATAGAGTTCAACAATTTCAGAGCATAACCTCTGGCCATCTTTGGCTCCCTTTCCCTCCCCCCCCCATCTTATGTTTTTTTTTCTTCTTTCTTCTCCTTTTTTTCCTCTTTGTCTATAATTGCAGCTGGTCATTACTATGCCATTCACACCCTTAAAGCCTCCTTGATAAAGTGCAACATCCCCACCGGCACCTGGGAGTCCCTGGCCAAAGACCGCCCTAAGTGGAGGAAGAACATCCAGGAGGGCGCTGAGCATCTAAAGTCTCATCGCCGAGAGCATGCAGAAACCAAACGCAGGCAGCGGAAGGAGCGTGTGGCAAGCCAGACTCCCCACCCACCCTTTCCTTCAACGACTGTTTGTCCCACCTGTGACAGAGACTGTAATTCCCGTATTGTACTGTACAGTCACCTGTGAACTCACTTTTAGAGTGGAAGCAAGTCTTCCTTGATTTCGAGGGGCTACCTATGATGATGATGTTCCAGATTAACCTTTTTCTAACCAGTCATTACCATTTCAATTCAGCCCATCATCCCTTTTGTGTCTCTGATCTCTCCTGCCTTCCACTCTATCACAGACCTTCCCTTTTGTTCTTTCTTCCCCTCCTCTTTTCAGTGCTTAAGAATGTGTTCTTTTCGAACATTTGGCACTTCTGACCCAAAACGTTAACTCTGTTTTTCTCTCCACAGATGCTGCCTGACCCGCTGAGATTTCCAGCATTCTCTGTTTTTATTTCAGATTCCAGCATCCGCAGTATTTTGTTTTTGTAACTATATGAGCTGTCCGTTTTCACTGTTTAGACCTGGCTATTTCTGCACAGTTAATTAGTTACATAGCAATAAGTCTGCACAATTACTTATGGTTGAGTTCTATGCAATCAAGGCTTCCGATAGAATAGGCCTCTTTAATCGAATCCCTGGTGCAGTATCTTTACTGAGTACTGCCAAGGCAATTTGATTAGAAATGTCTCCAAGAAACAGTCAAGGTGATAAAGCTGTTAAAATAAACCAGCCAGAGACATCTTAGCCAACTTATGCTGTGTGTGTATCATTTAACCTCTGTGGTCAGTATTTGTATTGTCAGTATAAGCAGCAAACTGTTTTCTTCATCAGGAGATTACTATTAATATGTTTAATATTTAATTGTATAAAACTTTTAGGCCATAGATGAACAAAATAGCATGATTACAGGTTTTGCACATTAGGGATGTCAATCAGAGTAAATGGAACCAGCAATGGCTATGCTGGATGAGTCCTATTGGTCATCCCCACTAGAGGGACAACAGCAACCACGGCAGGCCAATAAAGTAGCATCAAGTGTGCGACAGTATTAGTGCTGATTAGTTTGCTTGAATGGCATCAGATGGCTCTTGAGCTGTCCTGCTGGGTCACTAACAATGAAGGTTAACAGTTTATAATACAGTGTGCGTGGCAGCAGCTGATGTAGTAATACATTAAGGTATACTAAAATGTAGCCCAAGGGGAGCCCTGACACCCGTTCCTCCAATCTGAATACAAAGTCAGCATTGGGTGCTTCCAATATTTTATAGTCTAACAAAGCTGGCATTAGGTGGAATAAAATAAAATGGGTGGGAACAGTATAAAAAAAGGTCTGTCATCTGTATATGGTGACATGGGCCATGGGCAGTAGTGATACTTTATCAAAAGGTCATGGATTTTGAAGAAAGATTAGATGGAAGCAAGAAGATAAGTTTCTAGAATTGTTCCCCTGGAAGAAGTCATTGCATTTGCATGTACAGAAAAGGAAGGAATTGGAACAACCATTCCTGGATGAAGTCTGGAAATAAGGATGAAAACAGGATCCTCTCGACCTCTGTGCTTCAACTCTGATCTTAACAACCTTATGAGGACCAGAAAGGGAAATCTGAATTGAATTGAGCCTGGATAAAAGGAACAAATATTGTAAGTAGAAACGGGATTTAGAAGGGAAATATAGCTGGAGTATAGTAGTGTAGAAGGGTTTGTTTAATACTATAAACTTGCACATATTTTGAAGGATATACAGTATAAGAAAAATAGGGCTAGACTTTCCACTAGGTGGCTAAGGCCGAAAAAAATGGGCCTTGTTCCAGCGATGTGGGACATCTCGGCCTTGCTGATCGCTGGTACAAGGCCCATTTTTATTTTAGCGATTTTCCACTTGGCCTTACCGCGGCGATGTCAAATGGGCGATGTGATTTTTCAGCGATCTCACGATCGCCCACTGAAAACAGAAATTAAAAAAAAGCTTCCCTAGCAACTTTCCTTAGGCTGACTTTCTTTGCTACATTTTGAGAGGTCAGGGGTCATCACACATGCTCAGAATGCACAGGGAGGGTCAGAGAGAGAGTGGAGATAGAGCGAGTGAAGGAAGGCAGAGAAGCAGAGGATAATTTAGGAATTGTCTGCATTTGTTTTTATCAAAAAAAGTTATTTTTAGTTATAAAAATTTATATTGTTAGTGTTGTTATTGTTGAAGAGGCCGGACATTGACAAAATTTAGATAAAACTTGAATATTAAAATTATATATCGTAATGGAGGGCGAATATGAAAGGAAAAGGGCAAAACCCTTCAGCGATGAGGTCAACATTGTGCATGGCAGGCGGGGCGACTTGACACGGGGTGGGCATGGGAAACCTCCACCCCCTGTCTACCAAAGAATCTGGCAGGAAATTGCCGATGGCGTCACGTCTGCATTCCACGAGATGAGGACACCTGACCAGTGCCGGAAACAATGGAACAGCTTATTGACAGCAGCAAGAGTAAGTTGCATGTTACATTTAAAATGTTGTATGTAATATTTTAATGATGCATGCAAATTTTAATTGGAAGCTTGAATTTGCAGCATTACATTTAAGTTTTTCTTTCTTTATTGTATTAATTAATTAATTTATGAATTAATCTATGCATCCTAACAGTAAGCTGCATTTTCCATTTATAAAATATTGTTCTGATGCAATGCAAATTTTTAATCGAACATTGCATCTCCTGCATTGAATTTAAATCTGTCCGTCTTAAATGTTTATTACCAAGTCCATTAGCTTATGCCACGCCATGCTCGCTTCTCATTTGCAGAAGAAGATATCTATCAACCGTTCTGAGCAGAGGAGGATGGGGGGCGGCTCTGCTCAGCTCCAACCTCTAACAGAAATTGAGGAGCTTGCGGTCGCGCTGGTGGGACATGACAGCCGTTTGGTCACGACCCATGGTCTGGCCGAACCCAGCCTTGAGTCTCGTGAGTAATGTCAACTGTGCAATGTGTCAAACAATATTAAAGACATTTAAAAATCTATCTTAGTTACGCGTGTAATGTCCTGTAATTATAATGCAATATGCAATATACTTGTGATGTACTCTTGATGTACGAATGATGTCATGGCAGCCCTGGTGCAGCCCTTGTGCATAGGGGGTAGTGAAAAGTATTGATATGTAATGTTTCCTATTAATGATCACCTTTAATGTTCTAATAAGTTATTTAAAAATGTCACTCGTGTTTTTAAGGTCAACCTGAGAGGGTAGTGTCACTTTGGCCGTCCACTCCACCTGCACCATCAGCAACAACCACCTCGGAGGAGGAAGAGGATGAACAGTTTAGTGAGGAGGAAGAGGAAGAAAGATTTCCTCACCTCTAGGAGGAGGACGAAGAGCAGGAGGAGGATGAGGAATCAACCATTGTTGTGGGGGGGGGGCAGTGGGGGGGGAAGAACCTGCGGTCATCTCTATTGAGAGGGATGAGGCACCGGGACCAAGCGGTGTGCAGGTGGCAATGCCAAGGCGCAACATTTTGCACACGCCGACCCCACGGAGGTCGGGTCAGCGAGGTGAGCAATTGCCTACCTCGGATGGGCAGACAGAGTGTTTGATATCACTGTGCAGGGAGACGGTCGCCATCTTATCCAGGGGTTCGAGGGTTTCTCCACGAACTAGAGCCAGTTCAACATGAACTTCTCCAACTGCTCTTCCGTGCAAACGGAGATAGTACGGGAGACCTTGGAGGCGATTCGAGAACAGACCGCTGCAACCAATGCCCTTCGGCATGCGTTGCTGGCTGGACACGGCGCTGCACCCCAAGGTGTCGTGTTGGCTCGGAGTGAGACCCCTAGCACTCAAGCGAGTACGGAGGACACAGTTCCTCCTGACTCGGAAGTGGAGCCTCAGGCTTCTGCATCCACTCCGTCACCTCCACCACGGCAGGAAGTCTTGCCGTCTCTTGCTGCATACCACGTTCATGTCGGTTTGTGTAGACTAAAACGGACGGGTGGGGTAAGAACACGGGGTGGGAAAAGACCTGGAGGAAAATGTGGCCGCAGGTAGGGAGGGGGTATGTTTTTCAATTACATTGTTAAATTGTTAATATTTTTACAAGTTTAGTATTTTGTTCATGGTTGTTTTGGGGTTGAGGGGGAAGGGCAGGTTGAGGGAGGGGGGAGAGGGTGTTGTTAATTTTTTAAAAATAATTTGTTGTGTTAATAAAAAAAAAATTGAGTTCAACAATTGTGCCTTCTCTCTTAGTTACATTAAGCATAACATATAACATATTTACAGTTGTTCATCATTTTTCATTCAGTCTTTTATTATAGCCTCACTTTACTTAAGCTAAGCATTAATGCCAGGCCAGTGTAGGCATGGCAAAAATGAAACCCCATGCAAATGAAACTTTGATTAACTGTAACTGTAAATGCAAATGTGAATATCCACAATGTAAGTTCATGCAAAGTGTTCGTAAATGAATTGCTGACGCAACAGCTTAGCAGCCGTGTAACTGCCACTGGGTACTGGTCTTCGGGCGGGGGGTGCTGTGGGTGGTACTGGTGCTAGATCGTCAGGCTGATTGCCCTCCCCTAGGTCCTTGCCTGCCTCCTCTTCTGCCTCTTCCTCCTCTTCATCCTCGCCGGCTGGCTCTTCCGTCTCCCCTCCTTCTGGAGGTGGACCTGCAGCCCCATCTGGCATTACTTGTCCTCTCCTTATAGTTAGAAACATAGAAATTAGGTGCGGGAGCAGGCCATTCGGCCCTTCGAGCCTGCACCGCCATTCAATAAGATCATGGCTAATCATTCAACCTCAGTCCCTCTTTTCTGCTTTCTCTCCATACCACTTGATCCCTTTGGCCATAAGGGCCATATCTAACTCCCTTTAGAATATATCTAATGAACTAGTCTCAACAACTCTCTGCGGTCGGGAATTCCACAGGTTAATCACTCTCTGAGTGACGAAGTTTCTCCTAAATGGCTTACCCCTTATTCTTAGACTGTGACCCCTGGTTTTGGAACTCCCCAGCAACGGGGAGTTCTTCCAACCTCTAACCTGTCCAATCCTGTCAGAATTTTATATGTTTCTATGAGAACCTCTCTCATTCTTCTAAACTCCAGTGGATACAAGCCCAGTTGATCCAGCCTCTCCTCATATGTCAGTCCTGCCATCCCGGGAATCAATCTGGTGAACCTTCGCTGCACTCACTCAATAGCAAGAATGTCCTTCCTCAGATTAGGAGACCAAAACTGAACACAATATTCCAGGTGTGGCCTCACCAAGACTCTGTACAATTGCAGTAAGACCTCCCTGCTCTATACTCAAATCCTCTAGCTATGAAGGCCAACATGCCATTTGCCTTCTTCACCTCCTGCTGTACCTGCTTACCAACCTTCAATGACTGATGTACCATGACATCCAGGTCTTGTTGCACCTACCCTTTTCCTAATCTGTCACCATTCAGATAATATTCTGTCTTCCTGTTTTTGCCACCAAAGTGGATAACCTCACTTTTATTCACATTATACTGCATCTGCCATGCATTTTCCCACTCACCTAACCTGTCCAAATCACCCTGTAGCCTGTTAGCATCCTCCTCACAGCTCACACTGCCACCCAGCTTAGTGTCATCTGCAAACTTGGAGATATTACATTCAATTCTTTCATCTAAATCATTGATGTATATTGTAAATAGCTGGGGGCCCAACACTGAACCCTGCGGCACCCCACTAGTCATTACCTGCCATTCTGAAAAGGACCCGTTTATTCCCACTCTTTGCTTCCTGACTGTCAACCAGTTCTCTATCCAAGTTAATACATTACCCCCAATATCTTGTGCTTTAATTTTGCACACTAATCTCTTGTGTGGGACCTTGTCAAAAGCCTTTTGAAAGTCCAGATACACCACATCCACTGGTTCTCCCTTGTCCACTCTATCAGTTACACTCTCAAAAAATTCAAGAAGATTTGTCAAGCATGATTTCCCTTTCATAAATCCATGCTGACTTGGACCAATCCTGTCACTGCTTTCCAAATGCACTGCTAGTTCATCTTTAATATTTGATTCCAACATTTTCCCCACCACCGATGTCAGGCTAACCAGTCTATAATTCCCTGTTTTCTCTCTCCCTCCTTTTTTAAAAAGTGGTGTTACATTAGCTACCCTCCAGTCCATTGGAACTGATCCAGAGTCAATAGAATGTTGGAAAATGATCACCAATGCATCCATTATTTCTAAGGCCACTTCCTTAAGCACTCTGGGATGCAGCCTATCAGGCCCTGGGGATTTATCGGCCCTCAATCCCATCAATTTCCCTAACACAGTTCCTCCTTTTCGCTAGACCCTCGGTTATGCAGCATGCAACACACCACAATAAACTCAGCGACCTGGTCAGTGTGGTACTGTAGGCTGCCTCCAGAATGATCCAGGCATCTGAAGCGCTGCTTTAGGACTCCAATTGTCTTTTCAACGATGTTGCGTGTCGCTATGTGACTTTTATTGTAACGCTTCTCTGCTTCAGTGACGGCATTATGCAGAGGGGTCATCAGCCAACTGGCAAATCCATATCCCTTATCCCGCAGCATCCAACCGTGACCTTCTGGCTGATTGACAAACAGGTCAGGGATAGCACTCTCAGGTAGGATGTGCGCATCATGGATGCTGCCAGGAAATGTAGCATTTACTGTCATGATTATTTGGTGTGGTCGACAACAAGCTGCACATTTAGGGAGTGGAACCCCTTTCTGTTACAAAACACCTCCACATTCTTTAAGGGGGCTTTCAGGGCAATGTGTGTGCAGTCTATTGCTCCCTGTACCTTGGGGAAGTGTGATATTCTGTAGAAACCAAAAGCCCTCTCGGTCTGTGCCTCCCTGGTCATTGGGAAGCTTACGAAGTCCATCCTGCGAGCATAAAGGGCTTCAGTCACCTGCCAAATGCAGCAGTGTGTAGCGTGCTAAGAGATATGGCAGATGTCGCCAACTGAAGCCTGAAAAGATCCCGATGCGTAGAAGGCTAGGGCAGCAGTAACCTTCATCTCAACGCACAGTGTGGTTCTGATGGTGCTGGAAGGCTGCAGATCACCCTTGATGAGTTGGCAAATCTCATCAATGACCTCCTTCCGGAATTGCAGCCTCCTAAGACACACGTTTTCAGACAAGTTGATGTAAGATTGCTTTTCCAAATACCTTTGTTGGCTGTACGCTTGCCTCCTCTGTCTCCATCTCTATCTACGCATTACTCTGTCACCTCTTCGATTGATCTTTTCAGAAACCAGCGTGTGAGCAGTTGCAAGTAATGGCAGAGAAAGCATAGGCCCCATCACTATCAATAATTACTGTCATTAAATTAAATTTACTCTCTACTCTCTCTACACTGTATACCAGTCAGTCTAATAGGCTCCAACAATATCAATAATTCTTTTCACTATCTATAAAAGCACTTTTCATCAAAAAAATGCCTATACAATAGCTACTATCAATATATATACCATAATATAAGAGTTGATCTATCTATAAATAACTCTCTAAATAACTCACAACTATTTAGCTCCTTTTTTTCTGTTGCCTCCACCCTTCCTCCGATCTTCAAAATGGCGTCCATAATGCCCATTTCCTTCTGTAAAGCCCGGGAAGAGCCTATAGTTAGTATTCTAACCATAGAAATCAGAGCTCCCATAATCTTTACCCAAGGCTGCCATACCCCGATGGCTAGGTGGTACGGTGCTGCTAAATAATTTCTAAACTTCCACAAGATGGGCCCTAGAGTAGTCTGGTGTGTAGTAGTTATATCAACGAATGCTCCGTTTCACTCTGGAAAATTCTGATGATGCACAAGGCATTAGTAATAAAGATCCAGAAGAAAAATAGATATCTACCATGGTATTTGTAGACCTGCTGATGTTAGCTCTACCTTACAGCAGTTCCATGATGTTTGACAAGGCCTCTCTCTCTCCTTCCAAAACCAAGATAAAGAGCCAAAAGCAAAATACAAAGAATATCAGTTAGTAACTGAAAGCTCCTCCACTCAAAACATAACATAGACATATCTTGAAATGAGCCAGTGATTAAACCAATGGAACTGTTCTGCACTTATTAGTTTGATAATTAGACTGTCATTGCTTGTGATATTTTATTTCACCATTTGCCGAGGACTGTACAATATTATTAGGAATTAAATTCACTTTGAAGTTGTTACTGAAGTTGCATGTTCAGCCATGAACTCATTGAATGGCGGTGCAGGCTAGAAGGGCCGAATGGCCTACTCCTGCACCTATTTTCTATGTTTCTATGTTTCTATGTTTTATTCCTTGTAGGTTATTGTTCTGTCTGCTTTCACTCTTACTGTCAGCATTGACTAATATCAGGCTTATTATTGTGATTAAAAACATGTGTAACCATCAAGGCAACACCAATCTTAAAAATAGGCAACCTTAACTTACAGAAATTCATTTAGACATCAAAGTCTTACAATCCTGCAACAATTTGTATGTTAATACATTATTTGCAAATAGAAGAAAGACTTTAGCTGCTAAGCTGCCTTACAAGTTTACAATGTATTTTTTCAACATTGTAAGCTACAGAGCCATGCACTATTTTCTATACATGCTGAAGAACTATACGCACATATGCACATAGGACTATTTATGGCAAGCAAGATATTTTAGTTACAGTAACAGAGCACTCACTAGTTAATCTATCATGCACCACACTGCTCCAGGGACCACAGCATCCTGTGGAAATTTAGAAAAAATTCAATACTTTAAATTAAGTTTTATTTTTTTTAATTCAAAGAAAGGAATATACATATAATATCATCATCATCATCATCATCATAGGCAGTCCCTCGAAATCGAGGAAGACGTGCTTCCACTCTTAACATGTTCTTAGATGGCTGTACAGTCCAATACGAGAACCACAGTCTCTGTCACAGGTGGGTCAGATAATCGGTGAGGGAAGGGGTGGGTGGGACTGGTTTGCCGCACGCTCTTTCCACTGCCTGTGCTTGATTTCTGCATGCTCTCGGCGACGAGACTCGAGGTGCTCAGCGCCCTCCCGGATGCGCTTCCTCCACGTAGGGTGGTCTTTGGCCAGGGATTCCCAGGTGTCAGTGGAGACATTGCACTTTATCAGGGAGGCTTTGAGGGTGTCCTTGTAACATTTCCGCTGCCCACCTTTGGCTCGTTTGCCGTGAAGGAGTTCCGAGTAGAGCGCTGGCTTTGGGAGTCTCGTGTCTGGCATGCGGACAATGTGGCCTGCCCAGCGGAGCTGATCAAGTGTGGTCAGTGCTTCAATGCTGGGGATGTTGGCCTGGTCGAGGACGCTAATGTTGGTGCGTTTGTCCTCCCAGGGGATTTGTAGGATCCTGAAAGAGAAATCGTTGGTGGTATTTCTCCAGCGACTTGAGGTGTCTACTGTACATGCTCCATGTTTCTGAACCATACAGGAGGGCGGGTATTACTACAGCCCTGTAGACCATGAGCTTGGTGGCAGTTTTGAGAGCCTGGTCTTCAAACACTCTTTTCCTCAGGCAACCGACTGCCCACTATCCTCCTTTCCACTGAGCTTTTAGCTGCTCTAATTACATCCTTTGTTTCCTTAAATTGCATCTGTTACAATATTTTTGTTTTCCTGAAAATTGTATTCTTTTAATCTATGAAAACATTGAACCTAATTTGCCTTTATACATGACCAATCAGCCACCTCAGCTTAGTTCTTAAAATCTGTGAGTTCTCATAAAACCGTGGTCGCCTCGCCACTGGTGCAGTTTGTCCATGGCCAGAATCCTGCCCCACTGCCATCACTGCAGCCCACAGGTCCCGCCAAATCTTCAGGCCCCTACAATTGTATTTACTTTTGAAAATCTCAGACTAATTTAAACAGAAGACTTTCCAGACAATGGTCAGAGTGCTGTTTGAGTCTGCCACCTATTACTTAGTGTACAGCGTGCAACATAATGCAGTGTGAAAGCGGCTGTGGTGCTGAGAACCTGCACATATTTTGTGCACGAAGCTCATTTAAGGCCCCATATAAATTGGACGCTGCTTACAAAAGCTGTTACAAAATGTTGCGCCCTTTCTCTGAAAGTGACTTGTTTGGACTTGTGAGTCGCTGCCGTGTTTGTTTGCATCTATTTCAGTGCTGCTTTGCTGCATATCTGTATATCTGTTTTGACACGAAGGAACTTATTGAGAGCTTCTTGAAGTGGGACCATACCTTCCTTTTGTGCCAGTCGCCCTTACCTTGCCCGCCCTTGTAATTCTTTTGCTGCCTATATAGGAGCCAAAAGGCCAATTGTGCAGTAGTGTGCTTGGGGAGCTGCTCTTTGTCAGCAGTGTGTGCAGCTCACCACATTGGGAAGGATGGTCTCAGTGCACTCAGCTCTTAACTCCTGGTTCTGTGAGAGGACAATTCTTGAAGAAACACTTTCTGCGTGCATTAACTTCTTTAACCGCACTAAATTATGACCTAGGCAACATTTATTCCTCAACCGACATCAATAAAACAGATTGGGGACTGTTGCCTGCCGGTTTCTTGTCTAAAAATAATTTGGGGCAAGGGAAGGGGAGATCCTTGACTGGCCCTTGGCTCACCTTATGTAATTCTCAGGCTGACCTGTAAATGGGCAAACAGCACAAATTATTTCTGCTAACAAGACCACTGCTTTGTAGGACTACTTGAAAACTTGGTGCTCATGTTCAGCTCTTCCACACCCCACAACACTGACAAAGGGATTCCACTACGTTTGGCTCTTCAATTCCTGATTCAAATTCTTTTGCTTTTTAAAAGTTTGACAAAGTTTGCCTTAAGAAAATGAAAGACTTGCACCACCACCTGACATCCCAAAGCGCTTTACAGCCAATGAAATACTTTTGGAGTGTAGTCACTGTTGTAACATAGGAAACACAGCAGCCAATTTCCACACAGCAACCCCCCCACAAACAGCAATGACCTGATAATTTGTTTTTGTTATGTTGATTGAGGGATAAATATTGTCCAGGACACTGGGGATAACTCCCCTGCTCTTCAAAATAATGTCATAGGATCTTTTACACCCACCTGAGAGAGCAGACAGGGCCTCGGTTTAACCTCTCAACCAAAAAACAGCACCTCTGACAGGAGGTAGTCCTTCAGTACTGCATTGAAGTATCAGCTTAGGTTTTTACACTCAAGTCTCTGGAGTGGGACTATGAACCCAGAACCTCTGACTCAGAGGCAACAGTGCTACCAACTGAGCCACAGCTGACATGTAAGCCAGTAAGTAATACTTCAATTGGTGCTGCTAATGGCTCCTTACCATTCTGCAACAGTATAAAGAATAAATTCCATTACAGATGAAATGGCACAGAGTTCAACATGGAATAATTGCAAAAATGACTGAGTGGTTTTAAAAGGGAGGAGGTGGAACTGATTATTTCTACTGCAGCACCCTCTAGAGGATAAACACTGCAGCTACATTGCTGCTGTAGAGAAAACCAAAATAAAAACAGAAAATGCTGGAAATTCTCAGCAGGGCAGGCAGCATCTGTGGAGAGAGAAACAAGAGTTAATGTTTCAGGTCTGTGACCTTTCATCAGAACTGAAATAGAAAACCGAGATCACTTTTAATCTAGAGTACTGCGTACAGTTTTCACCACCAGGGGTCCCCGTTTTTTTGGTGTCCACTGATTTTTTTTGAGCAATCTTGATTTTGCAACTTTCCTAAAAGTTTGGCCATTTAAGCGATTTTCCCCAACAATGGTTTTTTTAAGGACGGCGCAGAGTGGCCTTAAATACCGATCAGAAAAACCCGACGTTAAGTTAAGGAAATCGGCGCTCATGTCTGTATCGGAGCTGCTTCTTTGCAGTTTCGTTTTGTTCATAAAGATAGTTTATAATGATCATGTTTAGTGCGTTGCTTGCATCTCTTTACATTAAAGATTACTTACTTGTTCTGGCGTTGGCTCCCTGCTGCAATCCCGGGCCAAATGGCCCCCCTTTCCCAATCCCACTGCAATCCCGGGCTGAATGGCCACCCTTTCCCAATCCCACTGCAATCCCGGGCCAAATGACCCCCCTTTCCCAATCCCACTGCAATCCCGGGCTGAATGGCCCCCCTTTACCAATCCCACTGCAATCCCGGGCTGAATGGCCCCCTTTCCCAATCCCACTGCAATCCCGGGCCGAATGCACCACCCCCACCCCGGTCCCACTGCAATCTCGGGCTGAATGGCCCACAACCCCCTCCTGGTGCTGCTGCACTCCCGGACAATCCCCCGCCGGCCACTGTAAGCCCTGGCCGTGGAACTTCAACTCGCAGGTATGTAGAAATTCAGCCCTCACTGTGTCTCTCGTTACCCGGGTAACTTCCCTCAGTGTGTCTCTCGTTACCCTGGCAACCTCAGCTTTTGGCGCAGGCTTGAGGCTCCACCCCCAGATTTAACCAGGTACCGCAGCGCCAAAATTAAATTGTACTTTGGTGAAAGTTCCAACTTTTTTTTCGTCGCAATCAAGCAAAAAAAAAATCATCCGTTAATCCTCCTGGCCACCAAAAATCAGCAAAGAGGAAAACTGAGCCCTTGGTCTCTGTATTTAAGGAGGGATATACTTGCATTGGAGATAGTTCAGAGAAGGTTCACTAGATTGATTCATAAGAACATAGGAACATAAGAAATAGGAGCAGGAATAGGCCATTTGGCCCCTCGAGCTTGCTCCGCTATTTAATAAGATCGTGACTGATCTGATCATGGACTCAGCTCCACTTACCTGCCCAGTCCCCATAACCCTTTATTCACTTATTGTTCAAAAATCTATCTATCTCTGCCTTAAATATATTCAATGACCCAGCCTCCACAGCTCTCTGGGGCAGAGAATTCCATAGATTTACAACCCTCTGAGAGAAGAAATTCCTCCTCATCTCAGTTTTAAATGAGCGGCCCCTTATTCTGAGATTATGTCCCCTAGTTTTAGTTTCCCCTATGAGTGGAAATATCCACTGCATCCACCTTGTTGAGCCCCTTCATTATCTTACATGTTTCGATAAGATCACCTCTCATTCTTCTGAAGTATAGGCCCAACCTACTCAACCTATCTTCATAAGTCAATCCCCTCATCTCTGGAATCAACCTAGTGAACCTTCTCTGTTTTCTGTTAGTTAGCCAATCCTCTATCTATGCTAATATATTACCCCCAACCCCATTTTTTATCTTGTGCAGTAACCTTTTATGTGGCACCTTATCGAATGCCTTCTGGAAATCCAAATACACCACATTCACTGGTTCCCCCTTATTCACCCTGCTCGTTACATCCTCAAAGAGCTCCAGCAAATTTGTCAAACATGATTTCCTTTTCATAAAACTATGCTGGCTCTGCTTGATTGAATTATGCTTTTCCAAATGTCCTGCTCCTGCTTCTTTAATAATGGACTCCAGCAATTTCTCAACGACAGATGTTAGGCTAACTAGTCTATAGTTTCCTGCTTCCTGTCTGCCTCCTTTTTAAAATATTCCTGAGATGGAGGGGTTGACTTATGAAGAAAGGTTGAGCAGGTTGGGCCTATACTATACTTATTGGAGTTTAGAAGAATGAGAGGTGATTTGATTGAAACATGTAAGACACTGAGGGGGCTTGACAAGGTGGATGCAGAGAGGATGTTTCCACTCATGGGGGAATCTAGAACTAGGGGGCATAGTTTCAGAATAAGGCGTCGCCCATTTAGAACTGAGATGAGGAGGAATTTCTTCTCTCAGAGGGTCGTAAATCTGTGGAATTCTCTGCCCCCGAGAGCTGTGGAGGCTGGGTCATTGAATATATTTAAGGTGGAGATCAACAGATTTTTGAACGATAAGGGAGTGAAGGGTTATGTTGAGCGGGCTTGGAAGTGGAGTTGGGGACAAGGTCAGATCAGCTATGATCTTATGAAATGGTGAAGCAGGCTCAAGGGGCCAAATTGTCTACTCCTGCTCCTATTTCTTATGTTCTTAGAAACATAGAAATATAGAAATTTACAGTGCAGAAGGAGGCCATTTCGGCCCATCGTGTCCACGCCGGCCGACAAAGAGCTGCACGGCCCTCGGTCAGCAGCCCTGAAGGTTACATATAAAGCTATGAACAATGAACAATGGCAGCAAGGTAAAGAGCACCCAGCCCAACCAGTCCGCCCCACACAACTGCGACACCTATTACACTGAAGCATTCTACACTCCACCCCAACCGGAGCCATGTGATCTCCTGGGAGAGGCAAAAACCAGATAAAAACCCAGGCCAATTTGGGGAAAAACAAACTGGGAAAATTCCTCTCCAACCCATCCAGGCAATTGAAACTAGTCCAGGAGATCACCCTGGCCGTATTCAATCCCCTGCAGTACTTACCATCATATCTGTGCCGGCCAACAAGAGGTTATCCAGTCTAATCCCAATTATCAGCTCTAGATCCGTAACCCTACAGGTTACGGCACTTTAAGTGCCCATCCAACCATCTTTTAAATGTGGTAAGGGTTTCTGCATCCAACACTCTTCCAGGCAGTGAGTTCCAGAACCCCACAACCCTCTGCGTAAAGAAGCCCCCCCTCAAATCCCCTCTAAACCTTCCACCAACCACCTTAAAACTATGTCCCTTCGTAATTGACCCCTCCACCAATGGAAACAGACCCTTGCTACCCACTACATCCAGGCCCCTCAATATTTTGTACACCTCATTGAGGTCTCCTTTCAACCTCCTCTGTTCCAATGAGAACAGACCCAGCCTATCCAATCTGTCCTCCTAACTAAGATTCTCCATTCCAGGCAGCATCATAGTAGATCTCCTCTGCACCCTCTTGAGTGCAATCACGCCCTTCCTATAATACGGCGACCAGAACTGCACGCAGTACTCCAGTGACCTAACCAGTGTATTATACAATTTAAGCATAACCTCCCTGCTCTTATATTCTATGCTTCGGCCAATAAAGGCAAGCATTCCGTATGCCTTCTTAACCACCTTATCCACCTGGCCTGCTACTTTCAGGGATCTGTGGACCTGCACTCCAAGGTGTTCATCTACACTATTAAACTGTACCGCTTAATGTGTATATCCTTTCCTTATTAGCCCTCCCAAAGTGCATTACCTCACACTTCTCTGAATTAAATTCCATTTGCCACTGCTCTGCCACCTGACCAGTAGATTGATATCCTCCTGCAGCCCATGACTTTCCTCTTCATTATCAACCAAACAGCCATCTTTTGTTCCTTTGTTTAAGGTTGCAACTAAGTTTCCCACACAAGCAGAATAACTGTTCAGCAAGCGCTGTGTTTATTTTTATTTCACTTCACTGCAGACTATTATAAGCACAGCGGATACTTCATTACAAGTGCAACTTGAATTATCATAAACCTCAGTAGAATTGTGTTAAAATACCCTCACGTAGAATTACATGTTAAAATACTTTCCAAGGAGGAGAAGAGGACACTGAGCAAGTATTAGGAAATATTAATGGTAGAAAAAAACAAAAAGAACTGTCAAATAAATACGTTTTTAAGATATATTTGAAGGATGTATCTGCTGCTGAAACCCTGATCCATGCTCTAGACTTAACTATTCCAATGCACTATTCCTGGCCGGCCTTCTATTTTCCACCCTTCATAAACTGAAGCTCATCCAAAACTCTGCTGCCCACATTTTAACTCGCACCAAGTTCCATTTACCCATCATCCCTGTGCTCACTGGCCTACATTGTCCCTGGACCACGAAAGTTCTCATCTTCGTGGTCAAATCCCTCCATGGCCTCACCCCTTCTGATCACTGTAACCTCCTCCAGCTCTACAACCCTCTGAGAACTCTGCGTTCCCCCAACTCTGTCCTCTTGTCCATCCCCCACTTCCTTCACCCTATCATTGGTGGCCATGCCTTCAGCTATCTAGGCCCTATGCTATAAAATTCCCTCCCTAAACCTCTCCACCTCTTTCTCCTCCTATAAGACCCTCCATAAAATCTACCTCTTTGAAAAAGCTTTTGGTCACCTATCTTAATGTCTCCTTATTTGGCCCGGTGTCAATTTTTACCTGAATACACTCCAATGAAGTGCCTTGGGATGTTTTACTACTTTAAAGGTACTATATAAATGCAAGTTGTTATGTTGATTTTAGAAGCGATTTCCAAATACTCTTCACGAGCTATACAAATTGCCTCTAATCTTACTCATCAGACTGCCTTTTTGAAAATCCCTTAACTAGAATGAAATTCATGAGTGATTTGGCTCCAAATATTAATACTTTTATGAGTGATTCTGGAAGTAGTGATAAAGGTTTACTTCTGTGACTTTTTATAAAGAAAACAATTATAGGTGATGACAATTTCCTGCCAGCTTCTGTACAGAAACGCTTACTGCTTCAATTCTTCGCAAGAGTAATATTACTGCTGGAAAACACCTGATTTACATCAGTGATCATAGATTAGTCATGTAGTCAACGGGCCTGGTTTTATGATGGTGACTCTTGGCCTCCAACCATGTATATCAGGAAATTGTGGGTGCACTGTCGTTAATTTTGCAACCATTAAAATTGATGGACGGAAAATCTTGATCATTGCGCCCACGATTTCGCAACAAGCATGGCCAGCATGCCAGGTTGCCATGGTAGTGTGCATTCGAAAACCAGCTGCATAACTGTAGAGGCACAAATCTTACCTCACATTTAGTACCTACAGTAGCTCCCCCTGATCCTGTTATGCAATCGCTCTATAAAACTGTTAATAAGTAATTTTAAAAATATGCAATTTCAGTTTGTTTTTGCATACCTTTGTAGGGATCATTATATCTGGAAGTGTGGAGGAATCTGACCTGTGAGTAGTCTCTGAATTGAGAAAGATGTAGTCAGAACCATTTGTGGTCGTAGGGTGAAGATTGAAGGACTAAAATCTAGGGACAGCACTGAGTCCTCTGTCGTGTTGTCAAGCAGATTAAGTATGGGTAGGGTTAGAACGTTGCCAGGCCCACAAGCTAATTGAGAGCCCTGTGCAGGATTCTTGTGTCGTCCTTTTTTCCTTTGGGTCTTCAGTAAGCTATAATTATGGGCATAATGTTGCCAAGAGTAATGTTAGAAAGCAGTTTGAACCCTCCGCAATGCTGAGCTTTTGATGCAAGCCAGATTGCTGCAGGAATGTGGCAGGCTGTAGTTAGGAGACAAGCCCCACAGGGTGGATGCTGTACTGCCTGCAGGTATTTGTCCTGGCCTCCTGCTGCTGGTTCAGAGTATCATTAAAGATCACCTATTTTAGCCACCGTGGAGAATAATCAGAGATACGGCAGCCTTTTAAAATCATGTTTGACCCCATCGCACTACAAGAATTTTTTTTTTCCGATCACATTGTGGTGCGACAATTGATTCATCTGAAAATACCACTGTATAAACAGTATTAAAAGCAGGTGGCATTGTAGTGTGGCATTCTGGTGCACCAGACGCAATATAATTACAGGTTAGCCCATACTGCTGAGCTCGAAATCTCAGACAGTGAGGCGGCAGCGCTGAGCACAGCCAGCCTCATTGCACCGATAGAAGACCAGAGATTTAGATGAAGAACCACCATTTGGGCCACGCTGCACTCGGGTGCCTCTGAGCAGCTTGCTGAGAATGGCATTATTGTACGTCTGTGAGCCGTTTGCCACAGTCAGTCACAGGATCAGCATTGCCTGGGGAAGAAATGCAACTATGAAAGGATTAGCTGGACTCAGTTCCCACTTTAAAATCCCAAACCTAAAACAAAGTGTTTTTTTTGTTGTAAGTGACTTGATACCAAAGCAATGAAACACATTAAATTATATTACATTAAGATCTTGTGCAGCAATAGCATGCCATCACTGCCACTGAAATTAAAGGACTACAGGAATCAACAGGCAACTCACATCCTTGTGGTAATAATACATACATTCTAATCAATTAATCTTGCTGAATGGTTGGGATCATCCAGGACAAAGCAGCCTGCTTGATCGGCACCGCATGCACCACCTTAAACATTCACTCCCTCCACTACCGGCGTACTGTGGCTGCAGTGTGTACCATCTACAAGATGCACTGCAGCAACTTGCCAAGGCTTCTTCGACAGCATCCCCCAAACCCATGACCTCTACCACCTAGAAGGACAAGGGCAGCAGGTGCATGGGAACACCACCTCCTCCAAGTACTGCTTCAAATTATAAACCAACCTGACCTGGAGGTACATTGCTGTTCCTTCATCGTCGCTCGGTCAAAATCCTATCCCTCCCTATCAGCATTGTGGGAGCACCTTTACCACACGGACTGCAGCAGTTCAAGAAGGTGGCTCACCACCAACTTCTCAAGGGCAATTCGGGATGGGCATTAAATGCTGGCCTTGCCAGCGATGCCCACATCCCGTGAATGAATAAATAAAAATAAAATCCTCTGGCAGTGCAATGTTCAAAGTATGTTGAAGGGGAAAGATTGTGAAAGTACAGGGTCTCCTTTATGAATGCTGGGCTGTGGAGGAGAGAGAAATGACCATGAGTGATGAGTCAGTGATGATGTTAATTCATTACTGACTGCACTTTTAGTTTGTGAAGTTCCCCGATGGCTCAGTGGATAAATACATTATTCTTTGTGGTACTGAGTCCTGAAGTCCAGGAAGCATTGAACTAGTAAATAGTGCAGTCCTTCTGAAAGTCGCTACTGTTTAAGGTCAGAACTCAAGAACAACTATTGTTCACATGAACATAAATAGATAGAGCTGCTGTAACTATTTAAAATACTTCACTAAAAAAAACCTACTGCAAGGGACTCTTGACTTGCCAGTTTTCTCCTCAGTTTTATCTGTATTTGGCTCTCTTACTGTATTTGCCAAATATACTTGTGGGACTTCAACTAGTGTACACCTTTTTGCTTTCAAAGTTACCTCATAAAAAGTTGAAGAGTTCACGTTTTACATAAACATATTTGATATTTCCTAGAAACGGTTTCTCAGGTGTTACAAATTCAGGTCTCTGCAAATATTTTCTTGGGTTCAGTGGCACTAGTTACTGCTTTAAGCAGTTTGAGTGTCCTACTTTTACTGGAGTTGACTCACGCTATATTTACTGACTGCCTCCCCTGTGTTACTTTTCTCTCCCTGCATTCATCATAAGTAGAAGGGAAAATCGCATTCAGGATTCACTAATAATTCTGTGAACCAAACCGACTACTCCCTCTCCAACAAGTATATTTTCAGCAGGCGCTTCCTGCTCAACTCACATGAATAGAATCATCCCAATTATAATAGGTGTGTACATCTTATTAGGACATCCAAGATGACATAATTGAATTCCTTCATGTCTTCAGTCATTGAATCATAGGATAATTCAGCACAGAAGGAGGTCATTTGACCAATTGTGCCTGTGCTGGCTGTTAGAAAGAGTTATCAATTAGTTCCACTCCCCTGCTCTTTCCTCATTGTCCTGAAACATTTTCCCCTTCATGTATATATCCAATTTCCTTTTGAAAGTTATTATTGAATCTGCTTCCACCACCATTTCAGACAGTGCATTCCAGATCATAACCATTTGCTGAGTATTTTTTTAAATTCATTTCACCTCTGGTTCTTTTGTCAATCACCTTAGATCTGTGTCCCATGATCACTGACCCTTCTGCCACTGGAAAAAGTTTCTCCTTATTTACGCTATAAAAACCGTTCATGATTTTGAACACCTTATCAAATCTCCTCTTAACCTTCTCTGCTTGAAGGAGAACAATCTCAGCTTCTTCAATCTCTCCACATAACTGAAATTTCTCATCCCTGGTACCATTCTAGTAAATCTTTTCTGCACCCTCTCCAAGGCCTTGGCATCCTTGCTAAAGTGTGGTGCCCAGAATTGTATACAACAGTCCAGCTGGGGACTAACCAGTGTTTTATAAAACTTTAGCATAACTTCCTTGCTTTTGTACTCTATGCATCTATTAGTAAAGCCAAGGATCCCGTATGCTTTTTTAATGCCTGCCACCTTCAAAGATTTGTGTGCATACATCCCAGACTTTCTATCCTACACCCCATTTAAAATTGTACCATTTAGTTTATATTGCCCCTCCTCATTCTTCCTACCAAAATATATAATTTCACACTTCTCTGCTTTAAATTTCATTTGCCATGTGCCTGCCTGTTTCACCAGTCTGTCGATGTCCTCCTAAAGTCTGTTACTATCCTCCTCATCGTTTACTACTTTTCTGAGTTTTGTGTCATCTGCAAACTTTGAAATTATGCCCTATATACCCAAATCCAGGTAATTCCAGGCGGTGGAAGGAGCGCACGGCAAACCAGTCCCACCAACCCCTTCCCTCGACGATTGTCTGTCCCACCTGTAACAGGGTCTGTGGCTCTCGTATCGGATTGTTCAGCCATCAGAGAACTCTCTTTGGGAGTGGAAGCAAGTCCTCCTCGATTCCGAGGGACTGCCTATGATGATGATGAATTAATAAACATCAAACAGGCAGTGGTCTTAATACAGACCCTTGGGGAACACTACTGTATACTTTCCTCCATTCTGAGAAACAACTGTTCATCACTACTCTCTGCTTTCTGTTCCTTAGCCAATTTCATATCCATGCTGCCACTGTCCCTTTAATCCCACGGGCTTTAATTTTGCTAAGATGTCCATTATGTGGCACTTTAATAAACGCCTTTTGAAAGTTCGTCTACACATCAACCGCACTATCCTGATCAACCCTCTCCATCAATCAAATTAATTAAACACAATTTGCCTTTAACAAATCTATGCTGACTTTCATTTATTAGCCCATCATTTCCCAAGTGCCAATTCATTTTGTCCCAGATTATTGTCTCTAAAAGTTTCCCCGCCACAGCTGACTGGCTTGTAATGGCCAAGTTTACACCTCTCCACTTTTGTGAACAGGGGTGTAACATTTGCAATCCTCCAGCCCTCTGGCACCATCCACATATACAAGGAGGGTTGGAAGATTGTGGCCACAGCCTCCGCAATTACCATCTTTACCTCTCTGCAACCCATCCGGACTGGGTGACTTTTCTACTTTGAGTACTGCCAATCTTTTAAGTACCTCCTCTATTTATTTGTATCCAATTCAATATTGCTATTATCACCTTCTATACTGCTACATTGGCAGTATTCACTTCTCTAGTGAAGACAGTTGCAAAGTATTCATTTAGTACCTCAGCCATCCCCTAGTCTCTTTTTGGTCCCTAATCAGCACACCTTTTGATTGACTACCCTTTTACTATCAGTTAGAGTCATTGAAACAAATTGTACAATGCCTGGCTCATTAAGAACTCTGTTGCAGAGTCAGAAGCCTGTCGCTTTTTAAACCTACGTCAAATCATTTTGTTTAAGACACAGGGGCTGATTTTCAGCAAGGCCTCTGCCCGCCCAAGTGCCGCCCAAAGTGCCACCGATGGCCGGCGAGGTACCAGACGGTACTTTGGGCGGGATATTCAGGAAGAAGGCCCCTCGAAGGTCGGCGGGCAGCAAATGGAAGACGTACGCCATCAATCTGGGCGGCAGCGGGCGGGAGGTCGCATTCTCGGTGGCAGAGGCGCTTGCCGCCCAAGTACTGCCAAGGATGGAGTCGGGCCCACAGAGGGTCGAAGACCTGAAATAAAAACAACAGCAAAAAAAAAAGTATCCAAAGACCTTCAGGGACCCCATACAGGTAAGTCGCTGTTGAAAAAAAGTATTAAAATGTTCACTGACCTTTTTTTCAGGTTCTTCATACTCACCGTTGGGGATAGACCAGCCTCCAGCCAGCGGTCTACCCCTGCTCTGCCTCCAAGTCCCGCCGACTTCCACCCACAGGAATCTGGGAGCTCGGCGGGCGGGAAGTCAGTTGAGCCACTCGGCCGTCCGCTGACGTCAGCGGGCGATTCCCGGCGGCGCTCCCCTCCCGCCCATCCCGAAAGTGGCACTGGACGGATCTTCAGGAGGAATGTCGGCGGGAGTGCGAGGCAGTCGGCGGCAACGGGTGGTGAGGTGCTGAAAATCGGCCCCACAATATGGAAACTCATTCCCAAATCCATAGTCTGAAAATACCCCTCAGAGCATCATGCTTTTGGAACATGGGCACCAAGACCAGACTGCCAAGGACCACCCTCCAGAGATGTATCCAGAAGCAGTTCCATGCCGGGAGACAAGGGCCACCATAGTCCTGTGCTCTTTCTGTACAGCACAAGGTGCCAACCACGATTCCGCGCTCCAGATACTCAGGTGGCACTAGAACAGCTGATAGAAAATCAGATGTAGGCACCTAAGGGAAGCATGGTGTTGGGAAAGATTAGGGTGATTGTTTTGTGCTTCTACACCACAATTATTGTATCAAAATAGGCTGTGCACTGATTTGTTATTCATGGAGGTTACAGTCATACAAAGAATGAATGCTGGCTTTTTCATTCCGGTGTTGATAACATTTTTTTATTCATTCATGGGATGTGGGTGTCGCTGGCAAGGCCAGCATTTATTGCCCATCCCTAATTGCCCTTGAGAAGGTGGTGGTGATCTGCCTTCTTGAACCGCTGCAGTCCATGAGGTGAAGGTACACCCACAGTGCTGTTAGGGAGGGAGTTCCAGGATATTGACCCAGCGCTGTTGAAGGAACATTGATATATTCCCAGCTCAAGATGATGTGTGACTTGGAGGGGAAGTTGCAGGTGATGGTGTTCCCATGCGCCTGCTGCTCTTGTCATTCTAGGCGGTAGAGGTTGTGGGTTTGGGAGGTGCTGCCGAAGAAGCCATGGCGAGTTGCTGCAGTGCATCATGTAGATAGTACACATTGCAGCCACGGTGTGTCGGTGATGGAGGGAGTAAATTAATGTTGAAGGTGGTGGATGTGGTGCCAATCAAGCGGGCTGCTTTGTCCTGGATGTTGCGGAGCTTCTTGAGTGTTGTTGGAGCTGCACTCATCCAGGCAAGTGGAGATTATCCCATCACACTCCTGACTTGTGTCTTGTAGGTGGTGGAAAGGCTTTGGGGAGTCAGGAGGTGAGACACTCACCACAGAATACCCAGCCTCTGACCTGCTGTTGTGGCCACAATATTTATGTGGCTTGGCCAGTTCGTTTTCTGGTCAATGGTGACCCCCAGGATGTTGATGGTAAGGTATCAGTGATGGTAATGTTGTTGAATGTCAAGAGGCAGTGGTTTTATTGGAGATAGTCATTGCCTGGCACTTGTGTGGCACGAATTCTACTTGCCACTTATCAGCCCAAGCCTGAATATTGTCCAGGTCTTGCTGCATGTGGGCATGGACTGCTTCATTATCTGAGGAGTTGTGAATGGAACTGAACACTGTGCAATCATCAGCGAACATCCCCACTTCTGACCTTATGAAGGAGGGAAGGTCATTGATGAAGCAGCTGAAGATGGTTGGGCCGAGGACACTGCCATGAGGAACTCCAGCAGCGATGTCCTGGGCTGAGATGAATGGCCTCTAATAACCACAACCATCTTCCTTTGTGCTAGGTATGACTCCAGCCAGTGGAGAGTTTTCCCCCTGATTCCCATTGACTTCAATTTTACTCGGGCTCTTTGATGCCATACTCAGTCAAATGCTGCCTTGATGTCAAGGGCAGTCACTCTCACCTCACCTTTGGAAATCAGCTCTTTTGTCCATGTTTGGACCAATGCTGTAATGAGGTCTGGAGCCAAATGATCCTGGCGGAACCCAAACTGTGCATTGGTGAGCAGATTATTGGTGAGTAAGTGCCGCATAATAGCCCTATCAGCGACACCTTCCATCACTTTGCTGATGATTAAAAATAGAAAGACTTTCATTTATATAGCGCCTTTCACAACTTCAGGATGAGTCAAATCGCTTTACAGCTAATGAAGTACTTTTGAAGTGTAGTCACTGATGTAATGTGGGAAATGCGGCAGCCAATTTGCAAGCTCCCACAATCAGCAAGGTGGTAATGATCAGATAATCTGTTTTTTAGCGATGTTGATTGTGGGATAAATATTGGCTTGGACACTGGGAATAACTCCTCTGCTCTTCTTCAAAATAGTGCTATGGAATCTTTTACATCCACCTGATAGAGTAGACAGGGCCTCGGTTTAACCTCTTATCTGAAAAACGACACTTCAGACAGTGCAGCACTTCCCTCAGTACTCCTCTGGAGAGTCAGCCTAGATTTATGTGCTCAAGTGTCTGGACTGGGACTTGAACCCACCACCTTCTTTCTGACAGAGAGTGCTACTAACTGAACCATGGCTAATTGATGATTGAGAGTAGGCTGAAGGGTGTGGGGTGGGTGGCAGCAGGGCGGGCGGTAATTGGTTGGACTGAATTTGTCCTGCTTTTGTGGACAGGACATACCTTCAGCACTATAGCTGGGATGTTGTTGGGGCCCATAGCCTTTTCTATATCCAGTGCGCTCTGCCATTTCTTGATAACACCTGGAGTGAATCAAATTGGCTGAAGACTGGCCTCTGTGATGTTGTGGCTCTGAGGAGGAGGCCGAGACGGATCATTTTCTTGGCACTTCTGGCTGAAGGTGGTTGCAAACCCTCTAGCTTTATCTTTTGTGCTCACGTGCTGGGTTAGTTAGTATAGGTGTAAATTTTCATCTTTACAACACCTGGCACAAAATTCTGGGTCTAGTTCCCAATCTGCAAGATGTGACAATTAACAATTTACCCAATAGATTCTGTTATGATTCAAAGCAAATCAAATGTCCAATCCTCCACAATGGGTTTCTTCCCCCTTCCTCTATGCTGACGGATACATTCCCTGCCTATTCAGTTGCTCGTTTATGAATAGGAAATTTGATATGAAAGTGTGACACAGAAATTTGCAAATGAACAAGCATGACATCCAAATTTGACAGACTAATTACATGCCGGATATAATGCTTCATATAACTGTTTAGCTATGACATTACTCATGTTGAGCCAGAAGTTATGCTATTGCAAGTGAGAGCTTTGCTGGACTGTGAAAGCAGGGAAGCTGTGCACCCCTACAGTGAAAGAATTTGAAAAGAAATGTGAAGAGATCTACACTGAGACAATATAGTAAATGCCTTTTTTAATTGGTTGTTGGAAAATAAAGCAAGCTAGCAATAGTCGCCTTCTAGAATACATTACAAAATATAAAGTTTCACTGTGAAATTTGGTATTATAAGTCTTGCTGGCAATGTAATATAACAAATCCCTTGAATCTACCAAATTAATATTGTTTTATTCTGGAAAATCTAAAAAGTTATGCTTTATCTTTTTATATAAAAGAAGTAAATGCTGATTATCTCTTCTGTTCTAAACACTGTTTCCTGGTTTTGAATGTTCTCTGCAATTATCCATTTGAGGATGTGGGGCTTCCGAACACAGTTGTGTCAAAGTATAACACAGGAAGTGAAAGACAAAATGGAATGTGGGTATTCATACCATTTTTATTATAGTGACATAGATCTCCTATGGTATTGATCACAGTACGTCAGAGGATACACTGCTTTATAAGAACCCTATAATGTAAAAATATTATTCTATTGTTGATGTAAAGTGTCCTTTTAAGGCAGAAAACTCCAACTGCTGTTAAATAAGGACTAAATGAGGTCAGAGTTTTAATACTCTTCAGACTGCATGTCACAATTCTGCCTATCTTTTTCATTTTTGAAAATTGTGATTGATAAGGTCAAACCGAGTTTTCGGACATTCGGCTCCTGTGTCAAATAACTACCTTCAGTTATTTAAAAGCAAAATACTGTGGATGCTGGAATCTGAAATAAAAACAGAAAAAGCTGGAAATCTCAGCGCTTCAGACAGCATCTGTGGAGAGAAACCGAGTTAACATTTCGGATCGATTACCTTTCGTCAGAACGGGTAAAATGTTCAAAATGAACAAGGAGCACTGAAAGGGGGAGGGCAGGAAAGAACAAAAGGGAAGGTCTGCGATAGGGTGGAAGACAGGAGAGATTAGAGAGAAAAAAGGGATGATGGGCTGACTTGAAATGGTAATAGCAGAAATTAGAAAAAGATTAGTTTAGATAGGATGTGAATGGCAGGATATTTACCATCTGCCTTGGGAAACAAAGACTGAGAAAAAATACATCAGAGCAAAATATGGGCAGAGATTAAGGTCTGAAATTGTTGAATTCAAAATTGAGCCAGATGGCTGTAAAGTGCTTAAACGAAAGATGCAGTGCTTGTGTTGAGCTTCATTGGAACAATGCAGGAGTCCGAGGATGGAGATTTGAGAGTGGGAGTGGAGTGGAGAATTAAAGTGACAGGAGACCTGAAGCTCGGGGTCACCCTTATGGACTGAATGGAGGTGTTCTGCAAAGCGGTCACCCAATCTGCATTTGGTCTCCCCAATGTAGAGGAGACCACATCGTGAGCAGCGAATACAGTATACTAAATTGAAAGAAGTACAATTGGAAAGGGAGGAAGTAAAAGGGCAGGTGTTGCATCTCCTGTGTTTGCACGAGAAGATGCCATGGGAAGGGGAGGAGGTGCTGGGCGTGACTGTGGAATGGACCAGGGTGTTGCAGAGGGAGCGGTCCCTTCAGAATGCTGTGAACTAGAAATTTCATTCACTTTGTATCCAATTTCCACCCTTTACTCACCTTCATATGGTCCATCTCCGACTCTTCCATTCCCTCCCTCGACCTCTCTTTCTCCATTTCTGGGGATAGACTATTGACAAACATTCACTAGAAGCCCACTGACTTCCACAGCTACCTGGACTACACTTCCTCCCACCCCACATCCTGCAAGGACTCCATTCCGTTCTCCCAGTTTCTTCGTCTCCATCTCTGTGGTCTCCTCGACGATGGGGAGACCAAACGCAGTTTGGGTGACCACTTTGCAGAGCACCACCATTCAGTCTGTAAGAGAGACCCTGAGCTTCCAGTCGCCTGTCACTTTAATTCTCCACTCCACTCCCACTCTGATATCTCCGTCCTCGGACTACTGCACTGTTCAACCGAAGCTCAATGCAAGCTCGAGGAACAGCACCTCATCTTTCATTCGGGCACTTTACAGCTTTCTGGACTCAACATCGAGTTCAACAATTTCAGACCTTAACCGCTGCCCATATTTTGCTCTGATGGATTTTTTCTCTCTCTTTGTTTCCCATGGCAGCTGGTAATTATCCTGCCATTCACACCCTACCTAAACTAATATTTTTCTAACTTCTGCCATTACTATTTCAAGTCGGCCCTTCATCCCTTTTGTCTCTCAAATCTCTCCTGCCTTCCACCCCATCACAGACCTTCCCTTTTGTTGTTCCTCCCCTCCTCCTTTCAGTGCTCCTTAAGAATCTGTTCATTTTGAACATTCGCCAGTTCTGATGAAGGGTCATCGACCCGAAACATTAATTCGGTTTCTCTCCACAGATGTTGCCTGACCCGTTTGGATTCCCAGCATTTTCTGTTACCTTCAATTATATGTTTTCTTTTAGTATTACACTAAAATTTGAGCCCAACACTTAAGAATTGTGATCACAAGAAATGCACAATAGGCCTAAATGGCTAGATTTTCTGCTGATGCACAATTAAGCTTCATCTTCGGTGAGGCGGGACTTCTGTCTCCACAAGGATGCCACCCCTGATCCTGGCCAATTTCCCATGTTAAAAATAAATTATAATCTTTTCAAAAGAATTGTTATCAGCTTATTGCCAAACTACTTTTATACTCGATTAATGGTTATTCTTCTCAATGTTACCACTAGCTGCTTGCCAGCATCATGACATTCCAAACACTGAAAATCCAGTCCCAGGCTTTAAGCCCACCTTTTTGACAGCATTCTCACAGCTCAAGAGTCACACTCAGCTTGACAGATAATAACCTAATCACATTGCACAAAGCCTACATCTTTGTGCTATGACATGCACCAATATAAATTAAGGCTCCATTTGTTTTTTCTCTTCTTTCCTGACTCCCCTCTCCCAAAGTCGGTATCTTATGCTGCAGTATGGTTTCATGGATTACAACAGTCCTCCAGTACCTTGCTTAAGTGGACAGTCTTCATGAGTGAGCATAGACAGTCAGAGCTGATAGTGTATTGCACCATAAAGGGCATCAAGCAGAGTTCGGTCATGTCCTTAGACGGTACCGACATGAGAGCATTCCACGAAGAGTCATGGCACAGTGACCCATGGCACATGGGACAGTGGGAGCTTGTCAATGGTTGTGCTTCCCACCTCACCAATACCAAGGTCAATTTTATGCCCCCTGCCCCCCACCCCAGTTAAGGACAGACCCCTGGTTGCTAACTCAGCTTAAACCGTGGATTATTCTGGCCCTAACCGTACCATACCACTTGGGGCAAATTCTCAATGATTCATTAGAAGAGCTTGGACACATCAGCCCAGATTTTGACTCCGCCCATCCGGCACAAATAGGGCCGACAGATCATTAAAATGGCAGTTAGAAGATCGTGCTGTGCTCCCAAAAGATTTCCATCTGCTGCCATTTTACGATAGTAACAATTTGTAACACCAAAGTTCAGATCGGTCCCCTTGGAGGGCAAGACACACCCTGCAGCTTGGCTAGAATGTGTAATTAGATCCTGCCTGTCTGAATAATCAAATATTTTGTAATATGTAATATGATCCATTCATTGTGACAACCAACTCCAGAGCTCAACGGTGCAGTTCAGAGCACTTACACTGCTGAGATCAGATAGGAAGTGGTGAGGCCATGGAGGGATTTTAACATGAGCATGAGAATTTTTAAATTATGGTGTTGATGGACAATGTTCCCCTAATACAAAAGCAAAATACTGCGGATGCTAGAAATCTGAAATAAAAACAGAAAATGCTGGAAATACTCAGCAGGTGAGGCAGCAACAGGGAGAGGGAAACAGAATTAACGTTTCAGGTTGATGACCTTTCGTCATTTTGTTTTTATTTCAATGCTTCCCCCTATATTTTTTGGATGCGCGATCCCTTTAACGGGCTGTGCGGGACCCTCCAGATAGCTGTGCGGCTGTGCAGCTTAGCAAACACAGGTATGAGGGGTGAATGGGACTTGCCGAGTGTTAGGATCCGTGCAGTGGAGTTTTAGATTAGCTCAAGTTCACTGAGGGTAGAAGATAGGAGGCTGGCCAGGAGAACATTGGAGTAATCAAATCCAGCAAATAACAGATAAATATAATGTAATGCATGTTGCAGGACCAACACAGAATAGGCCCTCATTTAAAAAAAATCATTTATTTATTGCCCATCCCTAGTTGCCCTTAAGAGGGTGCTAGTGAGCTGCCTTCATGAACCGCTGCAGCGAGGGTGGGGGATGGGTGGAGGAGGGGCCGCATGTGGTGCAGGTGTAAAGCGGGTGGAGGTGGAATGTACATGATTCAGGCCTAATAGAGGGCGGGGGACTGTGATCTATATTCCCATTAGAATCACGTTCTTGCTCTCATAACCACCTCCCCCCTTTAGATCGGGATCACGTTCTTCCCCCCTCCCCACTGTGCTCTCCCCCCGCAACAAGTTGCTGAACTTCTCTTCCCGAGCTCCTGACCTCTCTCCACCCCGTCCCTAAACTCATGTTTTTCTCCCCCCTCTCCAAGCTCCTCTTCCACCCTCCGATCTTCTCTCTCTCTCTCTCCTCCGATCTTCCATGTCTCTCTCCCCTTCGATCTTCTCTCTCTCTCTCTCTCTCTCTTCCCCCCGATCTTCTCTCTCCCCCCTGATTTTCTCTCTCTCTCTCCCCTCCCCCGATCTTCTCTCTCCCTCCCGATCTTCTCTCTCTCTCTCTCCCCCCCCATCTTCTATGTTTCTCCCTACCCTGATCTCATCTCTCTCTCCCTCCCAATCTTCTCTCTCTCTCTCGCCTCAATCTTCTCTTCCTCTGTCCCCGATCTACCTCTCTCCTCAATGTTTTCTCTCTCCATCCATTCTCTCTCTCCCTTCGAATCTTCTCTCTCTCTCTCCCCCGAATCTTCTCTCTTTCTCTCTCTCTCCCCCAATCTTCTCTCTCTTTCTCTCTCTCTCTCCCCCGATCTCTCTCCCCCCCAATCTTCTCTCTCTCCACCCCGATCTTCTCTCTCTCTCTCTCTTCCCCCAATCTTCTCTCTCTCTCCACTCCTTGATCTCTCCTAATCCCCCCTCGATCTCTCTCTCTCTACCCTATCTTTCTCTCTCTCTCTCTCCCCTATCTTTCTCTCTCTCTCGCTCCCCTATCTTTCTCTCTCTCTCTCTCCCCTATCGCTCTCTCTCTCTCTCTCCCCTATCTCTCTCTCTCTCTCCTATCTCTCTCTCTCTCTCGCTCCCCTATCTCTCTCTCTCTCCTTTCACCCCTCTCTCTTTCTCTCCCCCCATCTTTCTCTCTCTCTCTTCCCTATCTCTCTCTCTCTCTCTCTCTCCCCCCTCTCTCTCTCTCTCTCTCTCTCCCCCCAATCTCTCTCTCTCTGTCTCTCCCCCCGATCTCTCTCTCTCTCCCCCTGATCTCTCTCTCTCTCTCTCTCTCTCCCCCCGATCTTCTCTCTCTCCCCCCATATCTCTCTCTCTCCCCCCATATCTCTCTCTCTCCCCCATATCTGTCTCTCTCTCTCTCTCTCCACCCCCTGATCTCTCTCTCCCTCCACCCCCTGAACGCTCTCCCTCCCCCCCCAATCTCTCTCTCTCTCTCTCTACCATATCTCTTTCTCTCCCCTATCTCTCTCCCTCTCCCCTATATCTCTCTCTCTCCCCCGATCTCTCTCTCGCTCTCTCCCCCTGATCTCTCTCTCTCTTCTCCCCCCTACCCGATCTCTCTTTCTCTCTCCCCCTGATCTCTCTCTCTCTCTCCCCCCTGATCTTCTCTCTCTCTCCCCCGATCTTCTCTCTCTCCCCCCCCCATATCTCTCTCTCTCTCTCCCCGCGATCTCTCTCTCTCTCTCTCTCTCTCTCTCCCCTATCTCTCTCTTTCTCTCTCCCCTCTTTCTCTCTCCCCCTCTCTCTCTCCCCCCATCTCTCTCTCTCCCCCCAATCTTCTTTCTCTCTCTCTCTCTCCCCATCTCTCTTTCTCTCCCCCGATTTCTCTCTCTCTCTCCCCCCCGATCTCTCTCTCTCCCCCCTGATCTTCTCTCTCTCTCCTTCCAATCTCTCCCTCTCTCCCCCCCTGATCTCGCTCTCCCCCCCCAAATCTCTCTCTCCCCCCCGATCTCTCTCTTCCCCCCGATCTCTCTCTTATTCCCCTATCTCTCTCTCTCCCCCTCTCCCCTATCTCTCTCTCGCCCCTATCTCTTTCTTTCTCTCTCCCCTATCTTTCTCTCTCTCTCCCCTATCTCTCTCTCTCCCCTATCCCCCTATCTCTCTCTCTCACCCCTATCTCTCTCTCACTCTCTCTTTCTCTCCCTCCGATCTCTCTGTCTCCCTGATCTTCTCTCTCTCTCCCTGATCTCTCTCTCCCTGATCGTCTCTCTCTCGTAACAATATAATGTATAGCGCCTTCTAGCTAGGAGGTATTGATATAATGTATAGCGTCCTCTAGCTAGGAGGTCTAGAGCCCTTGGACCAGACTTTCCCTAGAGGCCCTCAACGCCCGATTGCCCGCTGAGATGCACAGCTAACGTTCGGCGAAAACAGCTGGCGAGAATTTGCATTTTAAAAGGTAAAAGTAATTAAAACTAATCGTCCAGTGAGAAAATGGGCATTGCACACTCATTCTCGGTGGTTTTCTCGGCGGGTAAGTGCAAAGCTAGCCAAATGGGTGGTCGTTACCGGAATAGACAGTAAGTAGTAAAATTTAGTCCGAGGCTGCAGTTGGGCCTAGGGAGGGGGGGAAACTTAAAAAAAAAAATTTCATTACAAAAAACACAAACAGTACAAAGCATTCCCAATACATTTTTAACCCTAATCGCCATGTTAAATTTTTTTAATAACTTACCTTTCTTTGCAGGGTCCCCCCTTACCGCCCTGTAAAAGCAGCTTTTATAGGGCGGATCTCTCGGCGATCTGGACATTGGCGCTTGAGGCCAAACTTACGCCCCGGCGGTTGTTCTCGGCGTTGCGTGTGGACGGTTTGGTCTCGGCAGGTGACTTCAGATGTGGGTGATAATGTTCATAAACTTGCGTGGAAACTCTTGCCAGGCGGAAAACCATTTATAATGTCGAGAAAATCATCGACAATGAAGCTGAAGGTCTGGCCCCATGTTCTGTATCGAAGAAAGCTGCTTATCTGATGAGGAACCCCATTGTTAATCTACACATGGCTGTCAGGAGATTGGTGTGCAAAATCAAAGCACATGGTATGGGGGGTAATATACTGACGTGGATAGAGAACTGGTTGGAAGACAGGAAGCAGAGAGTCGGGATTAACGGGTCCTTTTCAGAATGGTAGGCAGTGACTAGTGGAGTGCCGCAGGGCTCAGTGCTGGGACTCCAGCTCTTTACAATATATATTAATGATTTGGATGATGGAATCGAGTGTAATATCTCCAAGTTTGCAGATGACACTAAACTGGGTGGTGGTGTGAGCTGTGAGGAGGACGCTAAGAGGCTGCAGGGTGATTTGGACAGATTAGGCGAGTGGGCAAATACATGGCAGATGCAGTATAATGTGGATAAATGTGAGGTTATCCACTTTGGGGGCAAAAACACGAAGGCAGAATATTATCTGAATGGCGGCAGATTAGGAAAAGGGGAGGTGCAGCGAAACCTGGGTGTCATGATTCATCAGTCATTGAAAGTTGGCATGCAGATACAGCAGGCGGTGAAGAAGGCAAATGGTATGTTGGCCTTCATAGCAAGGGGACTTGAGTATAGGAGCAGGGAAGTCTTACTGCAGTTGTGCAGGGCCTTGGTGAGGCCCCACCTGGAATATTGTGTTCAGTTTTGGTCTCCTAATCTGAGGAAGGACGTTCTTGCTATTGATGGAGTGCAGCGGAGGTTTACCAGACCGATTCCTGGGATGGCAGGACTGACATATGAGGAGAGACTGGATTGACTGGGCCTGTATTCACTGGAGTTTAGAAGGATGAGAGGGGATCTCACAGAAACATATAAAATTCTGACGGGACCGGACAGGTTAGATGCAGGAAGAATGTCCCCGATGTTGGGGAAGTCCAGAACCAGGGGACATAGTCTTTGGATAAGTGGTAAGCCATTTCGGACTGAGATGAGGAGGAACTTCTTCACTCAGAGAGTTGTTAACCTGTGGAATTCCCTACCGCAGAGAGTTGTTGATGCCAGTTCATTAGATATATTCAAGAGGGAGTTAGATATGGCCCTTGTGGCTAAAGACATCAAGGGGTATGGAGAGAAAGCAGGAATGGGGTACTGAAGGAATGATCAGCCATGATCTTATTGAATGGTGTTGCAGGCTCGAAAGGCCGAATGGTCCGCTCCTGCACCTATTTTCTATGTTTCTATGTCAGAAATCTCCCAAATAAATAGAGTTAATTTGAACTAAGAGTGATCAGGAGATTATAAATTACATGGTGTCATAACCGGAGACTTCCAATCTTTCATCGAATGCATCTATGATCGAAATATTGGAACTGTGAGACTTTTTCGAGCTGATTGAACTTGACATTAAGCAGTGCAGTGCCGAGCATGCTTCCTACACCATGCATGTGGATCCGTGAAGGCCGATAAATAGTCATAAGCTTGTAAAGTAAACTGGAAGCATTCATAAAGTAAACTTAAGGTAGCATAAGCTATTGTAGAACCTCGATTGAAAAAGTATTTCTACAAATACATGGCCATGATATTTTACTATTAGACTTGTTCTAGTCCTCTGGTTATTTGAACTGTATACATGTATGTGCCAAACTCAAAGTTCTAAACTGTAGCGAGCTATCATGGCCACCACGGTGCCAACTCCCACGCACATTCCTCTCCCACCTCCATTGCAGGTGACTGGCGATTTAAAAGCCAACTGGAAAAAATTCAAACAGTTGTGGGACAGCTATGAAATTATCACGAATATTGTGGAAACACCAAATAGAATTAGGGTTGCAACATTTATTACAGCCATTGGCAGCGATGCCCTAGATATCCACAATAATCTTCCCTACAAATCAGAGGAAGACAAACAGGAAATAGAGATTATTTTGAAGCTCTGGGAAGAGCACTGTCAAGGTAAAAGCAACATCATCTATGAACGGTACCAGTATAACACCTGTGTACGAGGGGATGACTGTTTTGACAGATATCTAGTGAAAGTGAGGGAGCTTGCATCATCATGGGATTGCGACAATTTGAGGGATGATTTCATCAGAGACCGCTTAGTCTACGGAATATCTGATAACACTCTGCGTAAGAGGCTGTTGCAAGAATCAAGCCTAATACTAAATAAATGTGTGATGCTCTGTAAAGCTACAGAGGCTACAGTTGCGCAAATGAAATCCATGAAGATCACTGAAACAGATTTAGACTGTGAAGATGTCAAAGCTGTCAGACAGAAACCCTGACCCACAAAGAAAGAATTCATAGACACAGAGTTCACGAACAATTGTAGATATTGTGGCAAAAGATATGAGCTGTCAAAAACTAAATGCCTAGCATATGAGAAGACCTGCGCAAGTTGTGGCAAACAAAATCACTTTTCTCAAAAGTGCAGGCAGAGTGGATCAAGGCAGATGTCTACACATAACCGTAAAAGTAACGGCAAGTCAAAAGTTCATGCACTTTATGAAGACAGTGATGATTCTGATTTTGAAGTCATGACTGTAAAGATGCTTCGTAAAGTTGATCACACAATCAAGGACAAAGCTGACAGCAAGTATCCCAACAAGATTAAGGCTACCTTCTCCATTAAAGGTCAAATGTTAAAAATGCAAATAGATTGTCGGGTCACATGCAATGTGCTACCTCTTAGATACTTACCTAAAGGCTTAAAGGTAAAAGAATCTAAGGCAACACTGTCACTATACGACAACCATGTAACCATTCCAGTGGTTGGAACTTGAAAAGTGGCACTAGAAAATACAAAAAACAAGCAAAAGTACATTGTGCCCTTTGTGATCATTGAGGGCCAAAGTGCACCACTGATTGGCTCACGCACTGCTCAACAGCTACAACTGATAAAAGCGCAGCATCAGAATATCACGGTGGTAAATGAACCACGCAAATCACAAACTACGAACAAGGCAAACATCTCACTAGCATCAAAAACTGATGTCAACAATGAGTATCCGGATGTGTTTAAGGGACTTGGACACATGCGAGGAACAGTTCACCTTGAACTTAATGAATCAGCGACACCAGCTGTAATGCCACCCGGATGGATGCCAATAGCGATCAAATAAACACTGAAAGAGGAACTCGATCATTTGGAAAAACGACAAATCATTATGAAATTGGTTGAACCGACGGACTGGGTATCCAGTCTAGTGACTGTACAAAAACCAAATGGAAAGATACGAGTATGTATCGAACCTTAACATCTGAACAATGCCCTGAAACATGGGCACTATCCACTTCCTGTGATCGATGACATCTTGCCACAGATGTCAAATGTAAAGGTCTTCACTAAAGCAAACAGCAAGGAGGGTTTCTTGCAATGTGAACTAGACACAGAGTCCTCCTATCTTACGACCTTCCAGACTTCATGGGGATGATATCAATATAATAGAATGCTAGTTGGCATCAGTCCTGCCCTGGAAATCTTCCAGCAGAAGCTAGACCATCTTGAGGGTCTAGATGGAGTCTACAAGATTGCAGATGATATATTGATCACTGGACACGGTGAGACACTTAAAGAGGCCAATCACGATCATGACTCAAACATACGCAAATTCATGCAGAGATGCAGAGAGCGAAACATCAAAATAAACTTTGATAATTTCGAATACAAGAGCTCCCAAGTGAAATACATGGGGCACATACTGTATAGTGATTGACTCAAAGCAGACCCAAGCAAGATGGTTGCACTCAACGAAATGCAGAAACCGCAGGATGTCGCAAGTGTACAATGATTTGTCGTCATGCCAATGTACCTCGCAAAATTCTTGCAAATCTTTCAGACCTCAGTGAGTCTCTGCGATGGCTTACTCATAAAGGCAGTCTGGAAATGGACTGAAGAACAAGACAAAGCGTTTGAAGTCATCAAACAACGCGTGACAGATTCTCTGGTGCTCAGGTACTTTGACCACAAACTTGCAACCAAAGGGTAAGGAGATGCTTTGAGCAAAGATCTTGGGTTCATCCTTCTGCAACAGGGACAACCAATTGCGTACGCGAGTCGAGCGCTCACTTCAGTAGAAACGCGATACTCTCAAATTGAAAAGGAGTTGCTCGCTCAAGTCTTCGGAGTGGAACGAAACCATCAGTACGTTTACGGTCGCAAGATTACGCTATGGACAGACCATATGACGCAAGCCATTATCTGCAGCACCCAAGCGGCTACAACATCTGCTCATTCGACTCAACCAATATGACATTGAAATAAAGTATCAAGCAGGAAAAGAAATGTACCTAGCAGACACCCTCTCACTCGCATACCTCAACCGTGGAGAGATCACCAACTGAAATTGCAGTGGAATGCATCCACGTGGTAGACTTTCTCCCACTCTCCAAACACGGACTGTCTCACATACAACGCGTAACTGCAAGCAACTCCACACTACAGCTGCTCATACAACAAATCACAACAGGATGGCCAGAACCGACACATGAACACCCGCCTGAAGCACATACATACTTCAAAGTTCATGACGAACTCACAACACAGGATGGCATAGTCTTCAAAGGCTATCGCTATGTTATATCACAAACCCTGAGATCCGACACTCGTCAGCGACTTCATGCTGCTCACACTGGCGTTGAGAGCACTCTTCGACATGCCAAACGAATCCGTTTACTGGCCAGGACTGAACAGTGACATAAAAGACTGTTTCAAAGTGTGAAACATGTAACACCTATCAATCGAGCCAACCAAAAGAACCATTGATAAATCACGACCTCCCTCAGAGACCATGAGAAAAGATTGGTTGTGACATATTCACACTCGATGGCAAAGACTACTTATGCACAGTGGACTACTACTTGGACTATTTCAAGATAGACAATCTGCATGGAAAGAAAGATGCCACTGTCATCATCAAACACCTCAAGGAACACTACTCTAACCACGGTATTCCAGACAAGTTTCAATCTGATAATGAACCTCTGTTCAACTCACAACAGTCCACAAACTTTGCCACAAAATATGGATTTGATCACACAAGCAGCTCACCAGAATATCCAAAAAGGAATGGAAAGGTTGAGAATGTGGTTAAGCTCACAAAGTGTTGAATTCAGAAGACAAAGAAAGACTGAGGTGACTTCTACATGAATCTTGTTATCTGGCAAAACACACCAACTGAAGGCCTTGATAGTTCATCAGCACAATGCTTACTCGGTCGCCACACAAAAGCAAACATCCCAATCGTAAACAAACTACTCAAATCAAGAATCATACACGACGTCTGTAGTGTATGGAGAAAGAGTCAGACTGAACACTGTGAGCTCAAAGTAAAGTGTGACCGTAGTCTTTTATTGCAGGTCTCCAGAGTGCCTCTCCAACCTGTGAAGCCTTCTTAAATACCTGTGCTCCTAAGGGATTATGGGATCCCTTGGGACTCCGGGGAATGAGCCCTCTGGTGGCTGTACAGAGTAAATACGAGTCCAAATATATAACAACATTCCCCTCCAAAGTCAATAGTGTAACTATTTACAATGTGAGTCTATCTGGGGCCTTTTTTGCCCTGGTTGATCGTCTCAGTGTGAAAGCTGGTGTTGTTGAATCATTTGTTGTGTCCTCGCTGGGCTGCTGTGCAGCTGGCCTTGCTGGGCTGCCTGGTGTGTTGGGCCCTGCAGGGCTGCTGTGGATGATGGGTTCTGCTTCATGGTCAACCGTGGTGTTGGTTGCCACTGGTGTGTGTGTTGGGGGATCAAAAAAGTTAGGGTCCAAGGTGGGTTGCTCAGGATAGTCCGTGAATCTGAGTTTGATTTGGTCCAAGTGTTTCCGGTGAATGAGTCCATTTGAAAGTTTGACCCGAAGCACCCTGCTCTCTTTGGCCATGACAGTGCCAGGAAGCCACTTGGGACCTTGTCCATAATTCAATACAAATACAGGATCATTGACTTCAATCTCATGTGACACATTTGCGCTATCATGGTATGCACTTTGTTGAAGCCGCCTGCTCTCTACCTGTTCATGTAGATCAGGGTGAACTAATGAGAGCCTTGTCTTAAGTGCTCTTTTCATGAGCAGTTCAGCAGCTGGGATCCCAGTGAGTGAGTGTGGTCTCGTGCGGTAGCTAAGCAGGACTCGGGATAGGTGAGTCTGCAATGAGCCTTCAGTTACCCACTTCAAGCCTTGCTTGATGGTTTGCACTGTTCTCTCTGCCTGACCATTAGACGCTGGTTTAAACAGGGCAGATGTGACATGTTTGATCCTGTTACGGGTCATGAATTCTTTGAACTCAGCACTGGCAAAACATGGCCCGTTGTCGCTCACCAGGACATATGGTAAGCCGTGTGTGGCAAACATGGCCCGCAGGCTTTCAGTGGTGGCAGCGGACGTGCTAGCTGACATTACCTTACATTCAATCCACTTGGAGTACGCGTCTACAACCACAAGGAACATTTTACCCAAGAACGGGCCTGCATAGTCGACGTGTACCCTGGGCCACGGTTTGGAGGGCCAAGACCATAAACTTAGCGACGCTTCACTGGGTACATTGCTTAACTGCGAGCATGTATTACGTCGGTGAACGCAGGACTCTCAGTCCGCATCGATACCGGACCACCACACGTGGGATCTGGCTATCACTTTCATCATTACGATGCCTGGGTGGGTACTGTGGAGGTCACTGATGAAGGTGTCTCTGCCCTTCTTGGGGACCACTACTCGATTGCCCCACAGAAGGCAGTCTGCCTGTATAGATATTTCATCTTTGCGCCGCTGGAACGGCTTTATCTCTTCCTGCATTTCCACTGGGACACTGGACCAGCTCCCATGAAGCACACAGCTTTTGACTAGAGATAATAAGGGGTCCTAGCTTGTCCAGGTTTTGATCTGCCGGGCAGTGACGGGTGATTGCTCACTCTCAAATGCTTCCATAACCATGGCTAGATCTGTGGGCTGTGCCATTTCCACCCCCGTGGTGGGCAATGGCAGCCTACTGAGAGCATCGGCGCAGTTTTCTGTGCCTGGCCTGTGGCGGATGGCGTAGTTGTATGCGGACAACGTGAGCACCCATCACTGGATGCGGGCCGATGCATTGGTATTTATCCCCTTACTCTCGGAAAACAGGGATATAAGTGGCTTATGCTCAGTTTCCAATTCGAATTTAAGCCCAAACAGGTATTGATGCATTTTCTTTAGCCCATAGACACACGCTAATGCTTCTTTTTCAATCATGCTGTAGGCTCTCTCGGCCTTGGACAGACTCCTGGATGCATAAGCAACTGGTTACAGTTTCCTGAAATCATTAGCTTGTTGCAATACACACCCGACGCCATATGACGACGCATCACATGCTAGTACCAAACGCTTACATGGATCATACAACACAAGCAATTTGTTTGAGCATAACAATTTCCTTGCTTTTACAAAGGCATTTTCTTGGCCTTATTGCATCTAACCCATTCGCCCCCTTTTCATAGTAAGACATGTAGTGGTTCTAGCAGGGTGCTGTGACCCAGTAAGAAGTTACCAAAGTAGTTCAAGAGTCCCAGAAACGACCGCAGCTCCGTTACATTCTGTGGCCTCGGTGCATTCTCGATTGCCTCTGTCTTTGCGTTAGTGGGCCTGATGCCGTCCGCCGCAATCCTCCTTCCCAGGAACTCCACTTCAGACGCCAGGAAAATGCACTTTGAGCGTTTTAACCTGAGCCCCACGCAGTTGAGTCGACTAAGAACCTCCTCCAGGTTCTGCAGGTGCTCGACTGTGTTCCGACCTGTGACCAAGATGTCGTCCTGGAACACCACGGTGTGCGGGACCGACTTCAGTAAACTTTCCATGTTTCTCTGGAATATCGCTGCCATTGATCGGATTCCAAACGGGCATCTGTTATAAACAAAAAGACCTTTGGGCATGTTGATGCAGGTGAGGGCCTTCGATGATTCCTCCAGTTCCTGTGTCATATAGGCTGAAGTCAGATCCAGCTTCGTGAATGTTTTTCCTTCCACCAGCATTGCAAAGAGGTCGTCGGCTTTTGGTAGTGGGTATTGGTCCTGCAGGGAGAAACGATTGATAGTTACTTTGTAATCGCCACAGATTCTGACGGTGCCATCTCCCTTGAGGACTGGGACAATAGGACTGGCGCACTCACTGAACTCGATTAGTGAAATGATGCCCTCTCATTGCAGCCGGTCTAGCTCGATCTCTACCCTTTCTCTCATCATGTACAGTACAGCTCTTGCCTTGTGATGGATGGGTCGTGCCCCTGGAATTCGGTGGATCTGCACTTTTGCTCCTTGGAATTTCCTGATGCCTGGTTCGAACAGTGAAAGAAATTTGTTTAAGACCTGGGCACACGAAGTGTCGTCAGTGGGCGATAGCGCTCGGACGTCATCCCAGTCCCAGCGTATCTTTCCCAGCCAGCTCCAGCCGAGCAGCGGAGACCATCGTCCGGTACCACCCAGAGTGGTAGCTTGTGCACTGCTCCATCGTAGGAGACCTTTACGGTAGCACTGCCGATTACAGGAATCAGTTCTTTAGTGTAAGTTCTTAGTCTCGTGCGAACTGGAGTTAAGACTGGCCTTGAGGCCTTGATGCGCCACAACCTTTCGAAAGTCTTTTTGCCCATGATGGACTGGCTCGTGCTCGTGTCCAGTTCTATTGACACCGGGAGTCCATTTAGTTCAACATTCAGCATTATCGGGAGACAATTCGTGGTGAATGTGTGCAACCCATGTACCTCTGCCTCCTCTATCTGAGGCTCTGGTTCGTAGTGATCCTCCGTGGATCTGTCCTCCTCTGCAACATGGTGGTTTGCAGGTTTAACAGGCTTAGCAGCTCGCCTGCACACTCGTTGGAGGTGTCCCATTGTTCCACAGCCCTTGCAAACATATCCTTTGAATCGGCATGAATGGAAACGATGACCACCCCCGCAGCACCAACAAGATGTTAATTGCCTTGCATTCATCACCCTTGATGATGGACTCTGAGACATCTGCGGACGTGTAGCTGCAGGTAGGTGTGACCTGCCCTGTACGTTACAATTCAAAAACAACATCACTTTGTTCACAGTACTTGTAGCAGCACTTGTGTGCTGAGAGATTTGCTTAGTATTGTCACTGGTGGCGATGAATGCCTAGGCTATTGCTATGGCCTTACTCAAGGTTAGGGTCTCTACAGTCAAAAGCTCGCGAAGTATGGTTTCATGGACAATGCCAAATACGAAAAAGTCTCTGAGCATGTGCTCCAAATATCCTTCAAATTCGCAATGTCCTGCAAGGCGTCTCAGCTTGGCGACATAACTCGCCACTTCCTGGCCTTGAGACCTTTTGTAGGTGTAGAACCGGTACCTCACCATCAGAACGCTTTCCTTCGGGTTCAAATGTTCTCGGACCAGTGTGCACAAATCGGCGTACGATTTCTCCGTGGCTTTCGCTGGAGTGAGCAAATTCTTCATGAGGCCATACAGACGGTGAGGAGGATTGCTCTACTTTTGACAGCACTCTCTTCCCCATCTAGCTCATTGGCCATGAAGTATTGGTCGAGTCACTGCACAAAAGTTTCCCAATCATCTCCCTACGAAAATTTATCCAGGATGCCCACTGTTCTCTGCATCTTTGGGTTCGCTATCTGTATCTCGTCGCCAGTTGTTGTATATGGAGAAAGAGTCAGACTGAACACTGTGAGCTCAAAGTAAAGTGTGACCGGAGTCTTTTATTGAAGGTCTCCAGAGTGCCTCTCCAACCTGTGAAGCCTTCTTAAATACCTGTGCTCCCAAGGGATTATGGGATCCCTTGGGACTCCGGGGAATGAGCCCTCTGGTGGCTGTACAGAGTAAAAAGAAGTCCACATATATAACAACGTCATCATCAACAAAGAAAAGAACCATGCCAAACAAGCGCATTCCTACAACAGAGACACTACAGCATTTCCTACACTGCAGGACGGAGAAACAGTGAGACTCAAACAAATGTGAGACAGCAAAGTGTGGCAAAAGGCTCAGGTTCAGAAACAAGATGGCATTCGATCATATCAGGTCATTACAGAAGGTGGCCATGAGTATCGCCAAAATAGGAAACATCTGAGAAAGAGCGCTGTGACATTCATCAAAACTCCAGAGATCTCAGTCACACACACAGATGATCCGCTCCAACATAGCCAACTAACACGCAAAACAGCACTTCAATGACAACATGCGAAAACAGAGATATGTTGCTTGATATTTCCCCTCAGAGCACTGATAAAGGGACTAAAGTGATCAGTGCACAGAACACCACTGAAACAACCAGTTTGTGGCAAAGCAACAGAACCCGCACAATACCAAAATACTTGGAACACTATGTACAGAACTAAGAAATCACGGACACTGGACATTTGGATAAAGAAACAATAAGACAAGGATTTTGTTATTGTTTGTTAAAATTGTAGTTGTTTACTACATGCATTCATAAGAAGTTAATTACCAGTTTATATTGAAGCTCACTTTAATTCATTTTGTTTCTTATGGAAGGAAAGGTGTAACGATATAATGTATAGCGCCCTCTAGCTGGGAGGTCTAGAGCCCTGGTTCTGTTATTGAAGAAAGCTGCTTGTCTGATGAGGAACTCCATTTTTAATTTGCACATGGCTGTCTGAGATCTCCCAAATAAATGGAGTTAATTTGAACATCTCTCTCCCCCCATCTTCTCTTTCTCTTTCTCTCCCCGATCTTCTCTCTCTCTCTCTCTCTCTCTCTCCCCCCAATCTTCTCTCTCTCTCTCTCCTCCCCGTCTTCTCTCTCGCCCCCTCCTCCCCCATCTTCTGTCTCTCCCCCTCCTCCCCCCATCTTCTCTCTCTCCCCCTCCTCCCCCATCTTCTCTCTCCCCCCCTCCGCCCCCCCATCTTCTCTCTCTCCCCCATCTTCACTCTCTCTCTTCCCCTCCCCCGAACTTCTCTCTCTCTTGCCCATCCATTCTCCCCCCCCCAATCACTCCTCTCTCTCCCCACAAGCCCCCACCTGCCCCAATTCCACCTCTCTCTCTCTCGCTCCCTCCCCCCGGCCACCAACATGTTCCCCTACCTTCTCTGCAGGGAGCCGAGTGGAGGGAAGCATGGTGATGCAGGCTAGGTACCATGCTTGCACGACTGGATCACGTGCGCCTGCCAAACGGGCGTACATGTGCAGAGAGAGTGAAAAATGTGCTGAAAATAATCACTCCGACATTTTACTCACCACAAAACAGGCCACCCGCCACAGGCAGATGGTGATACTTTACATTCAAAAGCCCGATGATATAATTGGCCATGATATATCTTTAATGCAAAACCTGGAGGCTCAACAAGGGGCCAAACACTACAGCCAGACCTAGCGAGAGTCAGCAGTGTTTTCAAAAGAGGCCAAAGTTAGTATTTTTATTTAACTTAGCTGAGGATTCTAATAGTACAGGAGGAGCAGGGTTTCTCGCTCTGGCCCCACAAGGAATCCTTGGCTTTCCCAGCCCTAGGCACAGCCTCTCCCTCCCAGCGCCAGTATCAGCTGTCAACTCCCCTCCCTGCGCTAACTTTGGACCGCTCCCTTTTGTCCCCACCTTCCTCGGGCCCCCGACATGACTTTTTATCCCACCTGCCAGCCCCAAGATCACTCTCGCTGATTCGGGCAGGGGACTGTCCTGCTTTATTCAGATGAGGCTCGGAGGTTTCCCTTCTGCATTGCACCCTCTGCCTACTACAAACGTGCCCCCAGTTAAAATCGACTCCATTGTTTCAACATTGAGTCACATCACAGAAAGAACTCAATATTCCCATGTATGTTTTTTTTTTGGTTGAAGCCTTACTCCTAAAATAGTGAGCAGCCATCAATCTTAAAACTGTGTTTTCTATTATAATCATCAATGAACTGAAAATTCACAACTTGGCTGACCAGAGGCTCAGCACTTACAATTCATCGAATATAAAGTCAAGAAGGAATGTAATCCTCACTGAAGTATATATACTTCATAAATGCCTAGTCAAAGGAATGAGTGCTGTTATTGTAAAACAGATATCAGACATGGTTCTATAACACTGCTCCTTTCTGCCTACTTCAAAAACTCAGAAGGCATTGCCACAGGGAATAATCTGGATTCCAGTTAAATTAGTTACAGTGCAGTTCCTTTGCCCTTTTTAGACCATTGTTGAGATGCGCACAGTCCAAACAGACAAGAACTTCAGTGCACAGCAGTGCTGATCCTACTTTATCCAAGGTCCTTAAAGGGGAGGATCTTTGAAGTACGAACAGAACAGTATAGACAGTTAAAGTGACATCAGCTATAAGGAATGCAACAAGAACTTTAACAGGCCTTTTGAGATTATTTAGGGAGCTCAGTAATTTGCTAATATAGGATTAATCAATTAGTTACTTCCATTGAACATAAAACAGAAAACCATTTTCATTCTGACCTGCATATTTAAATGCGTGTCTGTGTCTTTCAATACTTTTCTGTGGAAGAAAATAACTATCTTAAAGTAGCTGATTCTAGAAGGGAGAGCAGTGCGGCATGTTTCTGTATTAGCACACTATGCATGAAGGGCGGGTCAGAGGTCACAACACTGGCTATGGTAATTAGGAATAAGCCGAGCAGAATCCTTTCTCCAGTTCTAGGAGAAGGTTGCTCCTCTATGCTTTCCCCTTCTGAATTGGGTGAATGGTGCCTCAAATGGGAACCTGAATATCAACAAGCAAAATATAAAAAACTAAAAATGCAGCTGCTGTTGACATTTATGAGTACGGAGAGAAACGGTGCCCTAGATAGCAAGTAATGGCAGCTAGTATATTTATTTTTGTTAAAACATAGGAGCTTGCTATTCCTATAGTTTGCATATATTAAAAGACAGCATTCCTTCAGACACATATTTGCACATTGAGCAAATCATAATACTGTAGAAACAACATTTTCCAGTTGTCAGGTGAGGCTTGTATAAATACAGAGCACAATCACTGACAGCATAATAGCAAAATGCGGCAATAATTAATTGTGTTGTATGCTGAACGTTAAGGATACATGCAACACAGCAATAGGAATACAGAGTGATTATTTGCACTAGTTTTTTGAGCATCTTTCTGCACTTGCACCCCCTGGACTTGGCTCCCGTCCTCCTGCGCATGTGCATACTCCTCGAACCCGACACCGGAAGTCGGCCCTGTATCATGAGCTGGAGCTGTGTCGCATGTGTCCAGCTTTTGGATTATCTTCAGGATTTTTGCCTCGAATATCGCTGTGTTTATCTACACTAACATTTTTGCTGCCTTCTGTGGGAGAGAAAACATCGGAGGTGGGAGAGGGAGGGGCTGGGGGAGAGAGAGAGAGAGACTGGGCGAGTGTGGGGGAAGAAAGAGAGGCTGGGGACTTGAGAGAGAGAGAGAGAGACTGGGGGGAGAGAGAGACAGAAGCTGGTGGGAGAGAGAGAGACTGGGGTTAGAAGAGATAGAGATTGTGGGGAGGGGGGGGGAAATTAGAGCGACTGGGGAGAGAGAGATTGGGGGAGAGTGAGAGAGAGAGATTGGGGAGAGAGAGCGGTTGGGGCTGGGGGAGAGAGAGAGGCTGGGGGGAGAGAGAGAGAGGCTGGGGGGAGAGAGAGAGAGGCTGGGGGGGAGAGAGAGAGAGGCTGGGGGGAGAGAGAGAGATTGGGGGAGAGAGAGAGAGGCTGGGGGAGAGAGAGAGCGGCTGGAGTGAGAGAGAGCGGCTGGGGGGAGAGAGAGAGAGGCTGGGAGGAGAGAGAGAGAGGCTGGGGGGAGAGAGAGAGAGGCTGGGGGGAGAGAGAGAGAGGCTGGGGAGAGAGAGAGAGGCTGGGGGGGGGGGAGAGAGATGCTGGGGGAGGGAGAGAGGGGCTGGGGGGGAGGGAGAGAGACTGGGGTGGGGGAGAGACTGGGGGGAGGGAGAGAGAGAGGCTTGAGGGGAGGGAGACTGGGGTGAGAGTGAGAGAGAAAATATTAGGGGGTGAGAGACACTAGGGGAGAGGGGGAGAGAGGGAGACTCGGGTGGAGAGGAAGACTCGGGTGGAGAGGGAGACTGGGGGAGAGAGATAGACTGGGGGAGAGAGATAGACTGGGGGGGAGAGAGAGACTGGGGGAGAGAGAGAGACTGGGGGAGAGAGAGAGACTGGGGGGGAGAGAGAAGGACTCAGGAGAAGAGAGGGACTGGAGAAGAGAGATAGACTGGGGGAGAGAGAGAGAGACTGGGGGAGAGAGAGAGAGACTGGAAGAGAGAGAGAGAGACTGGAGGAGAGAGAGAGAGACTGGAGAAGAGAGGGAGACTGGGCGAGAGAGGGAGACTGGGGGAGAGAGGGAGACTGGGGAGAGAGGGAGACTGGGGGACGGGGGAGAGAGAGAGACTGGAGGGAGAGAGAGAGACTGGGGGGAGAGAGAGAGTCTGGGGGGAGAGAGAGAGAGACTGGGGGGAGAGAGAGAGACTGAGGGGAGAGAGAGAGACTGTGGGGGAGAAAGAGAGACTGGGAGGGAGAGAGACTGGGAGGGAGCGAGAGAGACTGGGGGGGAGAGAGAGAGACCGGGAGGAGAGAGAGAGAGACTGGGAGGGAGAGAGAGAGACTGGGGGGAGAGAGAGAGAGTGGGGGGAGAGAGAGAGAGTGGAAGGAGCAAGAGACTAGGGGTGGGGTGGAGAGAGAGAGAGACAGGGGGAAGAGATTGGGGGAGAGTGAGAGATTGGGGGGGGGGGAAGAGAGTGAGAAGGAGACTAGGGGAAGAGTGAGTGAGATTGTGGGAGAGATAGAGACTCAGGAGGGGAGCGAATGACTGGGAGGAGAGAGAGAGAGAGAAACTGGGAAGGAGAGAGACTGGGGAGGGGGGAGGTGAGAGAGAGACTGGAGGGGTGAGAGAGAGATTGGGGGTGAGAGAGAGACGAGGGGGGGTGGGGTGAGAGAGAGACTGTGGGGTGGGGGGTGAGAGAGAGACTGGGGGGATGTGGGAGAGGCTGAGGGGAAGAGAGAAAGGCTGGAGGGAGAGAGAGAGAGAGGCTGGGGGTAGAGAGAGAGACTGGGGGAAGAGAGAGAGGCTAGGGAGAGGGAGACTGGGAAAGAGAGAGAGAGTGAGACTGGGGGGAGGGAGAGAGAGATTGGGCTGCGATGGGGCAGGAAGTTGGGCTGGAATGGGGGTGCTCTATCCTGTCTGGAGGTGGCAGTCAGAATGGCTCGAATTACACTTTGTGAAGTCACTGATAACCTGGGCTGGGCAGTTGTAATTACACATTCCAGAGAAACTGTTGGGTATGTCTTATCCTCCAAGAGGACCAATCAGCAATCAGGTCATGTGACCATGGAGCCAATCAGAGCATTTTGCTTGTGCAAATAAGTGCGTCAAAGTGAATAATGGCTATCTAAAGGGAAAACAGGACTAAGGCTATTCCTCCCAATATTATATTTTTTGGGGAAAATGTTCATGCTTCATAAAGGGGAGAAATACACAAAAGTCTTTGAAGACTCTTTGCCCAACTGAGGCAGCACTTTACCTGGCTTTCTTCAAAAGAAAATGACCAATGTTTTATGATAAAAAAAATTAGTTCCTGGGATGTGGGCATAGCTGGCAAGGCCAGCATTTATTGCCCATTCTCAATTGCCCTTGAGAAGATGATGGTGAGCCACTTTCTTGAAACGCTGCAGTTCTCCCACAGTGCTGTTAGGGAGGAAGTTCCAGGAATTTGACCCAGTGATGATGAAGGAATGGCGATATATTTCCAAGTCAGGATGTTATGTAACTTGGAGGAGAATTGCAAGTGATGGTGTTCCCATGCACCTGCTGCCCTTGTCATTCTAGATGGTAGAGGACTCGGCTTTGAGGGGTGCTGTCGAAGATGTTATATATGCAGACTATAGATATACACTCTGTGTAGTCACTGTATAGTTGCATAAGATGGAGACTTGTTTACCTGATGTACTATCAATAAGGTTATCACTGTGTATATACTATGCTGGCACCACTCAGTGCAACTGGTGGAGACCAGGGTTTCCTGCCCTGGCGGCAGGGGCTGTTTAAAAGGATAGCCACCATGCAGCTGCCTCACTCTGGAGTTACGAATAAAGGACCAAGGTCACTACAGTTTGAGTACAACATAAGTGGAGTCATTCATAAGTACATTACAGACATAACAGGAGAAGCCTTGGCGAGTTGCTGCAGTGCATCTTGTAGATGGTACACACTGCAGCCACAGTGCGCCGGTGGTGGAGGTAGTGAATGCTTGAGGTGGTGGATGAGGTGCCAATCAAGCAGGCTGCTTTGTCCAGGATGGTGTCGAGCGTCTTGAGAGTCGGGAATAGCAGCGGGAGCAGGCAGACTTGTGAGGGAAGTGGCAGCAGCGGAGCACGTCAATAATGCCCAAGGCTCGAGGCCCAGTCCGAGCTAGTCGGGAGCAGCAGCGGGAGCGGGCGGACCTGTGAGGGAAGCGGCGTCAGCGGGGTCAAATTAAGAAAGAAGTAAAAAGTAATTGAAGTGTGACGTCACAGCCAAGAGGGTAAGTGATTGGCTGGTTGAGTGGTGAATAGTTTTCTTTTTCTTTATCTTTTTTCTTGTTCTTAGCAGTAAGAAACCTTTGGCATTGTTGCCAAATTAAGTAATTTAAGGGTTATGTCATGGCAGGAGAGCCCAAACCCATGTCATGCTTCTCCTGTGCTATGTGGGAAGTCAGGGACGCTTCCAGTGTCCTTGATGACTACATGTGCAGGAAGTGCATCCAGCTGCAGCTCCTGACAGACCGCATTGCAGCACTGGAGCTGTGCATGGATTCACTCTGGAGTATCCGCTATGCTGAGGATGTCGTGAATAGCACATTTAGTGAGTTGGTCACACCACAGGTAAAGGTTACTCATGCAGGTAGGGAATGGGTGCCCATCAGGAAGAGCAGTGGAAGGAAGGTAATGCAGGGGGAGATGACTCATCAGGGGAAGGCAGCAGCAACCAAGTTCATGGCATCATGGGTGGCTCTGCTGCACAGGAGGACAGGAAAAAGAGAGGGAGAACTATAGTGATAGGGGATTCAATTGTAAGGGGAATAGATAGGCGTTTCTGCGGCCGCAATCGTGACTCCAGGATGGTATGTTGCCTCCCTGGTGCAAGGGTCAAAGATGTCTCAGAGCAGCTGCAGTGCATTCTGGAGGGGTAGGGTGAAAAGCCAGCTGCCATGGGACATATAGGTACCAACGATATAGGTAAAAAATGGGATGAGGTCCTACAAGCTGAGTTTAGGGAGCTAGGAGTTAAATTAAAAAATAGGACCTCAAAGGTAGTAATCTCAGGATTGCTACCAGTGCCACGTGCTAGTCAGATTACGAATGGCAGGATAGCTAAGATGAATACGTGGCTTGAGGGGTGGTGCAGGAGGGAGGGATTCAAATTCCTAGGACTTTGGAACCGGTTCTGGGGGAGGTGGGACCAGTACAAACCAGACGGTCTGCACCTGGGCATGACCGGAACCAATGTCCTAGGGGGTCTGTTTGTTAGTGCTATTGCGGAGGGGTTAAACTAATATGGCAGGGCATGGGAACCTATGCAGGGAGGCAGAGGGAAGTAAAATGGGGGCAGAAGCAAAAGATAGAAAGAAGAAAAGTAAAAGTGGAGGTCAGAGAAATGCAAGACAAAAATCAAAAAGGGCCACATTACAGCAAAATTCTATAGGGACAAAGTGTGTTAAAAAGACAAGCCTGAAGGCTCTGGGCCTCAATGCGAGGAGTATTCATAATATGGTGGATGAATTAACTGCGCAGGCAGCTATTAACGAATATGATATAATTGGGATTACGGAGACATGGCTCCAGGGTGACCAAGGCTGGGAACTCAACATCCAGGGGTATTCAACATTCAGGAAGGATAGACAGAAAGGAAAAGGAGGTGGGGTAGCGTTGCTGGTTAAAGAGGAAATTAACGCAATAGTAAGGAAGGACATTAGCTTGGATGATGTGGAATCTACGGGTAGAGCTGCAGAATACCAAAGGGCAGAAAACGCTAGTGGGAGTTGTGTATAGACCACCAAACAGTAGTAGTGAGGTTGGGGACAGCATCAAACAAGAAATTAGGGATGCGTGCAATAAAGGTACAGCAGTTATCATGGACGACTTTAATCTACATATAGATTGGGCTGGTAGCAATACGGTGGAGGAGGATTTCCTGGAGTGTATTAGAGATGGTTTTCTAGACCAATATGTCGAGGAACCAACTAGAGGGCTGGCCATCCTAGACTGGGTGTTGTGTAACGAGCGAGGATTAATTAGCAATCTTGTTGTGCGAGGTCCCTTGGGGAAGAGTTAGCATAATATGGTAGAATTCTGAACTTAAGGAAAGATAACTTCGATGGTATGAGACGTGAATTGGCTAGAATAGACTGGTGAATGATACTTAAAGGGTTGACGGCTGATAGGCAATGGCAAACATTTAACGATCACATGGATGAACTTCAATTGTACATCCCTGTTTGGAGTAAAAATAAAACGGGGAAGGTGGCTCAACCGTGGCAAACAAGGGAAATTAGGGACAGTGTTAAATCCAAGGAAGAGGCATACACATTGGCCAGAAAAAGCAGCAAACCTGAGGACTGGGAGAAATTTAGAATTCAACAGAGGAGGACAAAGGGTTTAATTAGGAGGGGGAAAATAGAGTATGAGAGGAAGCTTGCTGGAAACATAAAATCTGACTGCAAAAGCTTCTATAGATATGTGAAGAGAAAAAGATTAGTGAAGACAAACGTAGGTCCCTTGCAGTCAGAACCAGGTGAATTTATAATGGGGAACAAAGAAATGGCAGACAAATTGAACAAATACTTTGCTTCTGTCTTCACGAAGGAAGACCCATATAACCTTCCCGAAATACTAGGGGACCGAGGGTCTAGCGAGAAGGAGGAACTGAAGGAAATCCTTATTAGTCAGGAAATTATGTTAGGGAAATTGATGGGATTGAAGACCGATAAATCCCCAGGGCCTGATAGTCTGCATCGCAGAGTACTTAAGAAAGTGGCCCCAGAAATAGAGGATGCATTGGTGATCATTTTCCAACAGTCTATCAACTCTGGATCAGTTCCTATGGGCTGGAGGGTAGCTAATGTAACAACACTTTTTAAAAAAGGAGGGAGAGAGAAAACGGGGAAGGTTAGCCTGACATCAGTAGCGGGGAAAATGTTGGAATCAATTATTAAAGATGAAATAGCGGCGGCATTTGGAAAGTAGTGATAGGATCGGTCCATGTCAGCATGGATTTATGAAAGGGAAATCAAGCTTGACAAATCTTCTAGAATTTTTTGAGGATGTAGCTAGTAGAGTGGACAAGGGAGAACCAGTGGATGCGGTGTATTTGGACTTTCAAAAGGCTTTTGACAAGGTCCCACACTAGAGATTGGTGTGCAAAATTAAAGCACATGGTATTGGGGGTAATGTATTGACGTGGATAGAGAACTGGTTGGCAGACAGGAAGCAGAGAGTAGGGATAAACGGGTCCTTCTCAGAATGGCAGGCAGTGACGAGTGGGGTGCTGCAGGGCTCAGTGCTGGGACCCCAGCTATTTATAATATACATCAATGATTTAGACGAAGGAATTGAGTGTAATATCTCCAAGTTTGCAGATGACACTAAGCTGGGTGGCGGTGTGAGCTGTGAGGAGGATGCGAAGAGGCTGCAGAGTGACTTGGACAGGTTAGGTGAGTGGGCAAATGCATGGCAGATGCAGTTGTACAGGGCCTTGGTGAGGCCACACCTGGAATATTGTGTTCAGTTTTGGTCTCTTAATCTGAGGAAGGACGTTCTTGCTGTTGAGGGAATGCAGTGAAGGTTCACCAGACTGATTCCCGGGATGGCAGGACTGACATATGCGGAAAGACTGGATCGACTGGGGTTTCGAAGAATGAGAGGGGATCTCATAGAAACATTTAAAATTCTGATGGGTAAGATGCAGGAAAAATTTTCCCGATGTTGGGGAAGTCCAGAACCAGGGGTCACAGTCTAAGGATAAGGGGTAAGTTATTTAGGACCGAGATGAGGAGAAACTTCTTCACTCAGAGAGTTGTTAACCTGTGGAATTCTCTACAGAGAGTTGTTGATGCCAGTTCGCTAGATATATTCAAGAGGGAGATAGATGTGGCCCTGACGGCTAAAGGTATCAAGGGATATAGAGAGAAAGCAGGAAAGGGACACTGAGGTGATTGATCAGCCATAATCTTATTGAATGGTGGTGTAGGCTCGAAGGGCCGAATGGCCTACTCCTGCACCTATTTTCTATGTTTTTATGTTTCCATAGCTGCCCTCATCCAGGCAAGTGGAGAGTATTCCATCACACTCCTGACTTGTACCTTGTAGATGGTGGAATGGCTTTAGGGAGTCAGGAGGTGAGATACGTGCCGCAGAGTACCCAGCCTCTGACTTGCTCTTGTGGCCGCAGTATTTATGTGACTGGTCCAGTTAAGTTTCTGGTCAATGGTGACCCCCAGGATGTAGATGGTGAGAGATTCAGTGATGGTAATGTCGTTGAATGTCATGGGGCAGTGGTTAGATTCTCTCGTTGGAGATAGTCATTGTCTGGCACTTGTGTAGCGCGAATGTTACTTGCCACTTATTAGCTCAAGCCTGAAAGTTCACGAGCTCTTGTTGCATGCAGGCATGGACTGCTTCATTATCTGAGAAGTTGCAAATGGAACTGAACACTGCAATCATCAATGAATATCCCCATTTCTGACCTTATGATGAAGCGAAGGTTATTGATGAAGCAGCTTAAGATGGTTGGGCCTTGGTCACTGCCCTGAGGAACTCCTGTAGCAATGTCCTGGGGCTGAGATGATTGATCTCCAACAACCATAACCATCTTCCTTTGTGTTAGCTATGACATCAGCCAACGGAGAATTTTCCCCCTGATTCCCATTGACTTTAATTTTACTAGTGCTCCTTTATGCCACACTTAGTCAAATGCTGCCTTGATGTCAAGGGCAGTCACTTTCACCTCACCTCTGGAATTCAGCTCTTTTACCCATGTTTGGACGAAGGCTGTAATGAGACCTGGAGCTGAGTGGTCCTGGCAGAACCCAAACTGAGCATCGGTGAGCAGGTTCTTGGTGAGTAAGAGCCGCTTGATAGCACCGTCGACGACACCTTCCATCACTTTGCTGATGATTGAGAGTAGACTGATGAGATGGTATTTGGCCAATTGGATTTGTCCTGCTATTTGTGGGCAGGCTATACCTGGGCAGTTTTGCATATTGTCGGGTAGATACCAGTGTTGTAGCTCTACTGGAACAACTTGGCTCGAGGTGCAGTTAGTTTTGGAGCATAAGGGGCCGAAATTCATCGTCCGCGAAGGGACGGCTACCGCGGAGTTTGGGCGGTCGACTGAAAAAATTTATCGGCCGCCGCGGTCAGATGATTTTCCCTCCCTGAGCCATATTCAGCCCGGGGGGAGGGATTTGAGCGTTGTGCACTTCCACTGGAAACGGCACGGTGAAGCCGCTGTAAAGGAAACATTCCAGCGGAGAGCTCTGCAGTCTGCGGGCCACTGGAAAGCGGCAAGGATAGGGATTTTCAGCTGCAAAAAGGCAGAATTTTTCCCAGCGGTGCCCCCGCGAGGTATTCGAGTCGGTTCTCCAATGGGACACCGCTGGAATGTTGCTGCGATCAGGGCCCTTTGGTAGGGAAATAGTTTTATTAATTTGAGTATTTTTATTTAAGATTACAGTGACAACTGCATTTATCTTTTATAGTTTTATTAATTGTTTTGGCTCCATTCAACCTGCTGTTCAGAGGTTTGCACATACTTTTGTACAACTTTCAGGTCTGACGCTTTAGTGGAGGCCTGTGGGCTGCAGAGACCTGCTTGGCAGAGTTCACCCTGGGGATGGGAGGAGTGTTGGAAGGGTGACACCTGGTACACCTGCTCAGAGGCAGGATGGTGCAGGAGACGGCGTCGCCATCAGTACCGTGCAGAGAGGCAACGGGCAAGGGAGGCAGCAGCCATGATTCGTTCATTCTGTGCCAGACCAGTGTGCCCGCCGTCTTCACCGGCCTGAATCAGGATTGCGGTTGGCTGCTTGGGGACAAGGGATATCGCCTGTCCACTTGGCTGCTCGCTCCACTGCGGAACCCCAGGACAGGGCTAGAGTATGCCTACAGTGACCCGATCATTATGCCACCAGTTGCATCACCGAGCAGTGCATAGGCATCCTTAAGCAAAGGTTCTGGTGTCTGGCCCACTCTGGTGGCACATTGCAGTACTCTCCTCAATGGGTCTCCATAATCGTCATGGTCTGCTGCATGCTGCACAACCTGGCCATCATGAGGGGACAGCCGCTGGAGGTCGAGCCAGCAATACCATCTGAGGAGGAGGCGGTGATGTCCCAGAGCTAGGAGGCGTTGACCCATCGCCACCCTGGAAGGGCCAGATGCAGATTGGCCAGCACCCTCCTCACATATATGGAGGTGCCTGACACCTCCCCTGCAATCTCCCTCCATGCATTATGTACTGGCGGTCTGCCAGGTCTCCCCACGTCAGGAAACAGTATTCTGTCCTCCACACCGTCCATCAGTGTCTCCAGCTCCATATCAGTGAACCTGTTGACTCTCATTGCACCTCTTACACCAGCCATCCTTCCAAAACTCCTTCCCCCCTCAGGGCCTTGCTGCAAACTCTGGCCTTTAAAAAGGCCACGGAGCAGCTGGCTTGTTAGAAACCCTTGCCTGCATGCTGAATTTCTCAGTGGTGATAACGCTCAAATTAAGACGACCACACCGCTGAAAAATCTACTTTGGAAGGATTTATCGGCACTAATGGCAACAAAAAGATGGGATGAGCACCGGCTTTCCAACAGTACTGAATTTTGGGCCCCGAGTCTTTAGCACGACAGCCGGGATGTTGTCAAAGCCCATAGTCTTTGCTGTATCCAGTGCGCTCAGCCGTTTCTTGGTATCACATGGGGTGAGTCAAATTGACCAAAGACTGGCTTTTGTGATGGTGGGAACCTCAGGAGAAGGCCAAAATGGATCATCCACTCGGCACTTCTAGCTGAAGATATTTGCAAACACTTCAGCCTTGTCTTTTGCACTCGCGGGCTGGGCTCCGCCATCATTGAAGATTGAGCCTCCTCCTCCCATTAGTTGCTTAATATTCCAACACCATTCACGACTGGATGTGGCTGGACTGCAGAGCTTTCCTGATCATTTAGCTGCTTCCACTGCTTAGCATGCATGTAGTCTTGTGCTGCAGCATCCCCAGGTTGACACCTCATTTTTAGGTATGGCTGGTGCTGCTCCTGGCATGCTCTTCTATACTCCTCATTGAACCAGGGTTCGTTCCCTGGCTTGATGGCAATGGTAGATTAAGGAATATTCTGGGCCATGCATTTACAGATTGTGGTGGAATACAATTCTGCTGCTGCTGACGGCCATCACAGCGCCTCATGGATGCCCAGTTTTGAGCTGCTCGATCTGTTTTGAATCTATCCTATTTAGCGCAGTGGTAGTGCCACACAACACGATGGAGGGTGTCCTCAGTGTGAAGCTGGGCCTTCGTCTCCACAATGACTGTATGGTGGTCATTGCTACCAACGTTGTCATGGATAGATGCACCCGCGACAGGTAGTTTGGTGAGGATGAGGTCAAGTAGGTTTTTCCCTCGTGTTGGTTCTCTCACCACCTGCCACAGACCCAGCCTGGCAGCTATGTCCTTCAGGACTCATCCAGCTCGGTCAGTAGTTATGCTACCAAGCCACTCTTGGACATTGAAGTCCCTCATCCAGAGTATATTCTGTGCCCTTGCTACCCTCAGTGCTTCTTCCATGTGGTATTCAACATGGAGGAGTAATGATTCATCAGCTGAGGGAGGGCAGTGGATGGTAATCAGCGCAAGGTTTCCTTGCCTAAGCCATGAGACTTCATGGTATCCAGTAAATGTTGTGGACTCCCAGGGCCACTCATTCCCCACTGTGTTGCTTTTACTACTGCATTAAATATGTGGTGTGATCAAAGTCTGCGTGTTAGTCAACTTTAAAGAGCATCAGAACCGTAGGGAATTATATATTTCATCTTATTGAAGTCTCTCCGCATCTCCATAAAGATGGAGTTCAAAAGCCCAGCAGCAAGGCAAACATCTGGCATTCTACACATCACAGTATCCGTGCCTTGTATTGTGCAGTAAAATAAGATCAACAGGAAAGCCAAAAGAAGTAAAATCATGCTGATTTACTGTTTCTGGGAGTGAAAGTGTTAAAATATTACCCTGAAGGTTCTTTTCTCCTTCCTTCAAAAACTCAAACGATTTACCGCAAAGAAAAAATTAGATTTGAATTAAAACATTACATTTTTAACTTCATTTTCCAATTAATCAAAAGTCACTTAGTTCAAGCTTTTTATAACCACTTAAGCTGTACCTCCACTGTGCTCTGAGGTTCCAGATTATTGTAGAAAAGTTACTGTTTCTTTAAATCTTACCACTTTGAAAAAGACTTGCATTTTTAAGATGAATTTTTATTAAACGTGACATCAAAAAAACCATCTCACACACAACCTGAGAATTTACATAATATGTAGATATCAAAAATCCTCAAAATTCTGCGACTGCATCGGTGGTGTAGACATCATCGTGGACCAGTGCAGATCAGATTTAAGCCATAAAATTGAGATACCGTGCACTGCAATTCACGACAGGTATAAAAGTGGCCCAACAGGTTGTTGTGCTGTTGTCGAAGGTCATTCTCCTTTCAAAGGAGATGTTAGAATGAGGATCCACACCAAAATTCACACTGTTTGGCTTAGCTCCACCCCACAGTACTCACCTTGCCCATACAAAATGACTGTTCAGCTAAGTCACTGGCTTGACTTGCTGAAATCTATTGGTAAAACTAGGTTACCATTCCCACAGTTTAATCAAAACGTGTGACTTGTTTGGGAGAAGCATTGATATTGAGTTGTATATAACTCAACTTCAAACAGTGGTAGAAGAAACACCTGACTCGAAACCAGGGTCTTAATCAGGGAGGGTCTTGCCCTTTAATAGGTGGCACCTTTCACTATATGCCTGTACCACTCAATGCACAGCAGTCATCTGTATCTGTCCAAAACCCCACCAAACCACCCCCCCCACAAAATCTCTGACATTGCCTTCAAAGTTACTTCAACGCCCATGAATATCATTGCATTTCTCCACAACTATCTTATTTTGCCTCATCCCAAATGAACTCCCATGACACATTGGACTGCCAGTTAACCCAAATTTTATTAAGCTTAATGTGTACTGCAAATGCAGTAATTGTATTATACCTTTGTGGAATTATATGTTGTGTGTCTGTTACAAATTTCAGGTCTGCAAGATATTCCTGAGGTTCAGCATCACCAGACTCTCCTGTAAGTAGATCCGGTGTCCCTTACGATCAGGAATTTACCTTTACTGCTCAATATCTAGCCATACAATAGCATCAACCTAGGGGTGACAACAAAGGCCCCAATATTTTATCTCCCACATTCTTTCATGGCACTTCATGAGGTTCTAAAAGGCAGCCTAATTCACATGATGAAAGGTGACACTGAATGCATATCAACAATTTGATTTATTTTGTGATTGTTAAGGGAACGAACAGCAAAACATTTGTAATAAATCTCACTGCACTTCAACTTGCTTTTGTATCAATCCTCGTAACGAAGAAAATAATAACATATGCCTCATTGTTCCTCATAGCAGGCTAAATTTTAATTTTCTGCCCAAGGCTTGTGCTGGGCCAGGCCATCTCTATTAAGGAAGGAATGCTTCCTGTCTATCCCCCTCAGCAGGTTTTCTACAAATCCTGAAAATGTGTTCAACTGTCCTTTTGTTCCTCAGCTAGACAGGGAGTCAGAAGCTGGGCCTCTGACTCTGTCCCAGCTCTTCCTGTTGGAGGGTTGGTTGGTAGAATTGCCAATTAAGATGTTGAACGCACCACAAGGCAACTACTTCACATTGTCATTACGATATACATGTGACATGCCGAGAGATTGCTTCTGATAAGTCACTGCCGTAATAATGTGGCATCAATTCACATTGAGCTGTGAGCAGATACGTCAACATTAATTCCATATACAGTAAGCAAAGTCTTGGAGGATGTGTCAGATAGTCATTCAAAGTTGAATATTCCCAACCATTAGTCACATCTCGCATGTTCAGAAAATCCATATCTGCAGTTGATTTGATTGAATCGGTAGCTTTCCCCACTCCCGACTGGTTATGACACTTTCCCCAGTTCATTTTTGTCTGGAGATACTTGCAGAAAACAATCCCAAATGACTACAAATTCTGTTGAATATGAAGCAGGTCAGGTGGGTCTGAGGCAGCAATCCAAAATAGTAAGTTCTTATTGAAGAGCTGGAAATGCAAAATTACCAACAACTTTGGTAAATTTACCTATCACCGCGTCAGCCATAAGGCACTTGCACCAAGGAGAAATGTAAACAGGTCGAATCAAACCTTAGTCATGAACTTGTCATATAGTAGGTTCTAAGGGCAGGAATTTATCTGACTTCAAGGAAACTGCCCATTCCCTATAATCTATTGATCTTCACTCCACCCATTGAATATCTTTTGCATCTTGTTTTATAACTAATATATACAGTATATGGGGTTGTATACCAATCAAAATGAAAACAAAACAGTATCATTTCTAGAGGAACAGAATTGAAAAGCAGAGAGGTTATGATAAACATGTATAAAACCTTGGCTTGACCATACAGTACTGTCCTGGTCTCCCTATTACAAAAAGAATATAGCGGCACTGGAAAAGGGGCAAAAAAGGATTACAAGAATTAAAGGCAGAACTGAGAGGCTATAACTATCAGGAAAGACCGGTCAGGCTGGAGCTCTTTTTTTCTAGAAAAGAGAGGCTCAGGGATGACCTGATAGAGGTCTTTCAAATTATGAAGGGCTTTGATAGCGTACATGAAGATGTTTCTACTTATGGGGAATCCAAAACTAGGTGATAGTCACTAATAAATTCAATAAGAAATTCAGAAGAAACATCTCTACCTAGTGAATGGTTAGAATGTAGAACTTGCTACCATATGGAATCGTTGAGATGAATATCATAGATGCATTTAAGGGGAAGCTAGCTACATATATAAGGGAGAAATGAATGGAAGGATATTCTGATTGGGTTAGATGAAGTAAGGTTGGAGGAGGCTTGAGTGGAGCATAAACGCCGGCATATCCCAGTTGGGCTGAATGGTCTGTTTCTGTGCTGAACATACTTAACCGGGTACTGCTATCCTGGATGGGGCTCCTGTTTCTCCAATGGGAGGTAATGAGCCTGTAATCACTCACAGGAAGGAAGACAAGTCAGCATAATTATCTGATGCCTTATCAAAGATGAGTTATTCTCTTAGTGCAAGTAGAACCACTTCACATACTGGTTTATCTGGCTTTAAATACACATCTTCCAGCCCACTTGTTCAGAGAATTTAACTCTTTGAGAGTAAAATTTTACTTAAAAAATACCATTTTAATATAAATCATAGCAAGATTCTTCTGTAGCAAGATGGCCAGAAATGCTTGCATAGTGTCTTTTCTAACTAGGTGCTCCTTCCATGGTTCCCGGATGGGAGGAGGAAGTGCATTAGATGATTAGTATCTGCTTCCAGTGATGAAGGTGTTTTCACTGCCTCTTCTTGTTGGATCAGTTAATGGCTTTGCAAATATAGGGTATTACTGTGGTTGCAACCTGGTTCTGAAAACTATGACATATTTGGACAGGGGAACTACATGGTATGGATGAGCACTGCCATGAAAGATCCATCATCCAAGTTTGCTCGTGCCACTCCTATTCTGCTGGGCACTCCATTGTTATGTCCAGAGACCTATGCATGAGCAGGCTGTTTTATGATCGTCTCAGTCTGATTCCACAACATAGTGAATAGAGTTTCACTGCTATAGATTGAGCCCAAGGTCTCCAGAATCTAATCAGTAAATTTGTGATACAAACTATGAGCAGTAAGTTGCGGTCCCTAAGGCTCGTGCGAGGTGCCCTTCACGATTCTCCACCATTCAATAAGATCATGGTTGATCTGATCCTGGCTTCAACTCCACTTTCCCACCCGCTCCCCATAATCCTTTGACTCCCTTATCATTCAAAAATCTGTCTATCTCCACCTTAAATATATTCAAAGACCCAGCCTCCACAGCTCTCTGGGGTAGAGAATTCCAAAGATGCACGACTCAGAGAAGAAATTCCTCCTCATTTCTGTTTTAAATGGGCGACCCCTTATTCTGAAACTATGCCCCTTAGTTCCAGATTCCCCCATGAGGGGAAACATCCTCTTTGCATCTACCCTGTCAAGCCCCCTCAGAATCTTGTATATTTCAATAAGATTACCTCTCAGTCTTCTAAACTCCAATGAATATAGGCCCAACCTGCTCAAGCTTTCTTCATAGGACAACCTTTTCATCTCAGGGATCAACCTCGTGAACCTTCTCTGAACTGCCTCCAATGCAAGTATATCCTTCTTTAAACAAGACGACCAAAACTGTACACAGTACTCCAGTGTGGTCTTACCACGCTCTGTACAATTGAAGCAGGACTTCCCTACTTTTATATTCCATCCCCCTTGCAAAAAAAGCAAACATTCCATTTGCCTTCCTGATTACTTGCTGTACCTGCATGCTAACATTTTGCATTTCATGTACAAGAACCCCCAGATCCTTCTGTACTACAGCATTTTGTAATCGTTCCCTATTTGAATAATAATTTGCTTTTTTATTTTTCCTATCAAAGTGGATAACCTCACATACATTATAGTTCATCTGCCAAATTTTTGCCCATTCACTTAGCCTATCTATCTCCCTTTTGTTATGTATGCAACACCTTGTAACCAGCATTCTACTGCCACCAGAGGGCGCAACTATTGGAGTTCCAAGGGATCCCAGCATCTCTTGGGAGCACTGCATATAAGCAGGACTCCAACATTGTGGAGTCAGAATAAAGATACTAAGGTAACACTTACTCAAGTCTACAGTAATCAGTCAACTTGCTTTATTTGAGACATTTTGCGTCCTCCTCACATAGAAACATAGAAAATGGGTGCAGGAGTAGGCCATTCGGCCCTTCTAGCCTGCACCGCCATTCAATGACTGAACATGCATGGCTGAACATGCAACTTCAGTACCCCCTTCCTGCTTACTCGCCATACCCCTTGATCCCCCTAATAGTAAGGACTTCATCTAACTCCCTTTTGAATATATTTAGTGAATTGGCCTCAACAACTTTCTGTGGTAGAGAATTCCACAGGTTCACCACTCTCTGGGTGAAGAAGTTTCTCCTCATCTCAGTCCTAAATGGCTTACCCCTTATCCTTAGACTGTGACCCCTGGTTCTGGACTTCCCCAACATTGGGAACATTCTTCCTGCATCTAACCTGTCTAAACCCGTCAGAATTTAAAATGTTTCTATGAGGTCCCCTCTCATTCTTCTGAACTCCAGTGAATATAAGCCCAGTTGATCCAGTCTTTCTTGATAGGTCAGTCCCACCATCCCGGGAATCAGTCTGGTGAACCTTCGCTGCACTCCCTCAATAGCAAGAATGTCCTTCCTCAAGTTAGGAGACCAAAACTGTACACAATACTCCAGGTGTGGCCTCACCAAGGCCCTGTACAACTGTAGTAACACCTCCCTGCCCCTGTACTCAAATCCCCTCGCTATGAAGGCCAACATGCCATTTGCTTTCTTAACCGCCTGCTGTACCTGCATGCCAACCTTCAATGACTGATGTATCATGACACCCAGGTCTCGTTGCACCTCCCCTTTTCCTAATCTGTCACCATTCAGATAAGAGTCTGTCTCTCTGTTTTTACCACCAAAGTGGATAACCACACATTTATCCACATTATACTTCATCTGCCATGCATTTGCCCACTCACCTAACCTATCCAAGTCACTCTGCAGCCTCATAGCATTCTCCTCGCAGCTCACACTGCCACCCAACTTAGTGTCATCTGCAAATTTGCAGATACTACATTTAATCCCCTCGTCTAAATCATTAATGTACAGTGTAAACAGCTGGGGCCCCAGCACAGAACCTTGCGGTACCCCACTAGTCACTGCCTGTCATTCTGAAAAGTACCCATTTACTCCTACTCTTTGCTTCCTGTCTGACAACCAGTTCTCAATCCATGTCAGCACACTACCCCCAATCCCATGTGCTTTAACTTTGCACATTAATCTCTTGTGTGGGACCTTGTCGAAAGCCTTCTGAAAGTCCAAATATACCACATCAACTGGTTCTCCCTTGCCCACTCTACTGGAAACATCCTCAAAAATTCCAGAAGATTTGTCAAGCATGATTTCCCTTTCACAAATCCATGCTGACTTGGACCTATCATGTCACCTCTTTCCAAATGCGCTGCTCTGACATCCTTAATAATTGATTCCATTATTTTACCCACTACTGATGTCAGGCTGACCGGTCTATAATTCCCTGTTTTCTCTCTCCCTCCTTTTTTAAAAAGTGGGGTTACATTGGCTACCCTCCACTCGATAGGAACTGATCCAGAGTCAATGGAATGTTGGAAAATGACTGTCAATGCATCTGCTATTTCCAAGGCCACCTCCTTAAGTACTCTGGGATGCAGTCCATCAGGCCCTGGGGATCTATCAGCCTTCAATCCCATCAATTTCCCTAACACAATTTCCCGACTAATAAGGATTTCCCTCAGTTCCTCCTCCTTACTAGACCCTCTGACCCCTTTTACATCCGGAAGGTTGTTTGTGTCCTCCTTCGTGAATACCGAACCAAAGTACTTGTTCAATTGGTCTGCCATTTCTTTGTTCCCCGTTTTGACTTCCCCTGATTCTGACTGCAGGGGACTTACGTTTGTCTTTACTAACCTTTTTCTCTTTACATATCGACAGAAACTTTTGCAATCCGTCTTAATGTTCCCTGCAAGCTTCTTCTCGTACTCCATTTTCCCTGCCCTAATCAAAGCCTTTGTCCTTTTCTGCTGAGTTCTAAATTTCTCCCAGTCCCCGGGTTCACTGATATTTCTGGCCAATTTGTATGCCACTTCCTTGGCTTTAATACTATCCCTGATTTCCCTTGATAGCCACGGTTGAGCCACCTTCCTTTTTTTATTTTTATGCCAGACAGGAATGTACAATTGTTGTAGTTCATCCATGCGGTCTCTAAATATCTGCCATTGCCCATCCACAGTCAACCCCTTAAGTATCATTCGCCAATCTATCCTAGCCAATTCACGCCTCATACCTTCAAAGTTACCCTTCTTTAAGTTCTGGACCATGGTCTCTGAATTATCTGTTTCATTTTCCATCCTAATGCAGAATTCCACCATATTATGGTCACTCTTCCCCAAGGGGCCTCGCACAACGAGATTGCTAATTAATCCTCTCTCATTACACAACACCCAGTCAAAGATGGCCTCCCCCCTAATTGGTTCCTCGACATATTGGTCTAGAAAACCATCCCTTATGCACTCCAGGAAATCCTCCTCCACCATATTGCTTCCAGTTTGGTTAGCCCAATCTATGTGCATATTAAAGTTACCCAATATAACTGCTGCACCTTTCTTGCATGCACCCCTAATTTCCAGTTTGATGCCCTCCCCAACATCACTACTACTGTTTCGAGGTTTGTACACAACTCCCACTAACGTTTTTTGCCCTTTGGTGTTCTGCAGCTCTACCCATATAGATTCCACATCATTCAAGCTAATGTCCTTCCTAACTATTGCATTAATCTCCTCTTTAACCAGCAATGCTACCCCACCTCCTTTTCCTTTTGTTCTATCCTTCCTGAATGTTGAATACCTCTGGATGTTGAGTTCCCAGCCCTGATCATCCTGGAGCCACGTCTCTGTAATCCCAATCACATCATATTTGTTAACATCTATTTGCACAGTTAATTCATCCACCTTAATTCGGATACTCCTTGCATTAAGACACAAAGCCTTCAGGCTTGTTTTTTTAACACCCTTTGTCCTTTTAGAATTTTGCTGTACAGTGGCCCTTTTTGTTCTTTGCCTTGGGTTTCTCCGCTCTCCACTTTTCCTCATCTCCTTTCTGTCTTTTGCTTTTGTCTCCTTTTTGTTTCCCTCTGACTCCCTGCATTGGTTCCCATCCCCCTGCCATATTAGTTTAACTCCTCCTCAACAGCACTAGCAAACACTCCCCCTAGGACATTGGTTCCGGTCCTGCCCAGGTGCAGACCATCCGATTTGTACTGGTCCCACCTCCCCCAGAACCGGTTCCAATGCCCCAGGAATTTGAATCCCTCCCTGCTGCACCACTGCTCAAGCCATGTATTCATCTGCGCTATCCTGCGATTCCTACTCTGACTAGCACGTAGCAATCCCGAGATTACTACTTTTGAGGTCCTACTTTTTAATTTAGCTCCTAGCTCCTTAAATTCGTTTCTTAGGACCTCATCCTTTTTTTTTACCTATGTCGTTGGTACCAATGTGCACCATTGGCTGTTCTCCCTCCCTTTTTAGAATGTCCTGCACCCGCTCCGAGACATCCTTGACCCTTGCACCAGGGAGGCAACATACTATCCCGGAGTCTCGGTTGCGGCCGCAGAAACGCCTATCAATTCCCCTCACAATTGAATCCCCTATCACTATCGCTCTCCCACTCTTTTTCCTGCCCTCCTGTGCAACAGAGCCAGCCACGGTGCCATGAACTTGGCTGCTGCTGCCCTCCCCTGATGAGTCATCCCCCTCAACAGTACTCAAAGCAGTGTCTCTGTTTTGCAGGGAGATGACCACAGGGGACCCCTGCACTACCTTCCTTGCACTACTCTTCCTGCTGGTCTTCCATTCCCTAGCTGGCTGTGGACCCTTCTCCTGCGGTAAGACCAACTCGCTACACGTGTTACTCACGTCGTTCTCAGCATCGTGGATGCTCCAGAGTGAATCTACCCTCAGCTCCAATTCCGCAACGCGGTCCGTCAGGAGCTGGAGGCGGATACACTTCCCGCAGATGTAGTCGCCAGGGACACCGGAAGTGTCCCTGAGTTCCCACATGGTACAGGAGGACCATATCACGTGATCGAGCTCCCCTGCCATGACTTAACCCTTAGATACACTTAAATTGGCAACAACAATGTTAAAAGTTACTGACTGTTAGAGAAGAGAAAAAAGAAAAACTACTCACCAATCACCAGCCAATCACTTACCCCCTTGGCTGTGACGTCACCTTTCTGTTTCTTTCTACTTCTTTTTTGCCTTCTCCCTGTAGCTGCACAAGCCACGCCTTGCTGACCCCGGACTCGCGTTGCTCCGAGCTCCCGCCTCCTTGACTGACTGCTCGAACTGCCTGATTCCTGCTGGCCTTTATAGGCCTCTCGCCGACCCTGGACTCACGCTGCTCCGAGCTCCCGCCTCCTCGACTGACTGCTCACAGCTTGCTTTCCCACCTATCTTTGTATCATCAGCAAATTTGGCTACGTTACACTCGGTCTCTTCATCTAAGTCATTAATATAAATTGTAAATAGTTGAGGCCCTAGCACTGATCCCTGTGGCACCCCACCAGTTACAGTTTGCCAACCTGAAAATGATCCATTTATCCCGACTCTGTTTTCTGATAGTTAGCCAATCCTTTATCCACGCTAATCTATTACCCCCAACCCCTTGCGCTCTTATTGTGCAGTAACCTTTTGTGTGGTACCTTATCGAATGCTTTCTGGAAATCCAAATACACAACATCTACTGGTTCCCCTTGATCCACTCTGCTCGTTACATCCTCAAAGAACTCCAGCAAATTTGTCAAACATGATTTCCCTTTCATAAAACCATGCTGACTCTGCTTGACTGCATTATTATTTTCTAAACATCTTGCTACTACTTCCTTTATGATGGACTCCAGCATTTTCCCAATGACAGATGTTAGGCTAACTGGTCTATAGTTTCCAGCTTTCTGTCTCCCTCCTTTCTTAAATAGAGGTGTTACATTTGCGGTTTTCCAGTCCGCTGGGACCTGTTCAGAATTCAGGGAATTTTGGTAGATTACAAGCAATGCATCCACTATCTTTGCAGCCATTTCTTTTAAGACCCTAGGGTGCATGGCCATCAGGTCCAGGGGACTTGTCTATCTTTAGTCCCATTAATTTGTCTTGTACTTTATCTCTAGTGATAGTGATTGTTTTAAGTTCACCCCCAGTAGCTCCTTGATTATAAATTATTGGGATGTTTTTAAGTGTCCTATACCATGAAGACCCATACAAAATATTTGTTCGAAGTCTCTGCCATTTCCCTGTTTCCCATTATTAATTCTCCAGTCTCATCCTCTAAGGGACCAACATTTACTTTAGCTACTTGCTTCCTTTTTATATACCTGTAGAAGCTATTACTGTCTGTTTTTATATTTCTTGCTAGTTTACTCTCATATGCTACCTTCTCTGTCTTTATCATTCTTTTAGTCGTCCCTTGCTGGTTTCTAAAAATTTCCCAATACTCTGGCCTTCCACTGTTCTTTGCAACATTGTATGCCTTTGTTTTTAATTTGATACCATCCTTTACTTCCTTCGTTAGCCAGGGATGGGTCATCCTTCTTTTCTCACTGGAATTCATCTATGGTGAGAGTTATGAAATATATCCTTCAATGTTTGCCACTGCTTTTCTACAGTGTTACCCTTTAATATATTTTCCCAGTCCACTTTAACCAACTCTGCCTTCATACCTTTGCAATTACCTTTATTTAAGTTCAGGACACTAGTTTGAGACCTAGCTTTCTCACCCTCAAACTGAATTTGAAATTCTACCATGCTATGATCACTCTTCCCAAGAGGATCCTTCACTTCAAGATCACTAATTAATCCAGACTCGTTACACATTACCAGATCTAAAATAGTCTGCTTCCTGGTTGGTTCCACAATGTATTGTTTCAAGAAACCATCCCGCAGACACTCTATGAATTCTTCCTCAAGGCTACCTTTGCCAATTTGATTTGTCCAATCAATATGAAGATTAAAATCACCAATGATTATTGCTGTACCTTTCTTACACACCTCCATTATTTCTTGATTTGTACTCTGCCCTACAGTGTGGCTACTGTTTGGCGGCCTGTAGACCACTCTCATCAGTGACTTCTTTCCCTTATTATTTCTTATCTCCTCCCAAACTGATTCTACATCTTGATCTTCTGAGCCAATGTAATTTCTCATACTGCACTGATTTCCTCCTTTATTAACAGAGCTACCCCACCTCCTTTTCCTTTCTACCTATCCTTATGAAATCGCAAATAACCTTGAATATTTAGTTCCCAGCCTTGGTCACCTTGCAACCACATCTCTGTAATGGCAATCAGGTCATACCCATTAATTTCTATTTGTGCTGTCAACTCATCTATCTTGTAATAAATGCTTTGTGCGTTCAGATATAGAGCTTTTACTTTTGTCGTATGTGTATATGCTCTGTCCCTTCCTATCACACTCTGGTTATCATTGCACTTATCGCTACCCTGCACTTTTGCCTTCTCCTTTCTCTGACTTTTTAAATTTCCGCTCACCAGATCCCTCCTCCCCCCCGCCCCACTATTTAGTTTAAAGCCCTATTTACAGCCCTAGTTATTCAATTCGCCAGGACACTGGCCCCAGCCTGGTTCAAGTGAAGTCCGTCTCGACGGAATAGCTCCCTCCTATCGCAATACTGGTGCCAGTGCTCCATGAATTGAAACCCATTCCTCCCACACCAATCTTTGAGTCATACGTTCATCTCTCTGATCCTATTTACCCTATGCAAATTTGCTCGTGGCTCAGGTAGTAATCCAGAGATTATTACCCTTCTGGTTCTGCTTTTTAATTTAGTCCCTAGCTGCTCACACTCCCTTAGCAGAACCTCTTTCTATGTCCTATGTCATTGGTACCTACGTGGACCATGACAACTTGATCTTCCCCCTCCCACTCCAAATTCCTCTCCAGCCCAGAGGAGATGTCCTTAACCCTGGCACTGGGAAGGCAACACAGCCTTTGGGACTCATGCTATCGGCTGCAGAGAACATTATCTATCCCCCTAACTATACTGTCCCCTACCACTACCACCTTTCTTTTTACTCCTCCCACTTGAATGGCCCCTGTACTACAGTGCTGTGGTCAGTTTGCTCATCCTCCCTGCAGTCCCTGCTCTCGTCCATATAGGGAGCTAGAATCTCGTACCTGTTGGATAAGAGCAAGTGCTGAGGCTCCTCCATCACTACGTCCTGGTTCCCCATACCTGCCTCGCTCATGTCCGTGACCAGGGACTAAATTTGAATTAATCAATCCAAGGGAAACACAGCGTCCAGGTAACTCTCCCCCTCCCTGATGTGTCGCAGTGTCTGCAGCTCGGACCCCAGCTCATCAACACGGAGCCGAAATTCCTCACGCTGCAGACACTTGCTGCAGATGTGGTCGCCGTGGACCTCAATGGGGTCAACCAGCTCCCACATGTTGCAGCAGTAACACATCACTTGCCCTGCCATTTATAATGTATTTAATTAATTAAGTTTTCACATTTTGAATGTTTAGATTTTTAATCCCAGCTCTTAATATAAACCAATGCCCAAGAAAGAGAGAGAAATATTGACTAACCAATGACTCACTTGCTTTCCTGTGACATCACTTTCAATCTTTTTATTACTTACACTCAAAGGTCGGTTGGGCTGACTGCTCCGGCTGACTCACGCCCTTTGTAGCCTTGCCGACTCTCCTGCTCTCGCGGTGCTTATTTGCGGATCGGAGGCATTTCCCCTCGGGAAGCCTCCGACCATAAATTCAAGGCCAATGTTTGAGCCTTGGCCAAGGGCTGGGGGGTCTACTATTGAGGATCATAGAGTGTCCATGTTCTCAGAGATGGTCAACAGCTCAGTTAGGTGGTCATGCAGCACTGCAAAGATGAGGGTTAGCTGCTGAAAACCAGGCTAAAAATAAGAGTTTTTAAATTGCCAGTTAAAATGAACTTGAATTGCTGAGAAATTCTACTTGCGCCTAAAATGGGTGCAATGTTGGCGAACTGACGGCTTCTCTCGCTGGCCCGAGGCCATGCCAAATTAGGCTTCGGGCCTCGTTTTAATGTAGCTGGCGAACAGTGGAAGTCTCACTGCCGCTCATTAGTCGGGGTAGGTGGGAAATTGGCTAGCTTCCACATTGGGCGCTGGCAGATCAGGTCATGGGGCTGTTTGAATGCACTGGCAGTGGACCAGAGATTTTTTGGGCCTGGGAGGAGCACCAGATGCATAAGGATCACTGGTTAGGCCTCTCAATGCCTGGTACAACTAGATGGAGCTTGCGAGGCACAAGATCCCCCATTTATACCTGAATTTTGCATTCAGGCTGCTATAACAACCGCTTGAGCCAATATCATGTCTGGTGCACTTCCGGCACAGTTCGGGCGTTACAGATTATAAAATGAAATTTGATGGACTAACATTTGTTGGAAAAATAGGTGGCCATGAGTTGAATTTCTCCCCTTAATGATCTGTAAAATTGATCAAAGTACGCAGCAACAAAAATTACAAAGAATAAAAAGACGCTTAGTTTAATTTCTACCATGAATTCTAACCTAATGTAACAATAATGTTGATAAATTAAAAGCAAAATTAAATCTGAAGCAGCGTCTCTTCTCTTTGGTAATTTTAAACTGTATTTGACTCCAGAGCTAGTTCACTTATGCTGGCATGATGCCTGGAAGCAGCTTTCATTAATCTTAGGAACTTACTTTTTGTGTCTGTTGTAGTTCCGGCCTCCATCCTCAGGTTTCTGTGCGTGTTTATGGCATGTGCAGTTCTTCAGAACTGCTGTATACATATTTAAAATTCACAAGGACAGATTTTTCTGGGATGGCAGCAAGGTCATATATCAGTTTCATACCTTGCCAGGCTGTGCACCCAAACAAAACTGGTATCGAAATGTTGTGAAGCTGTTAATCAGCTGGTCAATTTTGTCAACAGGACATGCTAGCATTTACATTGGATCTTAGGCTTGTACTCCGTATTGCTTTCATAACAGCATAAAGTGGCATGTGTAAATAAGGCTGCAGAGTGGCTCAAGAAATCATTTCTAAACTATGCTAGTAGCTTTATTGTGGTAATCCCCACAGGTAGTCAAGGTTACAGCATTGAGAGTGAAGTAAACAGGTGGGGAGAAAGGTGCAGCTGGGGAGCAGAGCACCTGGAGGACAATCCGGCAGGGAAATCAGGGAGGCTGGCAGTTAAAGTGCAGCCTATTCTCACAGCAGATACGCAGTTGCCACTGGTGCTTAAGCTCCCTACTACTGGGAAGAACAGATGGTGAGAAAACAAAAAAAAGTCTTGACGGAGACTGTGAGCCAAAGTGCAAGCAAAAAGCTGGCTGGAGTCGCGTTGTCATGGGGATCTGATTAGTTTGTAGAGTCACATACCAAGCATAGACAAGTCAGCAGCATTACAGATGTACCAACATGTTCATACAATGTTACAGGCACAAGATATTTGTTATCATAGAATGATACAGCACAGAAGGTGACCATTCGGCCCATCGTGCCTGTGCTGGCTCTTTGGTTGAGCAATCCAATTAATCCCACTCTGCTCTTTCCCCAGAATACTATAATTTTTTTCCCCTTCGAGTATTCATTCAATTCTTTTTGAAATGTTACCATTGAATCTGCTTCCACCACCCTTTCAGGAAGTGCATTCCAAATCACAACAATTTGCTGTGTAAAAAAAACATTACCTCATGTCACCTCTGGTTCTTTTACCAATCATCTTAAATGTATGTCTGTTATTACCGACCCTTCTGTCACTGGAAACAGTTTCTCCTTATTTACGCTATCAAAACCATTCATTATTTCTGAACACTTCTATCAAATCTTCTCAACCTTCTCTGCTCAAAAGAAGAATAACCCCAGCTTCTCCAGTCTCTGCACATAACTGAAATCCTCAATCTCTGGTACCATTCTAGTAAATCTCCTCTGCACCCTCTCCAAGGCCTTGACATTTTCCTAAAGTGTGGTGCCCAGAATTGAACACAATAGTCTTTGAGGTCTAATGAGTGTTTTATAAAGGTTTAGCATAACTTTCTTGCTTTTGTACTCTACTCTATTAATAAAGCCAAGGATCCCATCTTAGCAGCCTTCTGAACATGTCCTGCCACCTTCAAAGTGTTGTGTACAATCACCCCTTGGTCTCTGTTCCTGCAACCCCTTTAAAATTGTACCATTTTGTTTATATTGCCTCTCTTCATTCTTCCCACCTAAACGTATCACTTCACACCTCTCTGCGTTAAATTTAATCTGCCACATGTCTGCCCATTTTACCAGTCTATGTCCTCATGAAGTTTGTTACTATCCTCCTCATTGTTTACTGCATTAGCGAGTTTCGAATCATCTGCAAACTTTGAAATTATGTCCTATATACCCAAGTCCAGGTCATTAATTTATATCAAAAAGAGCAGTGGTCCTAATACCAACCCCTGGGGAACACTACTGTATACCTTCCTCCAGTCCGAAAAACAACTGTTCATCACTACTTTCTGCTTTCTGTCATGTATGCAACCTTCATACAACTGTAACCTTCACATAACTGTAAGCTTCATGCAACCACACTGTACACTATATCTATGTCCTGGAAATGCACACCTTGATCACAGGGGATGAACTTGTGAGAGACACTCCTCACCTGGGCACTCAGGTATTTAAAGGGAGGTCCCACGCAAGGTCATCACTTCTTGGTCCTGGGAATAAAGAAAGGTCACGCAGTGACCGTGTCTGCAGTACATGCCTCGTGTGATTCAGTAGCAAGGTGCAGGGACATTACATTTGGCGACGAGAAACGGGAATCACCGAACCACGAGGATGGCCACCGGTAGCACAGAGGAATGTTACTGTGTGGGTGAGGACTGGGACGACTTCGTTGAGAGACTCCAGCAGAGTTTCGTCATGAAGGACTGACTGGGAGCAGCAGCGGCTGACAAGCGGAGGGCGCATCTACTGACCAGCTACGGCCCAAAGACATATGCGCTGATGAAAGACCTGCTCACACCCGAGAAGCCAGCGGACAAGTCCTTCGAAGAGCTCAGCCAGCTGATCAGTGAGCATCTCAAACCGGCGAGTAGCGTATACATGGCCCGGCACCGGTTCTACACACACCGGCGTCGGGAGAGACAAAACATCTCGGACTTCGTTGCGGACCTGCGGCGCTTGGCCAGTCTCTAAGTTCATAGACACCTGCAGGGGGGAAATGTTAAGGGATTTCTTCATTGAGGGCATTAGTCATGCCGGAATTTTCAGGGAGCTCATAGAGACCAAGGACTTGACTTTAGAAAGGGCGGCGTTGATAGCTCAGACCTTCATGGCAGGGGAAGAGGAGACCAAGCTAATTTACGTGCACAGCTCTGGTTCCAACGTGGTGATGGACCAGGGGGTTAACATTGTGAACACGGCTCAGGACCCCGCAGGCAGGCAAGGGCATTTTGAAACCGGCCAGGTGGCAACAGACGCTAGGGTGGGTCCGCAACAGGGACAATGGAAAGGGGATCGGCAATTCACGCCATCTTGAGGAACAATGCGTCCCGTGATGGGACCATCGACACCCACCATCAGAGCGCTTAGAAACAACCAAAGGGTCAATCAGAGAGGAATGCCTGGTAACAGTCCTTTTGTTAACAACAACCTCAGCTCATGCTGGAGGTGCAGGGATAGCCATACTGCGAAAAACTGCAGGTTCCAGCAATTTATCTGTAGGAATTGCAACATCAGTGGACACTTGGCCAGAATGTGCAGGAAGGCTGTAGCGAGGCTAATCTATGAGACAGAGGCCCAGACGAGGGGTCTGCAATGTAGGATGATGCTTGAGGCAAAGCCATGGATGCTGAAGTTCAGCGGGTTCATGTGGCTGACGTCCACAGCTCATATACCAAAACGTCACCCGTGATGATGAAAGTTTTATTGAATGGCATCCCGTTGCGCATGGAGCTGGACACAGGAGCCAGCCAGTCCCTTATGAGCGCCCACCAATTTGAGAGACTATGGCCACACAGAGCTAGCAGGCCAAAACTGGAACGCATTGACACGCAGCTACGGACATACACCAAAGAGATCATGTCAGTGCTAGGCAGTGCAAACTTGGTGGTAACACATAATGGGTCAGAGAACCGGCTGCCACTCTGGATTGTCCCGGGAAAAGGCCCCGCACTTTTGGGGAGGAGCTGGTTAGCCGAGATGAACTGGAAATGGGGGGATGTGCATGCCATTTCATCTGTGGAGTGAAGCTCATGCTCACAGGTCCTACAGAAATTCGGGTCACTGTTTCAACCCGGTGTCGGGACTTTCAAGGGCACCAAAGTAGTGATACGCATCACCCCGGACGCCAGACCAGTGCACCACAAAGCCAGAGCGGTACCGTATGTGATGCATGAGAAAATTGAAAGTGAATTGGACAGGCTGCTCAGAGAGGGCATAATCTCGGCAGTTCAATTCAGTGACTGGGCAAGCCCCATCGTTCCTGTTCTCAAAGTGGATGGCTCGGTCAGGATTTGTGCCGACTACAAGGCCACCATCAACCGAGTGACACTGCAGGACCAATACACGCTTCCGAGAGCGGAGGACCATTTTGCCATGCTGGCAGGTGGCAAGCTGTTCACCAAGTTGGACCTCACTTCGGCCTACATGACTCAGGAACTGGCTGAAGAATCCAAGCTTCTGACCACCATCATGACGCACAAGGGGCTATTTATCTACAACAGGTGTCCGTTTGGCATTCGTTCGGCGGCCGCTATCTTTCAGAGGAACATGGAAAGCTTGCTTAAATCCATTCCTGGAATGATCGTATTCCAAGACGACATCCTAATAATGGGTCAAGACACCGAGGAACACCTCCAAAACCTGGGGTAGGTGCTACGCCAACTGGACCGGGTAGGCTTGCGGTTGAAAAAGCACAAGTGTGTGTTTTTGGTCCCAGAGGTCGAGTTTTTGGACAGGAGAGTTGCCGCAGACAGGATCCGGCCCACCGAAGCTAAAACGGAGGTGATCCGCTGGGCGCCCAGGCCTGGCAACACATTGGAGTTGCGATCATTCCTGGGACTTTTGAACTATTTCGGGAACTTTCTGCCGAACTTAAGCACATTGTTGGAGCCGTTACACGTGCTCTTGCGTAAAGGTTGTGAATGGCTTTGGGGGGATGGTCAAGAACGGGATTTCAATAGAGCGGGGAACCTCCTTTGTTCTAACAAGCTGTTGACCTTGTACGACCCCTGTAAAAAACTGGTTTTAACGTGTGATGCATCCTCCTAGGGGTTGGGTGCATGTTGCAGCAGAGTAATGATGACGGCCGACTCCAACCGGTGGCTTATGTCTCCAGGTCGCTCTCCCAGGCAGAGCATGGATACGGCATGGTCGAAAAGGAAGCACTCGCTTGTGTTTACGGTGTGAAAAAGATGCACAGTACCTTTTCGATAGGCGGTTCGAGCTAGTAACGGACCACAAGCCGTTAATGTAAAGTCCTGTCCCTGCAGTACAGACTCACACGAAGCACATGCTGAAGTCAAGGTCATTCAGGACCTGCACCTTTATTTCACAGCTCTCCAATGCCACACTTGCCTGAGACCTGCCTTTATATACCTGTGTGTGACAGGTATGCAGTGTCTCCTGCAAGTGCACCCCTGGTGGTAAGGTATGTTTGTGGTTACAGGTCATATCTAGTTACAGTCATGTATAGCATGGTAAGATACAGTTATGTACAGTAGTGTGAGATACATGTCATCACCCTCCCCCAAGGTCTTATTGTCTTTATAGATTCAGTCTCTCAGGTGGTCTACGCTCTCACGTGGAGCGTCTTAGTTGTGGTTGTTGGTATCTCTCCTGGGCTGTCTGTTTCGTTCAGTATGATTGTTGGTATCTTGCCTGGGCTGTCTGTTGAGACTGCTCTTTCCTCAGGTTGTTCCCTCCGTCTGTCCACCAGGTGTGGTGTGAGTTCCACATTGTAGTCTGCCTCTGGTTCTGCAGTGTTATTGGTGAATCTACTTTTTGACTTGGTCTACACATGCCTCCGGCAGGTTTGGCCATTGTCCATTTGTACCACGAGTAGCCTGTTTCCTTCCTTGCCTGTTACTGTCCCTGCAAGCCATTTGGGATGCCTGCCATAGTTTAGCACAAACACTTTATCCCCTATCTCATTCCACCCCCCCCTCGAATTTCGGTCATGGTACTCAGTTAGCTTCCTGCGCTTTGCCTCAACGATTTCATGTATGTCTGGGAGGATTAACGAGAGCCATGTCTTCAAGGTCCGTTTCATCAATAGTTGCACAGGGGGAGCCCCAGTCAGCGAATGCGGACGAGATCTGTATGCCAGCAGCAGTCGCGACAGTCGGCCCTGCAGCGTGGGACCTTAGATTTTAAGCATGCCTTGTTTAATGATTTGCACTGCTCGCTCTGCCTGGCCATTGGAGGCCGGCTTGAACGGTGCCGTCTTGACGTGATTGATGCCGTGACCGTGTCTGCAGTACATGCCTCATGTGATTCAGTAGCAAGGTGCAGGGACACTACACTTTCTTCCCCTTAGCCAATTTTGTATCCATGCTGCCACTATCCCTTTAATCCCCCGGGGCCATTGGAGGGAGCAGCGTGCGGCGGCCCGGCCCAGAAATCGGCACGGTCCCGGCCTGCACGATCATCAGCAGACCGGGGCCATTACAGGGAGCAGCATGCAGTGGCACACAGCAAAGCCAGGTCGCTGATTGCAGTGCGGGCAGGCACAGCAGGAGGGACGAAGGAGCGGCAAGAGTTTGTAAATGAAAGTGACCGGGGCCTAGGAGAGGCGTGAGTTTGGGGCTCAGAAGAGGCAAGGGGCTAGGGGCAGCACAGGCCAGCCCACACTCTGTGCAGCAGAGCTGGTCTCCAGTCGTCTTGGGTAACCCTTGCCACTGGACCAAGACCTCGCTGTGTCAAGCCCGTGTGGTGGCTGGTGTGCAACGGCCACCACACGTTAATAAAATCCACGCACAGCCCTTTTCCACCCTTCAAGATGTAGTTTGGGATCTGGAATATTAGTCCAGGATCTGGAACATTGAAACACCTGTGAACTCATCCCTTTTCGGCTTGGAAGCAAGTCATCCTCGCTTCGAGGGACTGCTCATGATGATGAATCCCATGGGCTTTAATTTTGCTAACAAGTCTATTATGCAGTAATTTGTCAAACGCCTTTTGAAGGTACATATACACATCAACCGCACCACCCTCATCAACCATCTCCATTACTTCATCAAAAAACTCAATCGTTAGTCAAACACAATTTTCCTTTAACAAATCCATGCTGACTTTTATTTATTAGCCCATACTTTTCCAGGTGCCAATTCATTTTGTTCCAGATTATTATCTCTAAATGTTTCCCCACCACGGATGTTAGGCTGACTGGCCTGTAGTTACTGGGTTTATCGTTCTTCCCCCCACCACCCCTTTTATAAACAGGGGTGTAACATTTGTAATCCTCTAGTCCTCTGGCACCACCCCTATATACAAGGAGGATTGGAAGATTGTGGTCAAAGCCTCCACAATTTCCACCCTAACTTTCCTCAGTAACCTAGGATGTATGCCACCCGGATTGGGTGACTTTTCAACTTTAAGGACTGACTTTTTAAGTACATCCTTTTTTATTTTTATCCTATCCAATATCGCTGCTGCCTCCTCTTTTACTACTACATTGGCCTTTAGTGAAGACGGATATTAAGTGCTCATTTAGTATCTCACCCATGACCTCTGCCTCCACAAGATCATCTCCTTTTTGGTTCTTAATGGGCCCCACCCTTCTTTTGACTATTTAAGCATTTATAAAAGACCTTATGGTTCCCTTTTATGTTAGCCACTAAGCTATTCTCATACTCTCCTTGCCCCTCATACCCTTATTTAGATCTCCTCTATACTTTCTATATTCAGCTTGGTTCTCTACTGTATTATGAACCTTAAAATAGTCACAAGCTAACTTTTTGTGTCTCATTTTAACCTCTATGGCCCCAAGTTTCGTCCCGCGGCAAAAACGGCACACCTCCGAGCTGGGCGCCTGTGTTTCGCACCGAAAACTGCGCCTAAAAAAAAGTCCGATATTCTCGAGCTCCTTGGAGCTCGACGTCTGCTTGGCGCGGCGTGCTCTTCGCAGCAGGGGGCGGAGCCTAACACTCGCGATGATTTTCTAAGTAGCAGGGGGCGGGTACAATTTAAATTAGCCTTCGTGGTGCCGGCAACCCTGCGCGTGCGCGTTGGAGCGTGCGTGCACACGCAGTCTCACACAAAGATTGGCACTCGGCCATTTTTAAAAATACTGCAGAAAAAGTGAAGATTTGTTTCTTGGACCCCTGCAAAGGCTTGTAATTTACATTTTTTTGATATTTCTGTATGTGAGGGAGTGCTTTTAGCAGCACTGCTGAATAAATCACCTGCTGAAATCAGTGAGTTCAGCTTTTCACTGCTAAACTTGCAGAACCGGTGCTGCATTGGTGCATGCAAATTAAGGACTGTGTGTTTGGAGAAATAAGAGTGCCAATTCAACTTTGCAATAATGCGTGGTGTTGACAATGCAGCACCCATTCTGCAAATTTAAATATAAAACTGTCGATGTGGCTGCCTCTCCCTGTCCAAATGGCCTCAGTCCCCCTCACAGCTCGAAGGCTGCTGCTGTATCTTCGGCTGCCGTCGAGCCACTGACACCGCCCCGAAAGTGTGGCCAAATGGCCTCAAGCACCATAAAGAGCTGCGTGTTTCAGGTGTTGATTCTTCGGCTGCCGGCCAGCCACTAACGCCGCTGATATCTCATGGCCGAATGGCCTCGGGTCTGTCCGGTGCTGCTTCTTCGTGGCCAGCCACGAAGAGAATGAAGGCCTGCCTCAAGCACTACAGTTCAGCTCGAAGCTTGCTGCCGCTGCTGTTGAGACAGTGACGCCACACCGCTGCCTGTCTCCAATGTGAAAGGCCTGCCTGAAGCAAAGCAGCTCGAAGGCTGATGCTATTTCACACAGGTAGGAACATGGTTTATTTAATCTTTTCTTTGCTTATAAATTTTTATTCAGGTTGGATTTATTTGTATAATATTTGTATAAGTATAACTAAGGATTGATTGTAGAATTTAATGACTTCCCTCCCCCACCTCGTTCCCTATGCCTAATTTGTAACCTACGCCTGATTTTCTAAAGTGTAGACAAGGTTTTTTTGAGCGTACAAAAATCTTCACTTACTCCATTCTAAGTTAGCTTGGAGTAAGTTTTCACTCACGAAACTTTGAAAACAGGCGTAAGTGGCCGGACATGCCCCCTTTTGAAAAAGAAATTCTGTTCCAAAGTGAAACTGTTCTAACTGACTAGAACTGGAACAAACTAAATGTCGAGAATTCCGATTTCTAAGATATTCCGTTCTACACCAGTTGCTCCTAAAAATCAGGAGCAAATCATGTGGAAACTTGGGGCCTATATCTTTAGTCATCCAGGAAGTTCTCGATTTGGATGTCCTTTCTTTCCCCCTCAGGGGACTGTGTCTACTGTTTACCAAATCATCTCCTCTTTATAGGCCTCTCTTTGCTCAATTGCTGTTTAGCCTAAGTTTTTATTCCAATCCACCAGAGTTAGATCCCTTTTCAACTCACTGAAGTTAGCCCATTTTCAGTTAAGTATTTTCACACTGGATTGTACCTTATCCTTTTCTATATCTATTCTAAACCTGATGATATTATGATCACTGTTCCCCAAATGCTCTCCCACTGAAACATGTTTCACTTGCCCCACTTCATTCCCCAGAACTAGATCCAGCAATGCTTCCTTCCTTGTTGGGCTGGAAACACACTGATCAAGAAAATTCACTTGTTCACCTTTCAGGAATTCTTCCCCCTCTTTGTCCTTTGCACTGCTACTTTCCCAGTCTATATTAAGATAACTGAAGTCCTCCATTATCACTACTCTGTAGTTCTTGCATCTTTTTTTAATTTGCCTGCAAATTTGCTCCTCTATCTCCTTCCCACTATTTGGTGGGCTATTGTATACACCCAGTAGTGTAATAGCACCTCCATTGTTCATTAATTCTAACCAAACAGACTCTGTCTTTGGCCCTTCAACTAGATCATCCCTCTCCAGTCTCTTTGATCAATACTGCCACCACCCCACCCCCTATCTTTCTGATTACCTTGTAGCCAGGAATAGTAAGTTTGCAATCCACCCCTTCTTTGAGCCAGGTCTCTGTTATTGCCACTATAATCATAGTCCCATGTGGCGACTTGTGCCTGCAGCTCACCAACTTTATTTACCACACTTTGTGCATTTATGTACACGTGCTCCAAACCCATCTTAGACTGCTTTGCATTTGCCCCATCTAATCACTCCTATTTTTGAACTATTTGCCTCTCCCAGTCCTCTGGGCACCTTGTTTCTCTCCTCTCTAATGTTTCATCCTGGTGCCTACTCCCTGTCAAATTATCATAGAATCATAGAAATTTGCAGCATGGAAGGAGGCCATTTTGGCCCATCATGGCCACGCGAGCCAACAAAGAGCTATCCAGCCGAATCCCACTTTCCAGCTCTTGGTCTGTAGCCCTGTAGGTTATGTCACTTCAAGTGCACGTCCAATTACCCTTTAAATGTGATGAGGGTTTCTGCCTCTACCACCCTTTCAGGCAGTGAGTTCCAGACCCCCACCACCCTCTGGATGAAGAAATATCCCTTCAAATCCCCTCTAAACTGCCAACCAATTACTTTAAATCGATGCCCCTTGGTTGTTCACCCCTCTGCTAAGGGAAATGGGTCCTTCCTATCCACTCCCCTCATAATTTTATACACCTCAATAAGGTCTCCCCTCATCCTCCTCTGTTCCAAAAAAAGCAAGCCCAGCCAATCCAATCTTCCCTCATAGCTAAAATTCTCCAGTCCAGGCAACATCCTCGAAAAGTTCCTCTGTACCCTTTGAACTCTCCCCCACAGCACTAGTTAATCTTCCTGCAAGGACATGGAAATAGGTCGTTAACACCCAGGCAAGAAATAGCAGCAAGACTGTTATAAAAGCAGAAATTTCTGGGAATGCACAGCATGTTTAACTGCATCTGAAAATGAAAAAACAGTTTAATGTTTTAGGTGTGGACCCTTCATTGGAACTGGTACAGGGAGGCTAGAACATCCTCCTTATGGGACTGACCAAAGCATAGAGGGGAAGGTCAAGAGTCCAGAATACTAACTGCTTTCAGAAAGAAAGGTAGTGGTTTTAATTGCCTATAAACTGATTTTACATACTGTTGAAAGTGATGCTAGATGACATACCAAGGTCATCTTACTCAGGCTGCGTGGAGAAAGCCAAAAGGTAGGCAAAATGGCTTGAAAATGGAAAGTAAAATGGTGAAATGTAAATGGTAAAATTAGAATGGAACTTGGGGGGGCAACAAATAGATCTGAAGTTGCTAAATTCTGTCTCAGCTGGATTTGTAGTGACCCCTGAGGAAGCAAAGGTAGTACCTGTATTCTACGCTCCCTAAAAATCTTGGGCCACATTTTCTTCAAGCTCACTAACTAAAATGATCAGATTTTCTTTACTGCATTTCCCTGAAACAAACAGCATTACAGTAACTGTGAAAGTTATTACAGAAGTGGGAAAGACCAGTTATAAAATAGGGTGAGAAAAAACAAAACTAGTTTTGTTATGTAATGATCTGTGTATCGTCCCATTACCTTAAATGTAATGTAAGCACTATGCCACACCACAGAGGGTGCTGTGGTGGGAAACCTGGTAGTACCTGCAACAGGTGCTATATAAGGCTGACCACCACACCTGGGAGGCACTCTGGAGCTGAACAATAAAGGACGAAGGTCACAGCAGTTAGACTTACACCAGACCGTGTGGAGTCAGTGATTTGTGTGCTACATACACCACATTGGCAACGAGGAAGCAGACGAACTCCACGCAACCATGGCTACTCTGGGCTCGCTAAAGGATTTTACCATGGGCAATGATTGGGAGGCCTTTACGGAAAGGCTCGAGTACTACTTCACAGCAAATGACCTGACGGAGGACACGAACGCAATGAGAGATAAGCGTAAGGCGATATTGCTCTCCAGTTGTGGAGATGAGGTTTACTGTCTCGTCAGGGATTTGCTGGCACCTGGGAGCGCCAGGGACAAGTCATACGAGGAGCTGACTGAACTCATTCGTGACCAGTTGAAACCGAAGGAGAACATCCTCACGGCCAGATACAAATTTTACCATCACTGCAGATCTGAGGGCCAGGATGTCACCAAATATGCTGCGGACCTCAGGAGACTCGCGGCGCCGTGTGATTTTGGCGCACACCTTGACGAGGTGTTACGGGACGTTTTCGTTATGGGGATTGGCCACGAGGGCCTCCTTCACAAGCTGCTGGCCACGGAACCCACAGTCACTCTGACAAAGGCCATCGCCATCAGCCGGGCATATATGACCTCGACTTGCAGCACCAAGCAAATAATCCACACAGTCTCGAACGCGGCAGGCACTGTCCACAGGATAGCGCCCACCACGGACAAAACTGCAGAACGTGGCTCTGCCCGGGGCAGAGAGCACGGACCTCGGGGTCCTGGAACTCAGAGTCCGCCGAGGGGGGCCAATCAAGCAGCACCATGCTGGCGTTGTGGAGGAAGCCATGGGGCTCACCGGTGCAGGTTTGCGGAGTACACGTGCAATACCTGCCACATTAAAGGCCACCTTCAGCGTATGTGTAAAAGAAATCAGACTCACCATGTGGCTGAGGAGATGGGGGATGATCCACTGTTCAGCGAGGAGCAGGTAGAAGAAAATGAGGTGCTTGGACTGTATATGTGTACCGACGATTTGCCCCCAGTGATAAGGGAAGTAAAAATCAACAGAGTCCCTGTGAGTATGGAAGTGGACACGGGCTCGGGTCCGTTGTTGATGAGTCGGAGAACTTTTGATAAACTGTGGATTAACCCAGCTGCACGACCCAAGTTGGTCCCGGTCACGGTGAAGCTGCGTACCTACACCAGGGAACTGATACCTGTTCTCGGCAGAGCGATGGTGCAGGTATCCCACGGGGACGAGACGCACGCTTTACCTCTGTGGGTCGTTGCAGGCGATGGGCCGACACTCCTCGGCCGGAGGTGGATGGGGACGGTCCGTGGGAGCTGGGAAGACTTCATCACCCCACAGACTGCTGCTCCCCGGGGTGCTGCCATGCCCCGGGTCCCCAGAGAGCAGCGCCGACTGAGCTGGAGCTGCAGCCTTAATCCCCCCACAGGCAAGCCCCAGGCCTGGACCTCACACAGAGACCCTGCAGCCCCAGCCCCCATAGGGAAGTCCCAGGCCCGGATCTCACAGAGACCCTGCAGCCTTAATCCCCACAGGCAAGCCCCGAGCCTGGACCTCACACAGAGATCCTGCAGCCTCAGCCCCCACAGGCAAACAGCCCTGCACAGAGGGGCCTAGTGGGGAGGGAGTGGCCGGCGGTTCGGAAGAGCCCCGCCGAGGAGTTGTTAGCGTTGGGCGGCGACAGCAGCTGGAGGTCAGGGGCTACAGAGGCCGCGGGGGATGCGGCAAATGCGGCTGCAGGAGAGGCGGCAAGTCAGGTGGCAGCGGAGGGGAGCGGAGGCTGCGACGGCGGAGGGTATCCGGAGCGGCGGAGAAAAAGATGGCGGCGGCATCGTGTCGGAGCAGCAGAGCATCAAAGATGGCGGCGCCCAAGGAGAAGCCTCGTGGAATCCTCCATCAAAGATGGCGCCTTAAAAAGGAAATGCACCCGGGAGTCTTAAAAGGGCCTTACCAAGAGGTGGTCCCCACAAAGGACTGCTGTAAGGCAGAGCGAGTCCAAAATGAGCTATGTTAATGTGAGATGGCGAATTTATAATAAGAATTAATTTTTTAATGCTGAATGGCCACTGTATGTGTAAAATAATGGATGAAGTACAATTAATGATAACGGCTAACAAGGAAATCAAGGATCCGTTACCAGTCAATAACTAGTTAATGTACCAGATAATATGTACCATACTAACGCACTGTCTATGCCCACCTGCCTTTCGTTGGACAAGTGTGATGTTATGTAATGATGTGTGTATCGTTGTCCTGCATCCTGGTGGCGGGGGGGGGGGGGGGGGAGAAGGTGATGTTATGTAATGATCTGTGTATCGTCCCAGTACCTTAAATGTAATGTAAGCACTATGCCACACCACAGAGGGCGCTGTGGTGGGAAACCTGGTAGTACCTGCAACAGGTGCTATATAAGGCTGACCACCACATCGGAGAGGCACTCTGGAGCTGAACAATAAAGGATGAAGGTCACAGCAGTTAGATTTACATCAGACCGTGTGGAGTCAGTGATTTGTGTGCTACATACACCACAAGTTTGTTTTTCCTTTTGCCATTTTCTGCTGTTAGAGAGGAACGACTAGAGTATGCAGAGATGTCCTTTAAGTACCAGCGTTAAAACCAATACACAGATACATTCCATTACTAAATTGTGTTGATCTTTCATTCTAATTGGATTCCGTTGCTGTAATTCATATTAAGAAAATGTTATGTATATACTCACCATGCAGAAAAATAATTTCCGGCCAGTGCAGCAATGCTTACATGAGGCATGATTAGTTCCTGTTAGTTGCAGAATAAAATTTTAGCTGAATATTATTTAGAATCATTAAAAAAAGTGTTTAAAATGAGGTTTTTAACCAGTATACATCAGGAAAAAACTGTAAACCTGATAAACATCTCATTTGAACCATATCCTCAACCTTTTAAATGTCGAGCAGAAGGGGGTCACACTTTGAGACACTGGTGCCTACTTTTAGTGTTAACACATGAATTAAAGCTTCAGTGTTTTGCTTAAGTTCATTCCCAAGTGTTCACAGGAAGAATGAAAGACACAATAGTTTTGCAGTGTTTCTAAACCGATTAGGCTTTAATCTACAACAATTACCATTTTAGAAAAAAAAAAGGGTGGATTTGAATCACCCAGCCTGGCAACAGTGTGGGCAGGGGATTAAGGTGGTGGTTTAGGGGTGTGAGGGGGTAAAAAAAAAAAAGGGTAAATCGCACTGCGTTTCCCACCCCTCACCATCTTTACCTGCTTTAATTCAGGAATGGGAGGGCTACGTTTTATTGAAAAGTTATAGCCCAATATCATTGGCTTTTTAACTACTGGATTCATGAGGCCTGCGCAGGGCCAATCCAGACAGCTGAACCATGGTGGGAGTTGTGCAATTGCCAGAAGAAGCTATGGCAAGTCAAAAAAAAACGTTCTGTGGAATCCTTTTGGGCTGGGAGCAGGAGCCTTTGGGCCTCCCTAGCCCCGCCTCCCTTCCAGCACTGGCATCAACTGCCAAAGCCTCTGCCCAGTGTTCATTTTATGCCAGGGACCATTCCCTTGGGTATCCAGCATCCTCAGGCTGTTGACCTGATTTTTTTCTCCTGCCCACCAGCCCCAACGTTACCCCTGCTGGTTTTGGCCAGGAGACCGTCCTGAATTAGTTAAATGAAGTCTGAGGGCCTCACGTTGAGCTCCTCGTGGAGGGGGAATTCCCTTCCATCACCCACCAAATGTGCTTTGTTAATGGCAATATTCTCTTAATGTCTTCTACCAATGAATGAAGTTGTTCGCAGGGAAAGGCCAACAGTCCAAGGTGAACAAGAATTTAGATATTTTTGAGGAAGAAAGGGGGATTCTATGTGATTTCTAGTGTACTGCTAAATGTAGCAAAGCTTCATGTAAATCATAATCTTTGACTTTCAACCACTTTTATTTCACTTGAGGAGGAAACACAGGGAAGATACTGCAACTTTTTGCCCAATTGCTAAACTAAATTTGCTCCGATTACAGGCACCGAGATGATTTGGCAGCAGTGAATTCAGTATAAATTCTATTAAACTGCCAAAATAACAGATCAATCACTCTGCTTCATGTTGCGAAATGCAATTTTAAGCACTTAGCTGAGTAAAAAGGAAGTCGGACAGCTAAATAGATTATGGATCACTCTTATCAAGGGAAACTTAGAAATTTTCCTGGGGAATTTCATGTTCACATATGTAGCTTATGATAATTCACAAATGTCCATCAAATATTAAACAGTCTGTGCTCAAGACAAGCACAACAGAAAGTGAAGTAAAGCACAGCTTGGAAATTGGCCATGAAGAGGTGCAGTTGTTTCCCAGGCTACCGTCATCACGAAGCTCCATGGAACACAACCTCAGCTCCGATCTATACTAATGTGAGCTCATTGAATAAAACTTTGATGCAAAAACAGATTAAACAGCAGAGTACACGGATGCTTTTCCAGCATATTATTTGGCTGGGTCCAATTATTAGATAAACACTGTTGGCTGCAGGGAACGTCGTCAATTTGTTATGAACAGAGCTGATCCATCGTGTTCTACCTCATACCTCTTTCCAGATAATCAATCTTCAGTCTAGAACAACTTGTATTTATGTAGCGCCTTCAACAGGGAAACGTCCCAAGGCACTTCACAGGAATATTAGGAGACAAAATTTGACACCAAGCCACAAAAGGAGAAATTAGCGCAGGTGACCAAAAGCTTGGTCAAAGAGGTAGGTTGTAAGGAGTGTCTTGAAGGAGGAAAGAGGCGGAGAGGTTTAGGCAGGGAATTCCAGAGCTTGGGGTCTAGGCAACAGAAAGCACGACTGCCAATGGTTGAGCGATTATAATCCGGGACTCTGAAGTGAGCAGAATTAGAGGAGCACAGACATCTCAGCCGGGGCCGGGGGGGGGGGGGGCTGGAGGAGATTATAGAGATAGGGAGGGGCAAGGCCATGGAGGGATTTCAAATCAAGAATGAACATTTTGAAATTGAGGCATTGCTTAACCGAAGCTGCCAGGCAACAATAACTTTGATGAAGACAGTAACTGGCATTGCTGGGAACACAGAAGACCTGGAGAAGTTATACTGGAGAATCAGTGGCCGAGTTTCAATATATCTACGTTTAATGTGTATTCCATACAAGTGACAGAGGTCTTGGCAATTACACTGTCTGGGAGAAAATTCTGGGAGAAAGTTCAACAATAGAAGAAATATGGATGTAGCTTAGTTGCTGACATTGTGTAAAAGCTCTTTAGGGTTGAATGCTCAGAGCTCACATTCCTGGCACAAACATGGAGGTCAGATTAGTATCAGCAACTCTTGTGCTGTAATGGTTGTCATAGCCCAATTTTTACACGAGTTGAACTGGATGTCAACAGCCCTTTTGAGGTCTATGTTAATCAGGATTGAAAAAATGTTTTCCATTGTAATGTACCTGGAAGATTCTTTGCAATAGCAAAGTTATTGCCATATCTTCAATTCAGACAAGAGCAAACGAGGAGACTCTTAAGAGCCGCTGTCAGTTAATTGTGGGTTCAATAATATATTTTAATACAGTACAAATTCAAATGGTTAAAAACTGCACAACAATCCCATTATTCTGAATTAGTGTTTCAACTATTCATTCTTATCTAACTTACACCTGCCTTTAAAGAATTCAATTCTAGATTTAAAATAATAGATGGCAGTCTGAATATTATAGTTCTAGATGGGCAGTAGTGATAAACAGTGCAAACTGTTCTTATTTTCAATGACGTTCATTTAGTTTAGTTTCTTTGCATGTCACTATTTAAAAAAATGTATCTTCATAATTGCTAGCTATTCAGACTTGATCTGCATGAGCCCAATTTAAAAAAAAAAAATTAATTCAATTATTTTGGGATAAATTGAAGACAGGTTATTTCAATAAATGTCAGCTTCAAGTCTATGAACTAATTATTTGGTTGACATTAATGTCACTATGTTCAAATAATTCTGAATACTAGTTGTTTTGAGCAGATTCTGTTTGCAGCAGATATTAGTTGCCAGCATTTCCGAGTCTATGCATCTACCAGATGCTGCCAAATTCATCAGCTTCCACCACTAATCAACTTGTGAAGACACCAAAACATGTTGAGCAAGATGGATTACTGATCTGACTGTTGTCACCTCTACAGCACCACCACTAATGGCAGGCCTGAGATTGGTGGCATCTCTGTAAAATAGACGAGACCTCGGTCTACCTGCAAAAGTGGTTTCTCCAAGAGCCACTAGAAACAGCAGCACATGCCTGGCAAATTTAAATACCCTGACTGGAGGAAGAGGCACTTTTCCAGGAATGCATTTTTTTTCTTCGTTTGCTGGGCTGTAAAGACCATCCCCAGTCATCAAGGAAGGTCCAGGGGTCAGCAACAAAGTGAATAGCAACTTTCAGACATGGAGTTATTTGTTTGTTGATCTGGTGCTGTGAAATCCAGCACACAACATAAAAGGAGTAGATTCCACAACACTGGCAGCCTTGGGCTATAATGTAATCACTCTTTAGAAGCAGTTCTACAATATAAAGAGGGCACTATTCTATCAATTATATTCAACTCACACATCTGATGTTAACAGAGAAATAGTTGTAATGCAACAGGACTTTTATCACAGTGCAGGTTCATTTAAAAAATAATATATATTAGTGACTGGCCATTTTAAATGTGTTACTATAGGCTTAGAAGGTATAAAAAATTTAATCCTGCTCTGCCATTGTAAAAATAGCAGAGCGGGACATCTTCCATGCCAGTTACTTGGTTCACCCTGTGGGAATTTCCAGACTTGGGCAGTTTACATATAATGGATGCTGCCCAAGCCAATATCGTCAGATCCGTTGAGTATTTCCAACATTTTCTATTTTATTTCAGATTTCCAGCATCTGCAATATTTTGCGTTGTTTTACAACAGGACTTTGTGTTTGACATCAGTGTGATGCTGCATTTCCAGATGTTGTGCAACATCAGATCGCAATCCAGTGGGTCAGGAACAAGGGCACACTTTGGCGCTGAGCTGAAATATTTTAGCAACACATAAAAACACTTGTAACAATAACATCCTGCAGTTCTGGATGAGCAGAAATTTTCTCCAATTGAATACAGGTATTGGGAAGTTCAAAGACATTGTTTCCGGTCCCCACCACAAACTCTGTTCCCTAGCCACTGACTCCATCCCTCTTCCCAACATTTGTCGGAGGCTGAACCACACTGTTCGCAACCTTGGCATCACATTTGACCCTGAAATGAGCTTGAGACCACGAATACTGCGTGCAGTTTTGGTTTCTATATTTACGAAAGGATATACTTGTTTTGGAGGCAGTTCAGGAGAAAGTTCACTAGGTTGATTCCGGGGATGAGGTGGTTGACTTATGAGGATTGGAATTCAGAAGAATGAAAGGTGATCTTATCAAAACATACAAGATTATGAGGGGGCTTGACAAGGTGGATGCAGAGAGGATGTTTCCACTGATGGGGAAGACTAGAACTAGAGGGCATGATCTTAGAATAAGGGGCCGCCCATTTAAGAGAGATGAGGAGAAATTTCTTCTCTGAGGGTTGTAAATCTGTGGAATTCGCTGCCTCAGAGAGCTGTGAAAGCTGGGACATTGAATAAATTTAAGACAGAAATAGACAGTTTTTTAAATGATGGGATAAGGGGTGATAGAGAGCGGGTGGGGAAGTGGAGCTGAGTCCATGATCAGATCAGCCATGATCTTACTGAATGGCGGAGCAGGCTCGAGGGGCCGTATGGTCTACTTCTGTTCCTTTTTCTTATATTCTTGTGTTATGTTCTTATAACTAAGACTACCAACTTCCATCTGTGCAACATCGCCCGTCTCAGTCCTTGCCTCAGCTTATCCGCTGTTGAAACTCTCATCCATGTGTTTATGACCTCTAGACTTGACTATTCGAATGCACTCCTGGCTGGCCTCCCACATTCTACCCCATGTAAACTAGAGATGATCCAAAACTTGGCTGCCCCTGTCCTAACTCGCACCAAGTCCTGCTCACCCATCATCCGAGCTCGCTGACCTACATTGGCTTCCGGTTAAGCAACGTCTCGATTTCAAAATTCTCATCCTTATTTTCAAATCCCTCCATGGCCTCTCCCCTCCCCATCTCTGTAATCTCCTCCAGCCCCCGCCCCCCCCCCCCCTCACTCCCGAGATGTCTGTGCTCCTCTAATTCTGCCCTTGAGCCTCCCTGATTATAATCGCTCAACCATTGGTGGCCGTGGCTTCTGTTGCCTAGGCCCCAAACTCTGGAACTCCCTGCCTAAACCTCTCCGCCTCTACCTCACTTTCCTGCTTTAAGACGCTCTTTAAAACCTCTCTTTGACCAAGCTTTTGGTCACCTGCACTAATTTCTACTTATGTGGCTCTGTACCAAATTGTTTTCTCATAATACTCCTGTGAAGCATCTTGGGACGTTTCACTGTGTTAAATGCACTATATAAATACAAGCTGTTGTAAAATCGAAGGGATCAGATATATTATATAGACACGTACTACAAAAGTATATACCCACTTTGCTTGCTCATTTTGCACAAGGTCCATTGTAATCTTGCAACCACTAAATTTGAGCTCCAATTCATCATGTTTACATTTTTTTGATTCGTCCTTAGCAGCAATCCAATCAGCATTCAAATCAAGATGGAGTATCGTTTGGCCAACGGCCTGGCTCTCCACACCCATTTCCATCTGCCGAAGACCCAGCACCCAAAGCTCCCAGGCCTGCCGAATCCACTTCCAAATCCAGGCACCAGTCTGAGCTTCTTGCTTGTGAGTCAGATCTCCATGCATGTTGCAATAGGTTGATGAAAGACATTTTCTTTTTACATAAGAACATAAGAATTAGGAACAGGAGTAGGCCATCTAGCCCCTCGAGCCTGCTCCGCCATTCAACAAGATCATGGCTGATCTGGCCGTGGACTCAGCTCCACTCACCCGCCCGCTCCCCATAACCCTTAATTCCCTTATTGATTAAAAATCTATCTATCTGTGATTTGAATACATTCAATGAGCTAGCCTCAACTGCTTCCTTGGGCAGAGAATTCCACAGATTCACAACCCTCAGAGAAGAAATTCCTTCTCAACTCGGTTTTAAATCAGCTCCCCCGTATTTTGAGGCTGTGCCCCCTAGTTCTAGTCTCCCCGACCAGTGGAAACAACCTCTCTGCCTCTATCTTGTCTATCCCTTTCATTATTTTAGATGTTTTAAAACTACTTAGCATTGCAAACATCCTTGCAGCAATACATCTTTGTAATTCTCTACCCCAGAGGGCTGTGGATTCTCAGTCTTGAGTATAATTCAAGACGGAGATCGATAGATTTTTGATTACCAAGGGAATCAAGAGACATGGGGATAATGCAGGAAGGTAGAAAGATGGAATCGAGGTAGAAGATCAGCCATGATCTTATTGAATGGTGGAACAGGCTCAAGATGCCAAATGGCCTACCCCTGCTCCTAATTCTTATGTACCGGATCTTCCAAATACCAATTTGGCTAGAAAAGAAAATGATGATCCAGGTGATGTTGGCGTTTGGGTGGTGATGGGGAGCAAGTGCCAGCTCTATAATTTGACCAAATGTTTCTATGGTGGTTGGACTTTTCCCAAAAGGGAGATTGAAAATTACTGTGGCGACTTGAACGAGAGCTGCGGCTTCATACCCATGGAAACAAAGTTATAGGTGTAGTTAGTAGAGTTAGTGTTTCACGTCTACCACCAGATCTTCACGGGAGACAAGAGGAAAAAGGGAGGATTGAGAAACAATTAACAAAAATGTAAAAAGTAAAAAGAAGAAAACAAGGCACAAGTTTGAAAGAGTAAGAACATAAAAGAATGGAGAATGTAAAATGATAAAAGGGAGAAAAGTACAAGAGAAAGTAGAGAGAAAGAGGTGAAAAGAAGGAGAGAGAGAAAAAAAGACACTCACAAAGCATTTCCAAGGCATATAGAGTGAGAGACATAGGTCTAGAAATTGGCTTAGGCCCATTTCTTGGGCAGGGAATGGGCGACACGCATGCCAGAACCCCAACGCTCATCCAAAAATGGGCCCGAGGCCTCAATAATTCTGGTGAGCTGCAGGTGCCAGTTGAGCTTCCAGAGCTGCAATTTAGGCCGGCTGCCATGCCAGCAGTGACCCTCAGGTAGAGCCTGGGAACATGGGAGGAGCAGAACATGTGACAGGCAAACTGCTTTGGATCCAAGTGAAGCATTCCTGCTTCTCCTGGCTCCACATTCTTGCGCATTTTCTGGTGGCCTCCAGCAGTCCCTTTAAGGACCGCAGGTTAGGCTGCTTAAGGACCCAAAGAAAGAGCAGGCCCCGTGCCAATATGGCATCAGATGCATCTCAGGCAGCCTTGGGGAGCAGGACATAGCCCCACCAATTTGAACCTTTTTCCCCCCATTTTGCACATGAGAAATAACGAGAAAGAATAGAAATAATCAGAGAGTGCACAAGACTGAGAGCCAGTTACTGGAAGACAGGCACATTTGTCTCAAAGCAATGCCAGTGATGAACTAATAAGGAATGAAAACTTTCTAGAAACATTCAGCAACCACATGAATACAAACCATGAGCAAACTTTAATTAACAAAATACTTAACACAAAGCTTGTGTTGTATACATACATTTGCGAAAAATGCAACTTACAGCTATAAGAGACAGTTAAGTAATTTTTTACAGGAGGGAGTAGATACGGATTTTTTAAAAAACTTGAACTATTCATAAGAGTTTGCATGTTTTATGCATTTTAGTATAACAATTTTTGTCTTCTTGATTTTACAATAAGTGACATGTTTTGGTTAACCCAAATGTGCAAAGCAATAGGCAGAAGAATATATCGCTCACTTGGAAATTTCCTAAACATATTCAAAGTCCAAAATAACTTTCAGCAAATCAGTACCCTGAAGGGAGTATGTTAGACCCTTTTAAGAGCAGAAATAATATTTCAAGAAATGATACAGGTCCAGGAAAATGAGTGGTTTTTACAATTGAGCATCAGTCTGTGGTATCAGTATGGGTTTCCGACCCAAGGTCTAAGCTGTGTACCCGGACAGGAAATTACACAGCAAACCATAGGCATATGGGGGAGGGGGAAGGGAGAGAGGGGGAAGGGAGAGAGGGGAAGAGAGTTAAATTTTAAAATTAAAAATTTAGCAATTGTGAAGTAAAAAGCTTGATTCCCAACCCCACCCCCCAGATGTGTGTGTACTAGTGGGCATGGCACAGATACATCCTTTGGAAGTGTGGCCAATTTGAAACTGACTGCACACCCCTGGTTATTTACTTCTGACAATACAAAAAAAACTTTCCTATTAGATTTTTTTTTAAAAACATGACTACCTATCACAACTAGTGTGAAATCTAAACCACCACAGGGTAAACTTCTGCAAGTGGCAACTGAAATAAGAAAAGGAACTTAGAGATGGTTCAAGCTGGATTAACTGTTCCACTCACTGTGCACCAATCACCATCAATCACACAAACTACAAGATGCAATCACAGTTCTCCTGGGTCTTTCCAAAGCAGGCTATGTTTCATGGATTGATCATCTTGGAAAGATTTAGAATGCTGCCTCCTCATTAAAGACAGAAAGCATCATTATGTGTGTCACATTCTACAAGCGTCAGCAGCAAAGTCACTGCAAAATGGCTCATGGTCCAGACAAAACAAACTTGAGGACACATATCTGAATGTCTCAAACACCTGCCTTGGGTCGTAGCTCCAGTACATACAATATTCTAGGAACAGCAACATCCATCATGGGGCTAATTCCAACAGTGGTGTATTCAAGATGGTGCATTCCATCATCTAAATAATTGATTATTTGACACAAAATATAAAATTAAAAACTGCACAATTTGGGAATCTGAAACAACAGGAAATGCTTGAATACACAAGAGGTCAGTCAACAATGGTATTGCCAGTGCAATTCCAAGGGCCTGTAGGAATAGAGTTACAATTCCCTTGGTGAAAAACAATTATTAAAAAAAGGAGAAATTGACTATGTGAAAAACTGGAACTCAGTCAGTGGTTGTGATTAGAGTTATTAAATGTTTATGTTTAAGTGCCATCATATAAAAGCCACTACTTTAAAACAAAATTCTAAGCAAAATCAATTTAAAAATCCTAATTTTTAGTAAAGTGTATTTCAGTCAGTCAGTCAGATTAAATACTTGGAAAAACTTTTAGTAGTACTATGGTAAGAATTCCCATTAAGCGATGTTGGCACTTGGTTCGTTCACTAATCTGTACAGAACAAAAATAGCATACACAGCCAGAGCAGAAAAATATATGTTTTGCTCCTTAGCACGTGCTGGAGACAAATAAAAGACACGAGTTGTACTAGATTGTTTGTTTTAGCCTTTCTCCCATAGAGATTGTTAGCCATCATGGATCACTTCTCCTACAAGAGAGAGATCAGCAGCATGTGGCCATTGTACTGTTCCACAAAATGACATCCAGGCCTAGATTCTCCTCCCGGGTGGGTTCGCTGCCTAAGTGGGTTTGAGGCTGGACTTCCATTTTAACAGGACTGAGCGGTTTACCAATGCAGGGTGGGATTCCTACCAGCGAAAGGGAGCCTGCTACTGACGGGAGACAATGATGATGCAGCAGTGCTGCAGTCAGCAAGGTTACGGGGCCCAAAGAGGAGAGATTTTCACTACTGGGCCCACTGCCTCCAAAAAGCAACTGCAACTGGCCTTGTATTGCTGCCCCAGAATCCATCAGTCATGCCTCTCCTGGCAGTCCCTAGGATCAGCGTCTGTCAGCGAAATGGAGTGGGTTTCCTGGACTTCACCTCGCCACCCATCATTAATGTGACAAGGTGGTGAAGGGGCAGCCAGCTGTGTTCCCAGTTAGGGCGGGAGGAAAATCCATAGTGGTGTTGGTGGTAGGCCTCAATTTCATTTTTTCACCACAGTGTCGTGTCGCCTAATTTAGGCCAGTTATATAGAGGAGGCATTGATCTTATTCTCCAATTGCCCACTCGGTGTGCACAATGGGAGGAAGAGGCAGTCAACAAGATTCCTCAGTCAGTTCCTCTCTCCAGTATGAGCATTAGCGTGCAAGTCCAGGACTGGCAGGTGCACAACCTTCACGGCAAATGATTGCTAATTGCTCAGAAACCAGCCTTTTCTGGACTTATTTAAAAAAAAAGGTAAAAATTACAATATTCCAAGAGCAAATTGCTTGCAAGCAGCAAGCATAGAAAATCATGTGATTTGTCATGTGGTGCCACATTTGCATAACGTATCTGCACTGATGCCAAGCCAGTAGCAATCAGTCACCAATTTAGGCTGCAGTTTGTTTCGAACTGTATCTAATTGCACTATCAGCTTAATTTACACAGCGAGTTATATTGACATAAAACCAGGTGCTTCATACAAAGATCAGCTCAAAACGCACTGTACTGGAGAGGGCCGTGTCAAGAGCGATATTCTCTTGTGTAAATTTCAACCCGAGCATGCTCACAGGCAGCAATAAAAAGTTGCACAATTTGTTCTCTCTCAATAGTGTCCTGGGAATTCATCATTTATAATGGAACCTCTGCCCCTCCCTGCAAACACCCCAAAAATCACCTCTTCCGTTACAGCCCATTTTAGTCCATGGCAGCGAAACCACGCGTCTCCTTTTGGGCCACAGTCTTTCATCCAAATCAAAAATTATTCCAGAATGGTGTTAAACATTCTGTTCATTCTATTGGCTTCAGCCTTTGTAAAGCAAGCTAGTGGAACTTGGCACTCTGCCCAAATTAATTCTATAATATTTCGCAGAACAAATCCCCATCCACATTACCATCCAGGAGAATGGTGTTCAGTTTACCCCCCCTCCCCCCAATAATTGGAAACCACAATAATGGTAACTGGCCAGCAGAGACCAAACAAACGTGGCTGGAGCCAGGTCTTCTCTACAAACAGAAATGGGCAGATGTTGAGAAACACTGGTGGTATTGCTGCAGCATCACTTACTGAACTTAAAGGATAATTCACAAAATTACTCTGTCATTCCCAATTTACCCTACTCACGAAATCTGAACATGGCTTTTAAAAAAAAAATTACAATCATTGCACATAGTAAAAGTCTAAAGATATCAGACACCTCCTCAACACCTGCTTTTTTCCTCCCCAAAATTGCGGAGTATGGATGGTTTCTGTAGTTCATCCAATGGGCATTCCTGCAACACTGCAAGAGATCTTAGTCCGTGCCCATCGAGATTAACCTGTGTTGCTCATATCTTTGTGCAATTTTCTCCCCGGAACAGAATCGAGAAGCACACTGTCCGATTGCACAGGCGAGAAGTCCAATTAATAAGGCACTGCCAATCCCGTATATCAAAGGCATCTTAAATGATTCTAGCACTAAAGGAGAGGAAAGGGAGGGGGATGAGAGAGAGAGAGAGAAAAAAAAAGAGGGCAGGAAAAAAAAAGCAGTTAGTACATGTTCCTCACATTTTATATTCCTTACTGCATTATGCAAATACTCATTTTCAATTCTAGCACCTTATTTGTCCAGTTTTTCGGAATTGTATTTTTTGAGCTCTACTTTTATTCACTCTCACATTCCCTTGGTCTTTAATACTGCCTTTATACCTTGTTTTTCATTAAATTTGTATATTTATCATTTTTGGCTTTTACTCGAGTCATTCATCCTTGCCCTTTTGCTCTCCCACCATTTCTCTCTGCTTTTTGCTATAACCCTCGCCAACCACATACAAGTCATAATGTGTTAACAAATGACTTTACAATTACCTGAAGAGGGCACTTCAGAAGCAGGAATATCCTGTGTGAAACAATGTTGATGAGTGATCACAAAATTATGATGACCAAAAAGGAGGCCATCTCTCTCTATATCTATACTCACACACTAAATCGATGTGTTATCAGACTGGCTTGTGTGACACAAAAGTCCACTGAATGTTTATCCCTGGAAAAGCAACACAGCAAAATCACCGAGAAACATCAATGAGGAGAATCCACTTTGTGGTTTATATGCTATCAATGTATATGTATCAATGTGTAGGATTGGTTCACTTTATCTTCTGTGGCTCAGCTCAGTATCACTGTGGCGTCATGGCTGCAAGAGTCTAAGCCATGCATCAAACCAGCTTTTATTACACGATTACTTTCATGAGATACGAGCAATTTCGGTGTTGTCATAGAAACGTTCTCCTGACAACACTGCTCGACTGCTTTCAGGATGTTACCATCTCAAAATAGACAGACACTAAAAAGGAGATATTCCACCACCAGCACCCTGATGCACTGGATTGCCTGGGCACAGTGAATTCCAGAAAATTGGGTGGGTTGGAAGTTGGAACACATTCCTGTAAAAGAACCACACAATTTTCCAACATTTAAATTAAATGGAGGAAAATCCTGCAGGCTCCTTTATAAGCGTGCATTCCAACCTCCTCGATTTTCTAGCATTTGCTGTACTCAAGCAATCCAATATTCATGAAAATTCTCTCCTTAGGTGGCAAAGGGTGAATCACAAATGCTGTATGCTGCCCAGCGTTAATCTGCAGACAGGATAAGCACAAATGTCGGAAAGGAATTTGTATTGAGCTTAACTCGTGATGCTTGCTTATTTATGAAGACACTTCTTATTTGTGTCCTCACCAGCTATTATAAAAGCTGCTCGCCTATTAAGGTCAAAAAGGCCAAGGTATGTGACATCACTGGCACAAGAGCCAACCTGCCATTGGAGGTCGATCTTTGTGTTCTGAAGTGAACCAAGAGGTTTCTCTAATCAGCAAATGTTTAAAAGGTACTGCCTGGTTTAATACCAAGTCCTACAGGCCAGTAGATTCCAGGCTTGAACCTTGGTCCACATCAAATTAGTTGCTCTCAGCCAGGGTAGCATTTGGGTTCTATGATGGACCACATGCCCATGAGCAAGAAAGGGGGAAGAGGAAGATGAAAAATTTGAGAGAGTTATTTTGATTGCTATCCAGTGACCCATCTGGAAAAAAGTGTGTATCTGCAAACACTGGGTAAAGGATTGGGCGTGTGATGCCACCAACAGTTGAATATGCTGCCAAATCCCCCATCAACATCCTGGGGGTCATCATTGACCAGAAACTTAACTGTACAAGCCACATAAATAATGTGGAAAGAAGGGTCAGAAGCTGGGTATTTGAGGAGAATGTCTCACCTCCCGACTCCCCAAAACCTTTCCACCATCTATAAAGGCACAAGTCAGAAGTGTGATGGAATACTCTTCACTTGCCTGAATGAGTGCAGCTCGAACAACACTCAATAAGCTTGACAGCATAGGGTGCAAATCTAGCAGGACAAAGAAGCCTGCTTGATTGGCATCCCATCCACCACCTTAAACATTCACTCTCTCCACCACCAGTACACCATGGCTGCAGTGTGTACCATCTCATCATCATAGGCAGTCCCTCGAACGAGGATGACTTACTTCCACGAGAGTTCACAGATGTTTCAATGAAGGACCCGATGTTCCAGTCCTGAACTCCAGTTGAGGGGATGGAAGATGCCTGTGCGTGAATTTTTTTTTTTTTTAAAACGCGTGGTGACCGTTGCACAACAGCCACCACATGGGCTTGACAGAGCTAGGCCTTTATCCAGTGGCAAGGATTAACCAGGACAACTGGAGACCTGCTCTGCTGCATGGACCTAGTGCTCACACATATCACAGTGTGGGCAGGTCCGTGCTGCCCCGGGCCCTCGGCTCTTCTGGGCCCCATACCCTCATTCGCCGCACCTCCGCCATGATGTTCCAGAGGCCTGCGCTCCAGCTCTATTTATAGCCCCGACCTGCACAGGCCAGGGTAGCCCACGATGTGTACCGTCTACAAGAGCCATGGCAGCACCTCCCAAACCCGTGACCTCTACCACCGAGAAGGACAAGGGCAGCAGGCGCATGGGAACACCATCACCTGCAAGTTCCCCCTCCAAGCCACACACCATCCTGACTTGGAAATATATCGCCGTTCCTTCATCGTCGCTGGGTCAAAATCCTGAAACTCTCTCCGTAACAGCACTTTGGGAGTACCTTCCCCACACGGACTGCAGCAGTTCAAGGCGGCGGCTCACCATCACATTCTCAAAGGCAATCAGGGATTGGCAATATATGCTGGCCTTGCCAGCAATACCCACATCCCAGGAACGAATACAAAAAAGTTTCACTCCACGTTCATATAAAGATACAGATTGCTTTCAGAAAAGGTGGAAAATAGGCCATAACTTACATTAGAAACAAATCAAACTAATTGTAAATGAGGGAAGGAGACTTGCCAACATGTACAATTCCCCAAATAAGAATCTCACTTTGTTGCTGTGTACCGACCGGTCAGTGTGAACATGGACATATAATCTTGTATAGAATGGTATTTAATTTCCAGTACCCAAAGAAAGTCAGGAAAGAAAATACTTTTTTTTTTTTTTAGTTGCAAATAATATTGCATAACTTTCTAACAAGCCAATATAACCAACAAAATTAATGTACATAAATTAATTAAAACATTTGGATTCTCTCCCTCTCCTGTTTCCACTTGGATTTCATTTAAAAAAAAAAGAAATTTAAAATTCCCCAGGAAAACTGGAAAGAAAGCTTAACCATATCCAAGAAGAATGCACTTGTTTTGCTCAATGGAATCTCCTTTATGACCAAATCAAAACTAACCTGAAACATCGACACGTATTGCAAGTAAATCGGATTGCTGTGGTGGCATTTTTTGCCACATTCCAGTCTCTGATTTTATCCAAGGTGTTACTTTGCAGAAGTAATTCCCGGCAACATGCCTCTCAGAACAGTGTACTCGTAGACGGAATTCATGCAGGCTGACTCGTTCAACGCTGATGTCGCTGGTGCTAATGTTTTTCTGATGTGTCACCACCGACCTCTGATCTACTGACACCAGAGGGCTTTGGGTTGTGTTGCTGGAGAACGGTCGGATCAAGAACCATTCTACCTCATACAAGACATCTAGGAGGATCAATAAATCACATTTGGATTAATAGTCCATTACAATCATGTACATATTTAAATTTATTTCAAATCTGTTAAGAGCCGCAGTACCTTCCCTGCACCAATATGTAAACCTTTCCCTTATCTGTCATAAAAACACCAGAGATTTGAGAAATATTGTACAGCTTGTTTTGGCAGGAAACTAATTTTCTAGGCTGTATCAAATAAAGTGTGTTTATTTTGAAAGTTAAAGGCTGTCAGTAACCAAAGGATTAGAGTAATCCTTAAGGATTATAAATCAAAATGGGTTGGTTTAATCAGTGCAGGAGTTCAGGGAATTAGGGAGTGGTGGAGGATAGATCTATGAGAGAGAGAGAGAGAGAGAGAGATACACAGACAGACAGATCTCTTTCATGTTGGCAGAAAAGGGTCAAGAAGAGGTTGGTATTTCCCTGCAAGGAGGCCAAGAAAACTAAGACATGCTCATAAAATGCTTTTCACCAACACTTCGATAAAACAAAATAATCTGGCTTCAAGGGACACTAGGTTAAGTGGGTGGCGGGCGGGTGTAGTTGCATATTTTAATACACGACCAGCACCACTGCTCAGATACATAAAGCAGTCACAATAATAGAACTTCCTGGTGAAAGGTGATCTTGCACTGCAATATATTGGGCCATCATTTGCTGTAGGTCTGAACCCAACGGCGTCTGCCATTACTGAGACTTGAAAATTGGGTGGTCTGTTTAATCTTGACGATATTTTGCGTCGCAAGTTGCTGAAAAAGTGTTAGCTGATAACTTTGCAGTGAGGGAAACAGTGCATCTGGGAGCCGAATGAATAAGGCAAGCAGATTGAAAGATTGAGAAATAACCAGGAGGTAGGAGGAGAAGGAAGTCTAAGTTAGAGTCAGTGAATTTAATGTCAATCAGGTACAGAAGGAGAAATAAAATCAGAGGGAAAGAAAGATTGGATCGAGAGAGAGGTAGAGAGAGAGAAATAAAGGCAAAGGAAAAGTAAAAGTGTTTTGTTATTTTAAATTTTCACACTTTAAAAATATCCAACAATTAAAACCTGAAGGAATGAGACTCCGCAATTTTAAGAGTTAATTTTCAGTGCCAGAGTGGTGCATTGGCAGTAATGAATAATTAGCACGTTAAAAAAGAATCTCGGATAGCTAATCCGGGTTTAAATAAATGTGTGGACCTTAAGTGGCTTCAAAATAGAATTCTTGTGTCACTTCAGACCAGGTCTAACTTTCTGTGGTGACTTTACTTTGTATCTACTGTGCAAGTATAGCAACTTCACACCACTCGATGCATTTCAATGGGGAGCCAGACAGCGAGGGGACGTTTTCACAAAGCTAAAGGCGGAGCAGTGCATCTCGGACAGCAACTGTTAGATTCCGTGTTTAATCATGCATCTGCCCCTCACCTGAAGTTGTCATAGCATTTGCGCATAAATAACAGCGAGCGCAGTTAGCCTCGCAGTTAATTTGACATTAAAATGTGTTGCACTGAAAGAGCTCCAGCCTGCTTGTTCACTGATTTTCTTAACTATCCAGCTGCTAACATATCGAAATATTGTATAGTTTTATATATTTCACATTAGTAGAAAGTTAATTGAAAGTTTAATTCAAGATGTGTATTTTGAAAGCTAAAATGATTGCCAGTAAAAAAGATTGGATAATCATTTACTGACTGCAGATTAAAGAAACCATAACTAACTGAGCTCAAATAATTAAGAGTAGGAGCAATAAAACTCACTCAAAAGTGGGTCAAAGTCAAAAGCATCTGTAAAATAAAATTGCATCAAAGTCACAGGCATTTACATTACAGTACCCTGCTCATTGGTTATAATTAAAGGGGAAATATCACTCGATTTGAGTAGAAGGACTTTAAATGTAAAACAACTCTTCAGAAAAGAGACCTTATGTAGTCAGTATCTGAGGGTGCTTGAGAATAACCACAAACAGGTGCAACTGACCTGCTCAGTGAGGGAGTATTTTAAATGACCTTTGAAACAGTGTTATCAGGCAGAGGGTGGGGCAAGTTGTACAGGAGACGACTTCATGTGAAAAACATATATCAATGCTATTCTGCCCAAGAGTGCCAGGTCACTTTAATTGCCATGGGCCTGCACAGTCCACAATGTGCTCTGGACCATTGGGCTCACTGAAAGAAAATTATTTACCAACAGTTTAACATTCTTTACGCATCACAGACATCAATCCAAAGGGAACAGAGTTTGGCCATGTTGATTTTTTAGGATTCCCATCTCTTAGAATATACCATCAGATCTTCCCCCACCCCATACCCTATCCTATACAATCACTAATTCCAGATTCTATTCCCAATCATTTTCAACCAACAGAGATCAAATTAGAAAACAAAACAGGGTTTTCTTTTTTCTTTAAAAAAATTACTACTTCTAAATTTTTATATAAATTTCCATTTGCTCTGCTCTTCAACAGAGCCAAGACTCACTTCAATCAGCCCTGCCACAGCAGAATAAATCACAGTTGGAACTTTCTGTCCCAACACTGCCTCACCTACTTTTTCCAAACATTCTTTTATTTTTGATGCAGGACTTTAATAATAGAACTCAGAATTTTATTCTTGCTCCTGATTATAGTAAAAAGGTAGGTGAACTTCATTGGAAGAATGAAGATTACTATTCCTTCAGTAAGTTGTCTTTATTCATTGTACACTGCCACCCCACCCCCCCCCAAACACACACACAACACAAATTTATATACTTTAGAAAGAGGAAAGATGCTGTATCAATAGAAGCCACAGCAGATTCCTGAACAGCAACAGCTGTTAAGTGGAAGAGCTCACCATGGCTGCCTGAAGATTTCAAATGCAACCTGCTTGTAGCCAAGAGCCCTTTAGAAGAACCTATTTGAGAAAATAGTATGCGCCCATTATAGACCTGCAACAACTTTTCTAAATTACCTGAGTTGTTAGGTATCTCAGACAGGTCAACAGTGCAGTTCATCTCCACAGTCTCGCCTTGGTATACATGAGCCTTCTCAGAATGTAAAGTCACATTAAACCGGGGAGCTGGAGAGCAAGATGAGACAAGTTAATAGACATGCGATGGCTTATTTTATTATACTCTGTATTGAATTTAAGTTTTAAAATTTGGAACTACACTTATAAGGCAGATAAAAAAAGCTTCACATATACAACTAATGAACTTAATAGCCAGAAAATAAGAGGGAACATTCACTCCCTGTGGCTGGGCAGCACTGAACCCAGGTCACAGAAATGAAGTGCTAATTTTTTTTTTTTAAGAAGCTATTTTTTCAGTTCTGACGAAGGGTCATCGACCTGAAACGTTAACTCAGTTTTTCTCTCCACAGATGCTGCCTAACATGCTGAGTATTTCCAGCATTTTCTGTTTTTATTTTTTCTCCCATCCTGTCCTGAAGGCACTGACTCTTGCTTCTCTGTTGGCACTGGCTGGCCTCCAACACTTCATTAAAGTGTTTTTTCTTCATTGATAATTTTAGATGGGGATTGTCAGAAAACTAATCCACTATGGAGGGCCTTGCAGTCAAGCCCAAACTTGTGGCTAACTCAGAACAGACTGGAAATTGAACATGTAACCATCTGGTCTGTACAACTTGGTGTCATAGGTGGGGCCTTTACCCACTGAGCCATAGCTAGTTCTGTATCAGAAGATTTTTTATTTCCTCCATTTGAAAAGCTAAATGAAAAGCTCCCAGAGGTGAAGTGAGAGCAACCTCATTTGAATCAGTGACAAATTGAACTTCATAGCACCATGGTAAACCACACTTATTGCAGCCCTAATGCAGCTCGAAAAAAAGCACAACTTGTGCATCTTTGAGAGTAGTGGCTGCAGCCTGATTAAATAGTGTATCCATTAATCATTTGTATTAAATGACATACCAATAAGAATTTCACTGGGCAGAATATTCACCTATAAAAAGTAGTTGGACTGCCAAAACTGAAACTATGTGCATTGATGAGCAGAGAACCTAAAAATATTAATGTAGAGCTGAAATGTCAGAATTGAGCACAATTCTACATGGTCACATGAACCAAACTCCTGTAGCTTTGGAACCTGAAGCACACCGAATAGGACAAGTCTCAGTAATTAGCAGGAATAGAGTTACTTTCAAAAACAAATCCCAGTTTATATATTATAGGTTTCATCACAGCACATTGAAAATCCTGGTAAAGTGGAACTAGATCAATCATATATCTTTTGACTATTTACTTAAGGGCACTCATAAATGCAAGTAAAATGTGTGTACAATCAACAGGTTAAAGGTCAACTGCATTGTGCTTCACGAAATCAAAACACTTGAAAAACCAATCATTGGCAACTGAACCTCCCGCCCATCCCAGATTAAAATACTACGGTTTGGTTCACAGGTTATATTCATACTGAAGCATCATTCGGACTTTTGATTATATACAAGAGTTCCCCATTTTTGTTTTTAAAAATGTTTGAGAATTTTCTCTTTTAAAGTTTATTTTGGAACCAAATTTTTATCAGGAGTCACATTTGACGCATATCAAAAGAAACACAGTTATTTTACACAGCTGAATGTGGGGTGGAATGCGAGAATAATGAAAAACAAAAAAAAAGTGTGGGGGGAAAAAGATGACTGGTCCAATAGTGGAAAAAAACCCCATAAAAACCACAATTAAGCTCCAGAATTAATCAATACATACTGGTCATACCAAAAGTTTAGATGAAATTTACTTAAAGTTTTAACAGCAAAAAGTAAACTGGTATCTGCATATTAGAGTGGAAGATCCATAGCAAGCTAGTTCAGATCAAATCTCCAACAATGCATCATTACTATCTTTCTCAACCCACCAAAGGTCAAAACCACACCCCCAAAGCCACACTGAGCTCCTTAATCCTGGCAGGGGCCAATGGATAATCCACAATAGGGTGTTTTCCATAATATATGGAATTCTCCAACTCTTCAAAAAGAACAAAACATAGAGGTAAAGATTTTCCACGTGGCAATACTGGGACCCCGGTGGAATTTGGATAAATTGGGGCTGCAATTAGATAATTTACACGACAATTTCCACATGACAAATAAAAATTCAAATTCTACATATACACACACACACACACACACACTGTAAAAAATTGATGTCTTTACAGCCCTTGGGCCATATGCAAAATGGTCTATGCAACTCAGTTCTATTTGAGCTTATTTTTTGATTTTGTTGGTTGAATTTTTGAGGCTGGAAAGGAGAAACTTCAATTTATATAGTGTCTTCATGACTTCAGTCTATGAAATACGTTTGAGGTTCACATCACTGTTGTAACATAGGGAAACTCAGCAGGCAATTTGTCTACACCCTCCCACAAACAGCAATGAGATAAATAACCAAATAATCTATTTTAGTAGTGTTGGCTGAGGGATATATGTTGGCCAGGGCACCAGCCGAAATCCCATGCTCTTGTTTTGAAGAAAGCCATGGGATCTTTTACATCCACCAACAGGCACGTGTACTAATTTGGAACATTGATATTGGTTATTGCAGCAACTTGAAATGTATGCAAACTAATGGGAACATGTGTTTAAACTTTATTTGGCTCCAAAGGGTGCCATGATATGCACGTTAGATAGCTGGGACACTACTGCAAAAAGATTAAGTAGCTAATGAGTTAGGGACAAATGTTCCCTTAGTTATTATATACACATAGACTTCATTGCTTCATATTTGCAAAATCTCATTTCTTTTAAATTAATTCAGTATGATGAGTTTTGATTAAAAAACTATTTTCATATGTTTATCGCTTGCTCTGTAGGTCTTCGACATTGCCCATGACTTCCTAGTCGAGAGAAGGTCAGGTAAGCTGCTCCGAAGCCACTGCCAGTTTACCAATTGAGCCCGCTACATGGAGATGCAAGTTGCCCAGGTCAATCTTTATTATTTTCCTCCCTCCTTTTATAACCTACCCATACTACTGTACCCAAGATTATAAGGTTTCCAGATTCTAAACTACAATCAAACCATCCACATTAACAATTGAATTTTATTACAAGGTCAGAAGTCTTTTGTAGAACCACATCTGAATGATTAAGATGTGTACACCATCATTTCATCAGTTGATGGCTGTCAATCGATTGATTACATTCAGGACCCACCTGCTGTTTTAAAGGCGACAGCTACAGAGTTGGATGAGTTTGCAATTGCTTCAGACCACCCCCCATTTGTATCTGGAACCCATGCCTGGACAATACAGTAATAGGATCCTTCATCGGAAAATTGGGTCCTGTACAGCCGGAAACGGAATTCCTTGCCACCGACTTTCTCCAGAACAACATCCTCCGATCGGTCCTTAACGTCCCACCTCTCCAGTTTAACCACTGAGTCTCGAGTCAACGAAATAAGTTTTTTGCTGTCCTTTGTATCAGTGAAGGCTGGTTCGTTCATTGCTATTACCACGGAGTAATGAGGAACTTCAATATGCTCTGCAGAAACACTACAGGTCATCTCAAAAGTGTTGCCTCTCGTAGATACTGGTTTCTCCTCTGTCGCTGTAATACTTAGGCTTGGGTCTAAGAAATGAAGGGACACCATTAAATGCAACGAAAGACAGGTTTGTCGTAATCCTAAACCTGCAGCTGCTACAATCTAAATACATGATGCATATTACACACTAACCTTAGTCATTAATTATTCAGAGAGAAGGGCATAGTGTACAATGAAAAGGTAGGATGTGAATTAGTGCCCACAATACCCCACATTTTGTTCCTCCCGATCTAAGCCATGCTATCATGGAGAATGACGAGAGGCCAGGCACCTTCCTAGGAATTGGCGGAATGGAAAAGGAGGGGATTCAAATAAATCTAGCCTATGTTAACCCATTTCAATAATGTCATGAAAATAATCTTCACACAAGACAAAGCATCCTCAAACTGTACCACCTTGTCTGCAACAGAATTTACAAGCGTTGCCCAACAATTTCAATTTTCTCCTACATCTTTAAAGAAAAAAGTTTTTAAACAACAGCAAAACATCGGATTTAAAAATCAACAAGAGACTTTGCAGAAACTGTAGGAACATTTTACCTTCCGTTTTCCAGAATATATCAATGGCGAGTGAAGAGATTTCTTCTTTTTTCAACCATGCATCACCTCGTTGTTTAAACCAGGCAGAAATATTGCAAAAATATTCTCCTCGATCAGAGACAAGAGCATGCTGCATCTGAAACTTGAAAGCATGTAGCTCAGGCTTCAGAAAAATAATCTCCCCCTTTTCTGCTCGCCCTTTATACTTATTGTCCAATTTTAGTGTCCAATCCTGATCCATCGTTGCTATAGGGACACTCACTTTGGCAACTCCATCCTGCCCCTTTGGGTTGAAATACCAGGTCACAGTCAACTTCGCATCATCTGCATTTTGTAAATCCAACACACGGCACTCAAGCTCTGCCGACTCCCCCGAGGAACTAGGTGCCTTCATGGAGTTTAGCTGAACAGTGTATGTAGGATCTGTGGATGTGATTAGAACAAAGATTATCTCCAACACAGATCTCAAAATGAACACAAACTGATATGTATCAATTTACTTGCAAGTGATCCTATAGGTAACTATTTATAAAAATAAATAGTTTCAGTAGCATTTTCATTAACAGGTTAAGTGCGTGAGATTTGTTACAAGAGAATAGTATTTTTATATTATGGTATGGGTCTCCTGGCTTGTTTGCGGATACATATAGTGACACTTACACAAGAAAACTCTAACTAAGCCATCAAGAGTTTCAAAGAGTTCAATCAGGGTGCAGAAGCATGGCAAGTTATCATAGAATAGTACAGCACTGGAGGCTGCCATTCGGCCCATCAAGTCTGTGCCAGCTCTTTCAAAGTGCAATCCAATTAGTCCCACATCTTTCTTCATATCCCTGCAATTTTTTCTCTTTCAAGTATTTATCCAATTCCCTTGCTTGGAACAGTTCCTCTTGGCTATTCCAAAGCAACAGAGAGAAAAATAGGGCAACATACAGAATTATGCCAACAAACCACTTCCAACCCAAGAATAAACTCCCCCCCCCACACCACCCGCCGGTATATGCTACAGTCCATTCAGTTGCATGGATGCTGCAGTTAGTGCGAATGTAGCATGAAATGGAATCAATACCTGATCAGGGACCGCAGTAAAGTGGAGGAGAGTTCTTTACTTTGAAGTCCGTTTAGATCTGGATACCTGATTTACAACATAAAGCCCCGATTTTAACTAGGGGTGAGGTTCAAGCCATTTTAATTCCTAGGACTCATTTAAATATACCAGTCCCAACCGCTGCCCAAACCCAGCATTACTACCACCAGGTGGGAGCCAGACGAGCGCAGCAGTAAGCCTCGACTGGGGACCTGTGGGAACCTTCCCCAGCAGTCAGATAAGTGCAGGAGGAGGGGGCGGGCATTTGATTGTGGTCAGGGATGGAAGCACAGGGAAATAGGTTTCCTTTGGAGACCCAGAGGAGCACTCGATTTCCTCCTGGTGCATAACTAAACCAATTAAAAATAAATAAATAAATGCACTTGCCACATTGGCTGCACCTTCTGGGCTTGCTGCTACTTCGCGTCCAGTGCTCCTGGTAAGGCTGGCACCGGGCACAGAACACTGCTCCCAAGTACAGTTGGGATCTAAATCCCAATGACATCATCAGAGTCCAATTTTTGAATTTCAACGTGGCTCACACCCGCCAGGTGCGAGGGCCTCGCTGGCTGGCCAAGAATGAGTTTGTTAAAATGACGTGCAGCTCTAGTTCATCGAGGATCAGGTTAATAAGTCTCTGCACACATTTGAGCCACCTGCACGCTCGATTCTCGTTGGGCATGAAGGATTTAATTTGGGGCTTGAAAGTTTAACGCTAGTGCAAAGCCACAAGTGGTTTGCACCAATACGGAACTTAAAGGTCTAGAAATTCTGCTGTGGTTTCCCTCGTTCCTGTACTTTTAGTGGGAGACTAGTGGAACCCCCAGAAAGAATGTTTTTCAGCCAGCAATGCCATTTCTCTGGAGCCTTGCTGATTAGCAGAACCCTTGTGAAATTTCAGAACAATATTGTAAATTCTCTCCCAGATTCTAAAGCTTTATGCTGGAGGACTGTTTTCGGCACTAACAGTTAACATGCATTTGTGTTCTACTATATGTGGAATATTAAGCATCAAATATCAAAAGGTTGGTTCGTTAAAAAGTTGTGTAAGACTCATGATTACAACTTGTGTGAAGAAAAACATCCATCAGTAACTCATCACTGTTATATTACACATTTCTGGACTACTGCAATTCATTTTTAGCACATCTACCTACACAATGAAAACAATTCACCATTTACATTTCCTGTTCACTTTGTAGCAGCTATTAACTGGGGAAAAATTGTCAGTTTTCGTGTTTGCAGATGATAATATGCTGCTTTTAACTGGCTGAAATCCATTAAAATATAGGATGTGCGTTTACTCGAAGGGTAATTTTTTGGGGGGGATCAATTCCACAGGGCACAATATGACCATTACAAGGGAAAAGGCGGGGGGGAGGGGAGAATGTGAAATTAATTAAATGGTCCAGTTAAGGAAAGGCATTCTACAAATGTGGCAGCAATAGGGCACAGGGAGACATAATCAGTTGGCAAAATACTGCTAATTAGTACTAATTTGTAACTTGTCTTCTACTGTACACAAAATATATGGTAAAGTATCCTGGAAGCAGGTATATTTAATATAAAATATTCCTCCAGATTGGGTTGCCCTCAAGACTTTCTCGTCCTTGTGTCTTGTACTTTGACAGCCCAAGAGAAAGTCTCTCAAGATCTCCCAATCCTTATTGTACCTTTCATTCAAACTGAATTCGCATGATCTGTTAATAGAATCTGATCATTTTCAAACAAAACTGATACACGAAAAACTTGCTTTTCTACGGTGCCCAAGGAAAAATCTCAATGCAGTTAATGAGGAGAAAGAGGTAGTGAATGTAGATGGGAGACATTAAGGGTGGTGGGGTAAAGGAACAAACTACAGTTGAAGAGTTAAGTTTTTAAAAGAGGCTTGTGAACACAGCAATTAAAGTAGCCAAGTGAGGTGTTTTAGGTAGAGTTTCACAGGGTAGGTGTAACAGTGATTAATGGATCACCACCTATATTGACGAGAGCGAGGGGAAAAAGCACAAAGTCAGAGGTGGAGAAGCAAAGGGTGCATAGCAGAACATATGGCTGCCAGAGATCCCTGGCCGTTGTCTCCGGATGCACCAGTCGGTTTAGAACCTCGGTCTCCTGTTCGACCCCAAGATGAGCTTCTGACCCCTTTCCCCTCCATCACAAACACCGCCAACCTCCACTGCTGTAACGTCTCTGCCCCATCTCAGCCCATCGGTCACTGAAACCCTCATACATTCCCCGTCTCTTCTTTGGCGCATCATTCTTATGCCTAGTAAGCATTTCGGGATGTTTTTTCAAGTCAATGGTACTATATAAATGCAAGGTGTTGCTGATAATTCACTGCCTGTTTCCACACACAGTTCAGTCTGATAGCTGTATCAAACAATTCCAAAAGCCACCACAATGTAGGTCAGCTGACGACTGTCCACTAACTGTGCAGCTGGAATCTGTGACAGCAACATTTACATGGTATCTGACCAGCTACAGCCTTGGGTCCCTTAGTATGTAGGATGCCTATTATTCAATGGGTGACTTCCTTCATGAGTTCAGGATACTGTTGGAATGCCCTTTTCTCTGCAACAGCTTCAAGTTAAATTACACTGTGTAGTAGAGCAAACCTGCTTGCAACCACCATTCTTTGCAAAGGCAGCTAATTTAAGTTAGCTTTATATAAATAGCTTAAATAGAATCAATTCCATTTTAATATTGTACAATGTAACACATGTCAAGGTGTCATTAACAAATGTAATGGAACACAAGACATTCCAAGCAAGTATCCTCTAACTTCACATGAACCATTGGGTATAATCAACCATTACTCGAGCACTTGTAAAACATTGAAGAATGAAATTACCTAGAAGACCAACAGTGACACCGACAGGATTGGACCTTCCCTCTGCTGCTTTGTGCCACATCTCACTGGTATACTGAATCCAGACTGAGGCTACGCAGTAGTAATATCCACTGTCGGTTTCATCAATTTGTTGCACTCTCAGCCTGTAGTCGCTGCCACTAACCCTGCTCAACGTGACAAAATCTGAATTGTTCACGACTCCTGCAAGGTTCAAGTGCACTAAAGCTTTCTCGTTCGGAGTATCAATTGCTGGAGATGTTCTGAAATACCAGCTGACTTCAACCGTGACCATGCCTTCAACTCCCGTTACACTGCAGAGGAGATTAATCTCGTCACCTTTGTTCAAAGTGAGGTTCCCTCCGATTGTAGAGGCCTTTAGGGTCTGGGCTGTAATATAGAAATTATATTCTTTAATAAGCTTTCTCCCAAGAATATTCCAAACCTCACCAGTTATCTGAACTTGCCCATTCTGTCCCAAGAATGTTGCAGCAGATGGATGAGTTCATGCATGAGGTGCCACTTTATCATATTATTAAGCTCAGTCCCAAAGAAACATGATATATTTAAGTTAGAAAGGAGTTAGCATCCATAGAATTATATTTACATTACTTATCCTCCACATCAGCAGTAATTCCATGTGGCCACCCTGTTCCTATATCCATCTCTCCTTCAACCACCTATCAAAGCTATTTTAAACTTTGACATTGGTCAGGAATGACCTTGGAGCAGCTCAGAGGAATTTCCCGGCCACAGTCTCTGCTTCAATCTCCAACTCCAGTAGTACCTTCCACAGCCTCCCAACCCTCTGTGAAACACATTTTCCTGATCACTGACCTAATTCTTTTACGTTTAATCTTGTATCTTATATCCCCCCATTCTAGATCCCTCAAATCATTGGAAACAGTCTGTTTCTATCTATTCTGTCCTATATCTTCATAATTTTAAACACTTCTATCAAATCATCTCTGTGGGCTCAATTTTCCCCAGTGATTTGCGCTGTTATTTTGGAGCAGGCTGCTCTTTTTGGCCTAAGTTGAAAAACCACAGTTTCCCCAATCAATTTGCACTTAGTGGGCCCAAGTTTCCGATGCTGGAGAAAACGGCGCACCTCCGAGATTTACGTGACCTGTCTGGGATAAAAAGCGTGCCGAAATCCTACCGAGGAATTCTCTGGTCGTCCTGGAGCGTGGCATGGCGCAGTGGAGTCTCCCTGGGGCTGAGCAAGTCGATCCCAGCCTGCAGGGGGGCGGGGCTAAGGCCCTGCATGTTTTTCACAGTCAGCACCCTTGCGCATATGCGTTACAGCGTGCACGCATGCGCAATAGCTCAGCAGGGCGTTTTTCCATGGGAGTGTTTTTCTTTTGAAAATGATGGCTATTCCTTTTGTGAAAGTATCTTTTCACTGGTGAATGTATTTTCACTGGTTTCTGTGCATAGAGTGTCGTATTGAGTTCGAGTAATCAGTTTTGCAGTATTGTTTTTCCCCAGTTTGTCTTTGAATGGTGTGGGGACCGGGGAGGTGATCTGTGGGGGGAGAAAAGCATGGGAAGGGATGGAGGAGCGTGGGTTTGGGGGCACTCGAAATGATCGGAGGAGAGAGCAGGGGTGCCTATACCAATTGGGGGGCCGGAGGAGCGAGGGTCCACGGTTACTGCATATTACAGTAATCATTTGTTCAACCTCCGTCCAGCCTCCCCCCCCCCCGCCTCCTGTTCAGCCCCTCCCACCACTTCAGCTCCTCCCCCTCCCTCCTTCTCCCCTCCCACCCCTCACTGTCAGAAACAGAGAGGCAGAGGGCCCAAGTTTCGGCATCTGGTGAAAACGGCGCACCTCCGAGACTTACGTGACCTGCCTGGGCTCGAAGGTGCGCCGGAATATTCTGCAGCAATTCTCTGGTCCTCCTGGGGAGGAGCCTGCCTGCAGGGGGGCGGGGCTAGGGATCATGCCGCCTTCTCAGTGACGGCAGCGTTGCGCAAGAGCGTTGGAGCATGTGCGCCTGCGCAATACTGGGGGGGGGGGGGGGGGGGAGCGTGGGTACCGGGAGGAGGGGGGACGTGGGTACCGGAGGGGGGGGAAGCGTGGGTACTGGGGGAGGGGGCGCGTGGCAACTGGGGAAAGAGGGGGGAGCGGAGCATGGCAACCGGGGGTGGGGGGGCGGGTGGGCACTCAATGATCGAAGGGCCGGAGGAGAGAGCAGCGGTGCCTCCTTCCAGCCTCTCCCCCACCCCACACACCCCCCCCCCCCCCCACTCCCACACATACAGACACACACCACACCCACACCGCCTCCCCACCCCCGCATCCCTCACTGTCAGATGAGAGAGAGAGAGAGAGAGACTGACAGAGACACCTTCCCTTCACAAAAGGTAGGACTTCTATTTTTTATTGATTGATTACTTATTACTTTGGTCTTGGTGCTTTAGGTGCAGGGTTCCTTCTATTTTTTATTAATTAATTGCTTATTACTTTTTGTGCTTTGTTTAGTGCTTAGCGCTTTAAATGTTCTTTGCTTCTTTAATGTTGTTGTGAAGGTATTTATGGAAAATCCTCTAACTTCCCTTACCCCCCGCTGTTGTGATGTTGATGTGTCCTTTGTGTTTAATGCTTCCCACCCCCTGTCTCTGGCTGTGCCTGCACTAAACTTAACTCTAGGTAAGGTTTTTCAGAACTTACAAAAGTGGACACTTACTCCATCCTAAGTTAGTTTGTAGTTAGTTTTTACTGCCGAAACTTGCAAAACAGGCCTGAGTGGCTGGACACACCCACTTTTGAAAAAAAAAAGTACCTTACCTAAAGCCAACCTAAACTAACTCACTAGAACTGGAGCAAAATAATACCCAAGAATTGCAATTTCTAACATACTCCAAACTAAACTAGTTGCTCCAAAAAACTAGGAGCAACTCCACCCGAAACTTGGGTCAAGAGAGAGAGAGAGAGAGAGAGAGAGAGAGACACTGACAGAGACACGGAGAGAGGCTGACAGAAACACCTTCCCTTCACACAAAGGTAGGACTTCTATTTTGTATTGATTGGTTACTTATTACTTTGGTCTTGGTGCTTTAGATGCAGTGTTCCTTCTATTTTTTATTAATTAATTGCTTATTACTTTTTGTGCTTCGTTTAGTGCTTGGTGCTTTAAATGTACTGCTTTGTTTAGTGCTTTAAATGTACTTTGCTTTTGTAATGTTGTGAAGGTGTTTAGTGCTTTGGAAAATCCTCTAACTTCCCTCCCCCGTTGTGATGTTAATGTGTCCTTTGTGTTTAATGCTTCCCCCCCTCCCTCCCCCGGTCTCTGGCTGTGCACTAAACTTAACTCTAGGTAAGGTTTTTCAGAACTTACAAAAGTGGACACTTACTCCATTCTAAGTTAATTTGGAGTAAGTTTTCGTTGCCGAAACTTGCAAAACAGGCCTAAGTGGTTGAACACACCCCCTTTTGAAAAATAATACCTGAACTAAAACGAATCTAAACTCACTCACTAGAACTGGAGCAAACTAAGTGCCAAGAATTGCAATTTCTAAGATACTCCAAACTAAACTAGTTGCTAGAGCAACTCCACCCGAAACTTGGGCCCTGTGTAACTCAGCTAGTTACGATTTTTTTTAGGTCAGTTTTTTTTTCAGCCAAAGGAGGAGTAACCAGTCACCTGTGCCAATTATGGAACTTTGGCCAGCTGAGAGTTACTCCAGTTGTGCTTAGGTCAGCGTATGTGGCCTCTGCTGAAAAAACTTCATTCTCGGTCCGAGAGAGAGAGACAGACAGATGAGAGAGCGCGCGACAGAGCCAGACAGAGACCAGACCGGCAAACCTTTCGGGTGGGGTTGGAGGTAAGTTGCTGCTGTGATGTGTTTTTCAATTCTTTTAACCTGTTGGGAGCTGGCTGTATGCCTCACTTTGCAGCCTCAGCTCGCATTGTGTCCCTGGTTACCATGGCAGCCTGATCTTTTTGGCGCAGATCAAGGCTCCACCCCCAAAACTAAAGGTCGCTTTAAGCTACGCCAAAATGAAGAAATCCAACAGGGAAACTTAGAATAATTTTTTTGGGTGTACTTAGGCCGCCCCCCCCCAAAGAGAGCATAACTCTTCAAGTATGCCAAAAAAATGCTTTGGGGAAAATTGAGTCCAAGGCCTTCGTATTTCTATTCCTCATACCTGGCAGCATCCAAGTTAACCATCTTTAGATCCTCTATTTCCTCAACATTCTCCTTATGGTGTGAAGCCCAAAACTATAACCGTACTAAGATTTTAATATAGATATATAGATTCATTACATCTCGACTTTTATATTCTACACCTCTCGTCATACAATCCAGTATTCCAATCATTTTTATTTTGGCCTGATCCACTTGAGATGCTGCTTAGTTAAAGAGGAGGGTGAATAAAGTGAGAATGAAGAAAACAAAAAAATAATAAAAATACAACTTTACATTTTGCATTCCACAAAATATTCATTGTTGGAACAGCTTGCAGAGATTAAATATTACATTTGACCGCCTATGCTAGCACACCATCCAAACCACCGGTCTACCCAGGAAAGTGGGGAATAGTTATTCAGCAATATTTGCAAGAAGATGAAACTTATTCTGAATTATAGGATGATTTGCTGCGACTGGAACATACCTAACTGCTGTACTTTAATCGTTGCAATGTCTGTATTTTTTTCTTGGATTTTTTTCCAGTTGGAGCCATCTTCTTTGACCCATTCTGCTGCCACACACGAGTAAACACCATCATCCTCCGGTCGCAAGTGGGCAATGATCAATTTGAAGATGCCATTTTTTTCCATACCCATTCTAATATCACCACTCTGGTACCTATTTTTATATGAACCACCGGGCTGAAATCGGTTATCTTCAGTGAATGACAGAATATCCTCCACAGTGCTATTTTTTTTTAACTTCCACGTGACAGAGAGATGGGTGGAAACAGACGAGGTTGTTGTTGCGACACACTGAAGTTCCAGTGGCTTCCCTTCGGTGTAATTTGCAGACTTCACACTTCTGGATTTTCCAGGTAACACAGATAGTCCATCTGGGATCACTGTTTGAAAGAATGCATCAGGATTACTAACAAAACCAGAACACTAGAAAGCTTAGAGGAATAGTTATAAAAATAGAATCAGCACTTTTACTGGCAGTCTCTCGGTAATACCTTCTGTTTCATACCCTTGAACTGCTGCGACATAAGTTTCAGTTCAAATTTTATTTCTATGTAAACGTAAAACCAGTGTTTCTCAATGTAAAACTAATAAGACATTCCATGCCCTATCAACTTAATACACTAGAAAAATTCTAGCCACTCCTGGGGGTTTTTTTTGGCAACACTCTTAAACTTATGCCTTCTCGTTCTCAATTCACTACCCAGTAGAAATAGGTTTTCCCTATTTATCTCATCAATCCCACCCCACCCAAAATGTTATTTGTCAGATCGCTTCTTGACCTAAAGAAAAGAACCTCAGTTTCTCTAGTCTCTCTTTGTAGCTAAAACTTCTGACAGCTTGTATCATCTTGGTGAATCGCTCTGCACCGTCTCGGCTGTGACATCTTTCCCCAAAACTGGATAGAATATTCTAACTTGAGGCCGAACCAATAATCTGTATAATCATAGAATCAAAGAAATTTACAGCATGGAAGGAGGCAATTTTGGCCCATCGTGTCTGTGCCGGCCAACAAAGAGCTATCCAGCCTTCTTGAACCGCTGTAGGCCGTGAGGCGAAGGTACTTCCACTGTGCTGTTAGGGAGGGAGTTCCAGGATTTTCACCAAGCAATTATGAAGGAAATATGAATATCACAGGGTGGTGCACAGAGCACCAGTGAGCAGGAGGCATAAGCCGGAGACGGCTGCATCTGATCAGAGGGTAGAGAAACAACAGCCCTCTGCTGAGGAACCGAGGGACCTGAATCTCAGGTGCTGAATATTCATATGAAAAATTATAAAAAGAGCACTGAACTCATGCAAGCAGTGGAAATTGTTTCCATGAATATGCTTCAGATACTGGATAAGTTGGAGAAGTCCACAATCCACGACACAAGGGAGGAGCTTGTGGCTGCCCAAGAGAGATCAGCAGCTACAAGACTACTGGAGGAGGACCAACAGACAGTCATGAATTCCTTCTATTGATTCCTTGCAAGACAACCTTAACAGCACCATAGCTCAGGTTTTCCAACACTTAACTGGGACTATTTGATCGGTTCTCCAACTAACAATTAGGCCAATAAAGCCAATTGCCCAACACGAGTGGGTTACCAGGAGTGATGCGTCTCAAGATAGCGACTCCCTATGTGATGAGGGGACCCAAGAAGAAGCTAGGTCTCAAGTAGGTAAGGATTTAGGCATAAGGGTAAACAGAGTTAGGAAATAGAAGAATGATGGTGGGGGTTGTGGTTGGATGAGCGACATGGACACGGCAGAATTTATTCTCATATCCAGTTGCCCGAGGATTATGGTAGAGGGCCTTCTCCTTAAGCTGCTGTAGTCCTTGTGGTGATGCTGCCCCCATAAAAGTGTTAGATAAGGAATTCCAGGATTCTGACCCAGCACTGAAGGAGGAAGGACAATATATATCCAAATGGGGATGCAGTGAGAATCTGGTCTCTGCACAAAAGCTAGATTGTTATTTATTTATTTTGGACAATTATGTTGACAATTGGAGTCTAACCTCAGTTCATAAGTAGCAAGTGGCACACTGAAAGGCATGATGTGCTTGATGTGGTGCTGGTCACAACCTTTTAACCCAGAGACAGGGTGAAAGCATGTGACACTAGCGTAGGTAATGGTCAGAGTTCCCAAGTCGAACTAAAATACAAAAAAAAACATCAGAAGAGTAACATTAAAACTATGCTTGGATGAACTAAATTCAATATTTTAATGGATGAAAATAGAGCAGGAAGATACGAAGTTCAATTTCTGGACCTTGCTAATTTAACTGATCCAGCCAGGGCAGTAGTAGAGACTAGAATTGACAACAGTACCTCTGGCTGGGGAAGAGAAAAATAAGACCCCAGTGTTCCATAGAAATATAGAAAATAGGTGCAGTACTAGGCCATTTGGCCCTTCGAGCCTGCACCACTATTCAATATCATGGCTGATCATTCCCTCAGTACCCCTTTCCTGCTTTCTCTCCATAATCCCTTGATCCCTTTAGCCGTAAGAGCCATATCTAACTCCCTCTTGAATATATCTAACGAACTGGCATCAACAACTCTCTGCGGTAGAGAATTCCACAGGTTAACAACTGAGTGAAGAAGTTTCTCCTCATCTCGGTCCTAAATGGCTTACCCCTTATCCTTGGACTGTGACCCCTGGTTCTGGACTTCCCCAACATCGGGAACATTCTTCCTGCATCTAACCTGTCCAGTCCCGTCAGAATTTTATATGTTTCTATGAGATCCTCTCTCACTCTTCTAAACTCCAGTGAATACAGGCCCAGTCGATCTAGTCTCTCCTCATATGTCAGTCCTGCCATCCCGGGAATCAGTCTGGTGAACCTTCGCTGCACTCCCTCAATACCAAGAACGTCCTTCCTCAGATTAGGAGACCAAAACTGAACACAATATTCCAGGCGAGGCCTCACCAAGGCCCTGTACAACTGCATTAAGACCTCCCTGCTCCTCTACGCAAATCCCCTAGCTATGAAGGCCAACATGCCATTTGCCTTCTTCACCGCCTGCTGTACCTGCATGCCAACTTTCAATGTCTGATGTACCATGGCACCCTGGTCTCACTGCACCTCGCCTTCTCCTAATCTGTCGCCATTCAGATAATATTCTGCCTTCCTGTTTTTGCCACAAAAGTGGATAATCTTACATTTATCCACATTATACTGCATCTGCTATGCATTTGCCCACTCACCTTACCTGTCCAAGTCACCCTGCAGCCTCTTGGCATCCTCCTCACATCTCACACCGCCACCCAGCTTGGTGTTATCTGCAAACTTGGGAGATATTACACTCAATTCCTTCATCTAAATCATTAATGTATATTGTAAATAGCTGGGGTCCAAGCACGGAGCCCTGCGGCACCCCACTAGTCACTACCTGCCATTCTGAAAAGGACCCATTTATCCGGACTCTCTGCTAACCAGTTCTCTATCCACATCAATACATTACCCCCAATACCATGTGCTTTAATTTTGCACAACAATCTCTTGTGTGGGACCTTGTCTAATGCCTTTTGAAAGCCCAAATACACCACATCCACTGGTTCTCCCTTGTCCATTCTACTAGTTACATCTTCAAAAAATTGTAGAAGATTTGTCAAGCATGATTTCCCTTTCATAAATCCATGCTGACTTGGAGATCCTGTCACTGCTTTCCAAATGCGCTGCTATTTCATCTTTAATAATTGATTCCAACATTTTCCCCACTACTGATGTCAGGCTAACCGATCTATAATTCCCCGTTTTCTCTCTCCTTCCTTTTTTAAAAAGTAGTGTTACATTAGCTACCCTCCAATCCATAGGAACTGATCCAGAGTCGATAGACTGTTGGAAAATGATCACCAATGCATCCACTATTTGTAGGACCACTTTCTTAAGTACTCTGGGATGCAGACTATCAGGCCCTGGGGATTTATCGGCCTTCAATCCCATAAATGTCCCTAACACAATTTCCTGACTAATAAGGATTTCCTTCAGTTCCGTCTTCTCGCTAGACCCTCTGTCCCCTAGTATTTCCGGAAGGTTATTTGTGTCTTCCTTCGTGAAGACAGAACTAAAGTATTTGTTTAATTGGTCTGCCATTTCTTTGTTCCCCATTATAAATTCACCTGATTCTGACTGTAAGGGTCCTATGTTTGTCTTCACTAATCTTTTTCTCTTCACATATCTATAGAAGCTTTTGCAGTCAGTTTTTATGTTCCCAGCAAGCTTCCTCTCATACTCTATTTTCGCCCTCCTAATAAAACCCTTTGTCCTCCACGACTGAATTCGAAATTTCTCCTAGTCCTCAGGTTTGCTGCTTTTTCTGGCCAATTTATATGCCTCTTCCTTGGATTTTAACACTCTCTCTAATTTCCCTTGTTAGCCACGGTTGAGCCACCTTCCCCGTTTTATTTTTACTCCTTTTCCTGATCACTGGCCAGGGACTGGCATTGGAAAGGATGGATGCACGTGCAAGACAAGTAAAGTCTGCAGGAAGGCTCAGCTGTGATGCCCCCGCAGCTGAACAGCCTACTATTGCTTACCCAGACTTCCACATTAAAGATAGCCACTTGGGCGAGATACCAGTAAGCTGTCATCTCCCACAGAAGCTATACCCCAGTTATCAGTGAGCAACTTTAGGGGTGGAGTGAGAAAATTGGAAAAAAGTATATAGTATATAGTATAATGAAAATAGATACAAGTAGGATTATCAATTTGATGTCATGCATCACAAGTATCCACTTAAAATGAATTACATTTAACAGCATTTAATGCATCCTTTGCAAAATTTACCCTTCAAAATCACACTGGCTTCATAATTTCCAGAACTATTTTCATCTGTGCTAGGTGTCTGGCATTGATATGTCCCGTCATCCTCAAGTTGGGCACCCTTGAAGTGCAGCTCAACAGAACTGTCACTGAGTCTTTTCACCCAAATCTCCTTTTTCCGGATTTTCTCCTTGTATTCAGCATCTGAAAATTCAGGTTCCAGTGTGCTGATGATCTTTAACTGCTGGCTCGGATGATACAGATACCAATCGAAGTTTTGTTCAGGTGGCCCTTGATAGTCACTGACGTTACAGGGAATGTTGACTGGTGTTCCTAACACACGGTACAGAGGACCTGCTGGGACTTTCACAATACGTCCTGAACTCAGTCCTGCAAGAAACAGAAGAGGAAAAAAAAACAAGAATGAACATCCTTCAACTGAGATGTAGAATATTGAGCAAGAGGAGAACTCCCCACATCCTTGCCAACATAATGTCTATAAATACTTGCAAACAAGCATAAACATAGCTAACTATACTTCACTAGGATATGGTTTCAATTGATTGAAATCTAACTGCTTTAGTCAATCTGTGGCTCATCTGGTGACTGGCAAGATAGTTGTTAAGCAGCACACGAGGTTTATTTTAAAAGGCATTTACTGGCACTGCAGTTGCTATTACCACAATGGGCTCAATTTTCCCCAATTATCTGCGCCATCTTCTTAGCGTGCACCGTTTTTTTTGGGAGGAAATTAAAATCTCCAAGTTTCCCCAAAGTTTCTGCGCTAGTGTAATTCACTTAGGTTAGATTTTTTTTAGGCTACGATTTTTTTTTAAAAAACCTCATTGGTGGCGTAACCTGCCACCCGTGCCAATTCTGGCTATTTATGCAAGTTTGGCCAACTACAATTTTTCTTAAGACAGCATATGTGTCCGCTCTGAAAAACCTTCAGGGCAGTTAACAAAATCAGCGCAGGTAAGAGAATCAACGTAGAAGATCCAGGTCCACGGCCGGGACAGCAGCGGCAGAGAGAGTGGGTAATTATAATCTCTTATTTACGGGTTCTGGAGTACAACTCCATTACTGTAACAATCTCCTTTTTGATTTTAATCTCTCATTCACCTGAATCTGGGGCTTTTGGTCTGCTCTGTCCACCCTTTCGGCCCGAGCTAGGTGCGGCACTGGCTCCGGGAGGGGAGGGAAGCCTTTCGGCCTGGGCTAGGAGCGGCACCAGGAGGGGGCCTTTCCAATTCAGTTTACAGGATAGACTTTTGGCACAAAGACTCTAATATTTTCATGTTGGTAAGCTGCAACGTGGAAGGTGCTTGTGCAGGTTGCTGTGAGCTGGCCAGAATGTCATGTATGTTTCACTTTCCAGCCTCCACCCGATCTTTTTGGCGCACATCTTAGGCTCCACCCACAGAGCTCAAGGACAATATACGCCGGGCCACATTCACAAATTAAAACAAGGAAATTATCCATTTTTTTTGGCGTAGTCGGGCCCTCCCTGCAAAAAACGGGCGTAACTCTTCAAATACGCCAACAAACGGCATTGGGGAAAATGGAGCTCAATATAGTTAATTTCGCAAAGTATCACTTCCCATCAGGGCTAACATTTTTAATTTTGAGCCATCGGTTTCTCCAGGCACAATTCAAGATAGAAGTGGATGCAATAAGTCAGTGTTGTCCAATACATTAGCCACATGTGGCTAACTGGAAATCCAGATGTGACCCATTGTATTTTTGATTAGTAAGTTTAAAAAAAAGTTGCAACATGCACTTTGGTTCTGCGCGTGATCTCAATACTCATTCACACGGTGCACGCATGTGTACTTTATCCTTTGAGCATTATCTAGGCTTACACATGAAAAATGGCCATTTGAGCTACGTGGCACCAGTAACAGTATTCAATTGGCTGTCATTTGCTGCGAGAGGGCCCCTAACAGTGTCTGCCGTTAATTAGCCTTGCCCGTTTAATCGCAATTGTATTTTGGACCGCAAGTTTCTGGAAGTACGAGCTAATGACGCGGTGAGGAAAATCGGGCATCTGGGACCCGAGTAAACAGGGCAAACAACCGTGCCTCTCCTTAACCAGATTGAAGGCTTGTGAAATTACCACAAGGACTGAGAAGGATGTGTAAATTAGAATGGGTGAATTCAATGTCAAATCAGGTACAGAAAGTGAAAGATAAGGGGGGGGGGAAGAGATAGATTGGATTAAGAGAGACAAATAGGAAAAGTAAAATAAAAATATAATTAATTATGTGACATGTTTAAGATGTCCAACAACAATTAAAACCTAAAGGAATGAGACTCCACACTTGTAATAGTTCATTTTCAGTGCCAGAGGTGTTGAATGGCAGTAATTAAGACTCATCACATCATTAGAAGGACAAGACTTAACCTTCCGTGGCAAGTTTAGTTGGCATCTACCGCACAAATGCAGCAACTTCACGCCATTCAATATATTTGAATGAGGAGCCAGACAGCGAAATGCGTTTTCGTGAATCTAACGGTGGAGATGCGCATTTCAGAGAGCAACTTCTGGATTTCCGCATTTGGCCACGCATCTGCCTTTGCCTGAACTTGAATGCTGTAGCATTTGCGCGTAAATAATGGCGTGCGTCATTAGCCTCCCCATTATTTTGACGGCAAATCTTCAGAACAGACAAGAGACAAAGCTGAAACAATTATATCTCTTAAAAATAGAAGCAGAACAGTGTTGACAATAACTGGAGATAGCTTGAAGATCTTGGGTTATTAGTCATTTTTAGTTTTCAGGTCAGAAATGAGAGTTTAGGAGATGAAGATTACAGAATAGGAAGGAAATGAGGGTTTTTATTTTTAAAAAGCACAAACTTTACGTGATCTGGCCATGTGTGCTTTTAACTGAAGGCTTCACTCTGGATACTCTGGGGAGGGTGGTGGAATTGTGGGTGCTCAAATACTGTGTTAGTTTGTAAAAATGAAACATTTTTGGACTCTGAACAGTTCACAGACGCAAGGTTCAATGGAAACAACTTCTACAAGTATTGCTGCCCATAAAATGTCTTCACTTTCGGAGATATTTTCCAGACTCATTAAAAATCCACATACCATATTGTACAGTCCAGAAAAAATGGATGAGTCAACACCTTGGCGAGAAATCCAATTGCTTAACAGCAATATATAGTGTTACCCAGAGTACAGACCAAAATCTGAGCACCTACAATTCTGTCACCTACCCCAGAACATCCAGAGTGAAGTCTTCAATTGAAAGCATACATGGCCAGATCATGTCAAGTTTGTAAATAAAACGCCCTCACTTCCTTCTCATTCTGTAATCTTCATCTCCTAAACTCACATTTCTGACCTGAAATGTTGTCACTATGTGGTCTGCTTCTCCTATTTTTTTTTAAAGAGACATCATTGTTTCAATAACAAGGAACAAAACAAGGCGGAGGCAGGAAAACTTTAGACAATGCCTACTGCTTAAATAGTACAGGTAAAAAGGTGAAGGACGATGCCTTGCCTCCCAAGAACAAAAGAGCAGCTGTGAATAAAGACAATTTATGAACTGTGGACAGTCTTCAATGCCAAACTTTATTGTGAATTAAGAATTAGTTTCCCAGGTTACCAAGCTTGTGCAAGATTAGATTACTCAGGTGGAACTGTATAGATGTTTTGCACAAAGAGAAATGAACAAAGAGATACAAGTCTTATAGCTATGGTGGCATTTGGGAGGGGATGGGCAACTACTTCAGAAAATGTCTGACCCCATCATTTATAAAAGTGGTCTAGATCCTTTGTGCACGGACATATTTATGAAATTATTGTTGTATAACTTGCTATCAATCCATAGCACATCCCTGTTTTTAATTTCTTATGTAATACTGAGGGAGAATTAGTATGCAAGGGGAAACCACAGATATCGGAGAGAGAAGAGACAAACGTTGATAATTGGTGCATCACGGCAACCTTGCATGCAATGGTCATTGTGTTACAAACACAGCTAGAAAGTGATGGCCCCCCTAATATTAATGAGGTAATGATCTCCTTAGGGATTAAGCTTTGCCCCGCCCAGGACAGGAAGTTGGAGTCAGTTCTGCAAACACCCCATTTCTGTCTGCAGAGGTATTTTTTGCTAATATTCACATTTGGTGTGGTTGGCAGGTCTGTTCTCAGGATTTCTCCCTCATTCTTGGATGGATTTAAGATATATCCACCAGTGAGCAAACCCACCATGCCAGAGAAATCAAATCCAGTGTCGCTACCAACATAAAAAATGTCAGGGCAAATACAAACAGAGCTGCCAGTGGGAGTGGATGACACAAGAACTCCTCAGGCTTTGAGGGATTGATATGGCAAATTTCAATTATACCCACTGCATGTTGTCCATCTGTTAAAACAATTCAACTACCCACCCTTTCTGAATTGCTTTAAGCCACAGAGTGATACAGTATTAGGTATCTGAAAAAGGCATCAGTTGTGTGGTCTAAGAAATTTCGATGTGATGCCTCCTGTACAATTTAAGTTTTGTTGGTGTTCCAAAGATGAAAACTAATATTTTGTTTATCAACCAGGAGAATCTAACTGAGCACAAGCCCTGCCATCCCCATGAGGAACAGAAATTGGTGCCTATGAATCAAATAGAAGTCACTTCAAAGACGAGGTCTACAAAAAAGACGAAAATAAAAAAGAGGGAGTAACAGATTTGTAACTCAATCTGGAACTTCCATTCATTCTGCAAAAGTTTTGAATGGCTTAAGATCATCAGAATTATCCAAGATTGTATTTCACCCGTTGGACTTCTTCACATAGTTACCATAACACTTTGTACATGAATTCACAAAATAAATTCAAATACATACATGGGTGTCATGGTACATCAGTCATTGAAGGTTGGCATGCAGGTACAGCAGGCGGTTAAGAAAGCAAATGGCATGTTGGCCTTCATAACGAGGGGATTTGAGTACAGGGGCAGAGAGGTGTTACTACAGTTGTACAGGGCCTTGGTGAGGCCACACCTGGAGTATTCTGTACAGTTTTGGTGTCCTAACTTGAGGAAGGACATTCTTGCTATTGAGGGAGTGCAGCGAAGGTTCACCAGACTGATTCCCGGGATGGCAGGACTGACATATCAAGAAAGACTGGATCAACTGGGCTTGTATTCACTGGAGTTCAGAAGAATGAGAGGGGATCTCATAGAAACGTTTAAAATTCTGATGGGTTTAGACAGGTTAGATGCAGGAAGAATGTTCCCAATGTTGGGGAAGTCCAGAACCAGGGGTCACAGTCTAAGGATAAAGAGTAAGCCATTTAGGACCGAGATGAGGAGAAACTTCTTCACCCAGAGAGTGGTGAACCTGTGGAATTCTCTACCACAGAAAGTTGTTGAGGCCAATTCACTAAATATATTCAAAAAGGAGTTAGATGTAGTCCTTACTACTAGGGGGATCAAGGGGTATGGCGAGAAAGCAGGAATGGGGTACTGAAGTTGCATGGTCAGCCATGAACTCATTGAATGGCGGTGCAGGCTAGAAGGGCCGAATGGCCTACTCCTGCACCTATTTTCTATGTTTCTATGTTTCAGTACTGGCAAGGTAGCAGAACATTAGCGGGACCCCATGAGAGTCATGGCAACTGTAAGCAGTAGCTGATCACACACAGATATTTGTTTATATTAATAGCTTGCTGCAGTGATGAGAATATTTTTATACTGTTCAGGCTCTGCAGGTTTTCTTGGTTTGGAGCTGTGAAATGCAGGTTCCTGAAAATATGCAAATTATTAGTCAAATATGTGTGCACTTTAGGGAGAACTGTAATGATACATCGTCTACACTGTATTAAACACACATCACCAAGCATTCTACATAAAGTACTGTACTACATTGCCATTTGCTTCCAGTCAAGTGTGATACAACCAAATAACAGTCCTCTAGCTACCTCCTTATTGCCGGTTTCAGGATCCTGCATTCCACAGCTCCAAACCAAGAAAACCTGCAGAGCCTGAACAGTGTAAAAATATTCTCATCACCGCAGCAAGCTATTAATATAAACAAATATCTCTGTTGCTGGAGTTCTAATAAAAGACTATCTTGCAGAAAACAGGAACAAAAAAAAAAAACTGCTTGGAGAGAGAGAAAAATAGCAAAAATATATGGGGAGCAAGCAGAAAGACTGGATTAGATTTGGTGGCTCCGCACTCAGTGTCGGCTAAAACTAGGTTTCCAGATTCACTAAAGTTGCAGTGAAACTATGGGGAGTCTAGAGCTGGATTTTCGCCTTTATGCACGTTTCCGGGCGCTAATCGCGGCGAAATCAAAATTTTAGCGCCGGGTTAGTGTTAGCGCTGGAGCACGCAACTTTCGTCACATGCAAGTTCATGACGGGCATTAGTGACAACTCCGGTGTTGCACGACAGAATGCACGCGCCAGAGCCGAAAGTTCCGACCTGAAAAAAAAATCAGCCATTCTGCGCACGTGCAAACTTTTTTTTGCAGTGCTTCTGGTCTGCTGTCCGATCGCAAACGCTAATGCAGGGCGCAGCCAGTGCGCACATGCGCAGTACACCAGGGGCTGAATCAGCCATTTTATTATTCAAGTTTCATGAGGGAGGAGGACGACAATAGGCAGCGTACACAAAGATTCACACAGGAGGCTAACAAAGCTCTTGTGGGGGCTGTGGCGTGGAGATGGCAGGAACTCCACTGCAGGGGTGGATCTAGACCCCTGCCAGCGATTTTTAACAAGATCTGGAGGGAGATAGTTGAGGAAGTCTCTGCCTCAGATACAGTAATAAGGACTGCAACAGTACCGGAAAAAGTTTAATGATCTTTTGAGGATCATTAGAGCGAGTACAATTGTTATTCTTTAATTACTTAAATTATAAATGTGACACACTATTCGTTCTAATGCAGTTGCTGTCTCTGAGCACTCTGGTTTGCCTCCTAAAATGCACATAGGTAGGCTTAGTGTGGCACCCTATGTGACACAAATGATCTTTGCACATTATGATGATTGCATTCTGAGATCTGGTAAGATGTTTCCACACTTCAATGTCATCCTGATGAATCAAGTGCAACTTCCAAAGCCATTAAACAGAGGACTCTATTACATTCAGACAGTATGGTATAAGTGCTTTGGTGGCTATCAGTGTGTGCCACAAGAGCAGATGGACCCTCTGGTAACCATTCCCATTTTAAAAAAGTCCTACAACCGCCGGGAACAGCTGCAGACAGGCGCCTGTCCACCTCAGACCCTACCACTTACAGACCTGGAAGAGTGGCAGGCCTCATCGGGATCTCAGGTCGGGCAACTGCCACTGGTGGCGCTGAGCCCCACTTGCGTCCTGAGGGCAAGTCTTGCACACTCCCTGGGCTGGGTTGGGGCAATGTGATGTAGTGTCTGTGGAACAAGGTTGGGGCAATGTGATGTTGTGTCTCTGGACTAGATATAATGGAGTCGCGGCGGTCCTTCAAATGAGCCTGTGCTATGTGATCCTCCTCATGTCACCGTGCCCCCTCCCCTGACTCCAGGGTTGTGTGGGGGTGGGGCGGAGGAGGTGCAAACGCCTCATCCGAGGATGATGAAACATTCCCGGACTCTGAGATTTCGGAGGTTCCTGGGACTAGTAGCTTACAGCAACGCAGTTCTGGGGTTGAATCCCGTATGCCATCTCTCCGAGGGCGAGTCGGCAAATCCGGTCTGCTGACACACAGGCAGACACAGAACTGGTCATGGTAGGACTATCCAGGGAGAGCATCAGGCTCACCAGTCAGCTCCTTGAAGTCCTGGGTAGAAGTCCCGCGAGCATCGACAGTCTGAAAGCGACCATTGCGGAGGTAGGGTCACAGATCTTCGGCGTGAGCCACGAAACCTGCGAGGCCATCAACGTCCACGTGAGGCTGGTAGCCTCCACCAGTCACACTACCATCCCGGAAAGTGTGATGAGCAGCCTTTCCCGAGTTCCCCAGTGTGACACCCAGACACACCCCCACACCACTTGTGACTGGCGGCGCCGACGAAGAGGCTCGCCAGTCAAGAGCCGGGCCTTCCACGTCACGAGCTGGTCCAGTGTATCCCACGAGGCATCTCCAATGTCTCTCTTCCCCCAACACAGCAGCGCTCTGATAACATTGCTGCACGCTATCATGGTGCTACTTTGGGTACAAGGAGCAGGCGAGGGAGCGGGGGCAAGCGGTGTTAAAAGACCATGAGGCAGAACATAAGAACATAAGAATTAGGAACAGGAGTAGGCCATCTAGCCCCTCGAGCCTGCTCCGCCATTCAATAAGATCATGGCTGATCTGGCCGTGAACTCAGTTCCACTTACCCGCCCACTCCCCGTAACCCTTAATTCCCTTATTGGTTAAAAAATCTATCTGTGACTTGAATACATTCAATGAGCTAGCCTCAACTGCTTCCTTGGGCAGAGAATTCCACAGATTCACACCCTCTGGGAGAAGAAATTCCTTCTCAACTCGGTTTTAAATTGTCTCCCCTGTATTTTGAGGCTGTGCCCCCTAGTTCTCGTCTCCCCGACCAGTGGAAACAACCTCTCTGCCTCTATCTTGTCTATCCCTTTCATTATTTTAAATGTTTCTATAAGATCACCCCTCATCCTTCTGAACTCCAATGAGTAAAGACCCAGTCTACTCAATCTATCATCATAAGGTAACCCCCTCATCTCCGGAATCAGCCCAGTGAATCGTCTCTGTACCCCCTCCAAAGCTAGTATATCCTTCCTTAAGTAAGGTGATCAAAACTGCATGCAGTACTCCAGGTGCGGCCTCACCAATACCCTGTACAGTTGCAGCAGGACCTCCCTGCTTTTGTACTCCATCCCTCTCGCAATGAAGGCCAACATTCCATTCGCCTTCCTGATTACCTGCTGCATCTGCAAAGGGGTGTTTGTTATCATGTTTTTGTTGTAGTATAAATCAGTTTGATCACAATGTTACTTTATTAAAGTTTCAATGTTTTCAAACGCTGCTCAAAGTTATAAAATTTGACAATGTTTGATAAATTCTTTTGTTCACCTTAATCATTCCTGTGTAGTGTCTCATTTGCAGAGTAAGAGGGGGAATAGGCAACATGGTGGGAGAGAGTAGCCAGGCAACAGTGACGCGCAACGTTCACTCTTCAAGCAAAGCATTCAATTATGAAACTCTGACAGAAGGCTTTTGCAGCAGTGAAATTTCCACGATTCCTCCCCCGTGGTTGTGGTGGTGGCATGGGTTCCTCGGCAAGTTCCTCCTCTTCATCATCCTCCTCCCCTCTCTCTCGAGGTGGTCCTGCAGTCCCCAATGGCAAATCCTGTCCCCGCATGATAGTCAAGTTGTGCATCACTCCACAATGAACTCAGACCTGTTGAGGAGAGTATCGCAGGCAGCTTCCAACGTGGTCCAGGCATGGAAGTGCTGCTTGAGCACTCCAATTGTCTGTATGACGGTGTTGCGTGTGGCTGCATGGCTCTCATTATAGTAATGCTCGGCTTCTGTCTGAGGGTTCTGAGGGGGGGTCATGAGCCAGGTGACGAGGCCGTAACCTTTGTCCCGAGCATCCAGCTCGGGCCTTGTGGTTGAAGCTGGAACAGGCCTGAGACAATGCTCTCGCGCAAGATGAAAGCATCGTGGATGCTCCCTGGATATTGGGCATTGACTGCCATGATGCGTTGAGTATGGGCACAGATGATCTGTACGTTCATGGAGTGGAATCCCTTTCAGTTTCGGTAAACCTCTGGATTACGTAAAAGGTGCTTGCAGGTTGATGTGGGTATAGTCAAGGGCACCCTGAACCTTGGGGGAAGCCAGCAAATCGTCCAAATCTCTTCCTTGGTCATTTGGAAGTTTAAGAAATCCATCCTGCGTGCGTACAGTGCAATTGTCATCTGTCGAATGCAGCAATGTGTAGCATGCTGCGAGATGGAGCATATGTCCCCTGCTGATGCCCGAAAGGAGCCAGAGGCATAGAAGGCAAGTGCTGCAGTTACCTTCACCTTGATGGGCAGTGCAGTCCTATTGCTGCTGGTAGGCTGTAGGTCTGCATGTATGAGCTGGCATATCTTTGTGACCACCTCTTTTCGGAAGCATAGCCTTCTAACGCACTGTGCCTCAGAGAGCTGCAGGTATGAGCGCTGTTCCCTGTAAAGTCGTTGGGGGTAAGGCCTCCTCCCCATACGTCTGCGACCTCTTTGATTATATCCAAAATGATCAATAAGCCTTCTTGCAGTTCGACACTGTATAAATACAGCAGCCAAGAATAATGGTTGACATAGTATAGCCCCCATCTTTTAAAATGTCCTTTAAAACGAAATATAAACTCATAAAACTTCACTATGGAAAACGCAGCCGCCTTCTTCCAATCCTTTTATGCACTGAACTTCTACTCAGTTTTCAAGATGGCGCCATTAGTACCGGGTTGGCCTGAGTCCGACCACTTTTTGCTGGCGGATTCCCAGGCGAACGCTAAATCAGGCGATATGGCCGAATGTTCTGATCGGAGCACGAGCGCAGCGTTGCACACCAATTGACGTCATCCAAATGGTAAAAACATTGGGCAGGCGTCAAGTTTTAGCGCCGCCATAAAACTACTGCCGAAAGTTCCGCCTGGGCGCAAAATGTTGTGCGCCTTGTTTCGCGCTAAAAGATTTTTTGCGCCCTGCCCAGGCACTAAGCAGGGCGTAAATTAGCTGAAAATACAGCCCTAAATGAAAGCCTGAAGAGTTTTACAACACTAGGGGTTGAGACCACATGCAGTCGAATGTAAGTGAAATGGCAATTTGAATTTAGAAAATGTAATCTAGTTCCACCTAGTGGACTACTGTGGTAATGCAGCCATTGCTGTTTACAAGAATGAATGAATTAGATGATAACTCAGGAACTTGTCAGGTGACCTAACAGCCATCTTAGGAAGTCTATGTGTTCATGATGTCGTAATATATCACATTGGTGATGAAGGATATGATTCCTGGATTCCTGAAATTTTGGTTTGTTGTTTGGCTGGAATCAACCAGAGACTAGAGAGGTCCTTTGTTTGCATAATAGCTACAAGTTCTAGGTAAATTACAAGCACACTTGGCTGAACTGCCAGAGTCCAAGATGACCGCGCCTAGGAAAATAATAGGGCGCTTGGGAGAGTTTCAACACAGCCGTGAGAATTTCGGAACTTATGTGGAGCGACTAGAAATGTTTCTCACTGCAAATAGTATCATCGAAGTCCCCGATAATGAAAACCGTATTAGAAAGAAAACAGGCTATTTTCTTGACTGAAGCAGGGTTCGAGGTGTACAAAGTCCTGAAAAATGTGCTTATTCCAATTAAGCCAAAGGACACATCATTTATGGAGATTCTAAGCAAGTTAGAACAGTACTACAGTCCTGAGCCCTTGGAAATTGCTGATAGTTAGTTTCAGAATACGAGATCAGTTAACTGACGAGTGCATCAGGGAGTACATTGTAGCATTAAAAATGCTATCCATTCACTGTCATTTTGGAAACTTTCAGGACCGAGCATTGCGTGATCGCTTTGTTTGTGGGATGAAAAATGAAGCGATCAGAAGTGGTTGACAACTCCTAACTTGACTTTTGATTTAGCTTGTCAGACAGCTGAGTCAATGGATATGGTCGACCAATGCTTCTGAGAATTGAGCCATTTCCAGTCATCAGACAACCAAAGTGAATTGCCTGCAGGTTAAAAGAAAAAGGCAGCTGGGCCCCAAGGCCTCAGCAACTGGCCACAGTAACAACATATTGAAGTCATGCTATCAGAGCCTGGGACAATACATTGCTCACAGTTGTCCATATGTGAACGCAGTGTTTCATCTGCAGGAAAACTGGGCATTTTTCCGACTGAAGAGTAAACCAACTTTCAAGACTATAAGTAGAAATCCCCAGAGACTACACAGCATGGAAGAAAAACAGGGTGAAGAGATACACATCATCAGGAGCACGAGGGTATCTAACTGCGATTCAAAAAGTATCATCCATGTAGGTGTTGCAGGAACCAGGATACCCGTGGAAATCGACACAGACGTATCTGTGAGCATAGTAGCGGAATTGCTATCTCTCGACAAATTGCGTGATTTCCCATTGGAGAAATCCAAGGTTGGGCTGCGAGGCTACACAGGAGAGCAAATTCCTGAAGTAGGTTGCATCATTGTACCGGTGAAATACAAGGATCAATTTCAGAGCTTGCCTCTCAGTAGTTGCAGGAGACAAGCCTGCTATACTAGGAAGAAATTGGTTCGGATCAATGAAGCTGGATTGGAGTGAGATTGTGTGTTGAAACGAGATTTGCATCGAAGGATGATGACATCAAGAAGTATCCGAAGGTGTTCTGCGAAACAGGCAGTCCGATTCAAGACTTCAAGGCGAGTGTCAGGATACAGAAGGATGCTAGACCAGTTTACTGCAAGCCACTTCCTGTACCATATGCACTCGGAGAAAGTTGAGCAAGAACTCAAAAGACTAGAGACTGAGAACATTATCTCTAAGATAGATCTATGTAATTGGGCTACATCCATTGCTGTTTTACCCAAGTCAGATGGTAAGGATGTGTGGTGATTATAAAGTAACCATAAACCAAGTTCTAGAGGTTAATCTCCCCAATACATTGCCAAATGTAGAAGATTTGTTCACAACACAGATAGGTGGTCAGATCTTGAAGTTAGAACGTATAAATGCCTACTTACAACTGGAATTAGACGAGGAATCCAATTCATGCTTGACTATAAATACTCATCTAGGCCTATTTAATAGGCTACCATTTGGAATGTCTTCTGCCCCCACTATATTCCAAGGGGTGATGAACCAGATTTTGCAAGGCATTGAAGGGGTAGTATGTTATTTAGATTACATACTCATTTCAGCAAACAGGCAAATCCATAACATATTGAATGAAGTGCTCAAACGGCTAGAAAAGCACAGAATATGTGTGATTGCTCACAAGTGTGAGTTATTTCAAAACTCAGTGGAGTACTTAGGGCACAGTGTAGACAAAGATGGTTTACATCCAACCAAGGGAAAGCTGGATGCAATTAGAAATGCACCTACTCCCAAGAATGTCACTGAATTTCGATCATTTTGGGGTCTTTTTTGGACTATTATGGGAAGTTCCTACCAAATTTGGCTACAGTGTTACATCCATTGAATGAGCTGTTGAAACAACAGGTCCATTGGAAGTGGTCAGAAGAATGCCATGCAGCATTCAAGGAGTGTAAAAGCCAGTTGGTAGAGAGCACCATGTTAGTTCACTTTGACATATCTAAAGAGAATCATGATAGAGGTGTGAAATTAAATCAGAAGTGAGAGTGAAGAACCATCACCATAAATTGTTAATGGTTACCAGGAAGAGTGGTGAAGATATGTGGTTCTCGTACATATTTGGTCAAGATGTTTGATCAAGGAAAGGTTAGGTTTGTTCACAATGATCATATTTTACCTACAGGTGTGGAAGGAGTTGAATGTTGGAATGATTGTGTAATATAGTTCCACCTAGTGGACTACTTCGCCACCCAGTGGACGACTGTGGTAATGTAGTCATTGCTGTTTACAAGAATAAAGCATCAGGTGACAGATTACCTGACAAGTTCCTGAGTTAATAGCCATCTTGGGCAGTCTGTGTGTTCGTGATATTGTAAAGAATATATCACAGAAATAACTCAAGTGGCTTGTTTTGAACTTACTCAGTGCTGATGTAAAGGTGTTAAAGTGGCAAATGCTCCTGGCCATACTCGCAAAACATTGCAAATTGAACATTTGGAGGGGGAACTCTGTGCATGCAGATTACTCTCCTGGGCAGGAGAATTTCAAGTGGAGCCAGACAATAAACAGGGTACTGTCTAGTTGGAATCAATGCTGGATGGATGTCTGCAGTATAAATGCACCTATCTTTGCCTCAGATTAATATTTAAATTGGGAGGATCATCATTCCATTGCAAGCAGTTAAGGCTCTCAAGAGTCAAAATAATAGGCAGGAAAGTTGGAGGGGTGGTTGCCAAGGATGGTGAGGATCCCCTTACATAGACTCTTGTATTAAACGTATTTAACCCATGTACCAGTGTGAGCCTGAGCCATACAGACCAGGTAGGTCCCAGATTCTAGTCTTGGTCAGTGCTGATTTGGTTGGAGTCGAGGGGGAGGAAGTCCATGCTATGGGGAGGCCCAAGGCTTTCTTGTGGGGTCTAGAAGAACATTCCTGCTCCTCCTGGCCCACAAGGGAATAAAAATAAGAACCTACTTTCCTGGGCTACTTCTGGCTGAGATCCTACTTGTCTCTGGCACTCAGCACGAATCGCACGACTGCAAGTTAAAATCCTGTTAGGTCCTATGAGAGTCATAAGATACCAACTTTTCCATATTTAGGAGACCCTCGCCTGCCTGTGGTGAGCCTCCAAAAATCCAGGAGTTAAATTGGCGGAGGGCAGGAGAGGTCAGTATTCTGCCCCTATTATAACCTCCCCCTCACATGCCTGGGGGTTAAAAATCAAGATTATAGTAACTGGAGTCTGACGATAGGATTTTATCCAATTAAAGACAGTCCAATCCATTTAAAGATACTTGTGCAAGAAGCTCTATAAGTAACAGGGGGCAGAGCTGAATTTTCAGGCCTCCTACCTGGGGGAAACAGGGTAGTGGCACCTGGGCAATGACCTACTACCCCATTGCTGCTTTGTTGTGACCATGGCAATGTTTCCACAAGCCCACCACCGAGTGTGCGGAGAGTCCTCAAGTCAGGCGGCAGGCCTGTTTAAAATGCTATGGGGTACATTAAGACGTTGAGTGTCATTTGTAGCCCGAGCTGGGTAGAGAGCGAGCCATGTACACATTGACCAGCATTAGGTGGTGTTGCAGCTGAAAAGGATCCCGATGTTAAGTTCCTCAGCATTTTAGTGAGGCTGGGTGGAGAAGTCCTCCTCCTGACTCTACAAACCCAGCCTAAGCCACTCCAGCTTCGCCCTCCTCAGTGGCCCAAAAGGGAATCATGAATGTATTCCTTAAGTAAGGAAGGCTCAGTGACTTAAATGTTAAAGGCACTCTAAAAGCTACGACTGTGAAGTGGTGGTTTGCTTTTACTTTCAATCTGATGTTTGTAATAAATCTGTTGGATTTTTCAGCTGGACAGATGAAGGGAAGCTCCAACCACAGCACTGAAAGGATAACAGTAGCACTTATTCAAATATGTGCGGCACTCCTTTAAGCCTGGAAGAACTGGAAGTCCACGTTCTGTCATAACTAGGTCCACAAGCCAATTATACCTCGTGTGGCAAGTCAATTACTTATGTTTTTCACCAAGAAGTAACCTTATCATAGCAGGGCAAATTTTAATTTGGAACTGGTTTCTGGTGGGAAACTACTGCAGCAAGTCGATTTCCGGTCACGACTTTCCCGGTGGGGACTGGAGGAGCACTCCTGTTCCTCTTGGTCCCACAAAGGGAAGTTGTAGACTTATCCAAGGAGCCTCTTTGGTCTTCAGACCAACTAAAAAAACTGCTTCTGCCTAGCAGGAAACCCACGGCAGCTCACCACTCAGGCCCTGGTTACATAACAGGACTCATTAGTTTAAATTTACAGGGCTCCCATTTACTTTAGAGGGGTGTCTCATCCGCCTGTGAAACCCTACAGGTTAACATTGGAAACAGTCGGGATCGGAGTGGGTAGGTAACAGAGTTACTTTTTTTTTTAAAACAACTGCCCATTCTGCCGGATGGGTAGGGTTAAAATTGACTCCATGGTCTTGGATCACGCCCATCTTCATTATCTAGTGAAATTTGATTCTATTGCCGAGTCACAAAAAACATCTGGTATAAATATGGAATGGTGGGGTACTTAAAATAAGCCAAAATGGTCTTGTTAGTCACATTCCAAATATCACAAAGTTGGTTATTTCCCCAGTTATTCCAGCGGTGTTCCCATGAAATTCCCATACTCAAGAGGACGCTTGAAGTGACCAGTCACAACATAGATTTTTAAAACATTAAAAAAAATAATAGCATCCAACTGAAGCTGTTCAGCAACCGAAAAGTGTCTGTACCTCACTGAAAAAGTCAATCTAGATTTTTGGTGGCCAAGAATAAAAATAGAAATTCAATACATTCCATTTTGATTTTTTTCCCACCCCCTTCTGTGCTTCAGTACAAAAAATACCTGCGTAAACTGGACTGCCAACAAATGTAAATTTAATGAGTCAAATTTAAATAAAACTAATCCTTATGCCAGGCCATACATGGTGTGCCACGTGTAACTATTAGTCACAAATCCATTGCTGCCCAATGAGTTTTATTTTTAATGAGCCCAAAAAATGCAAGCACATTAATGACCAAGTGACAGCTAAATTGAGGCCACAGGCCTAAAACAACAACATACCCACTATAGACTTTCCCTTTCAAGTAAAAACAAAGTCAGAAGTGCAGCAGGTGCCAATTTCGCAGCATTAAAAGCATACATTAGAATTAGTAAAGGAGCCACTGCACAGGTTAACAATGCAGTGCTTTAAATAAAAATGTTGAAATTAACACTCAACATTTAGTGGAGAATTAAAAACTTAAGTATAGCAATGTGTTATTGAAACTAGAATTTTTATATTGATGTTGCCATCTATTGTACAGGCCATAATCCACACGACATTACTCTCACATTTACATGCCACAGCAAGTGAAATCCATTAATCATACCTTCTATTTCCTGAAGCATCAGTGTGAGAAATTTTGCACAAGTGAGCACCTGGAACAGAAGAATCAGCAACAATTGCTGGCCCTGAGCCATCCAGATAAAGGATATCACACTCTTTCTAAACCAAGAAACACATCGAGTAGTCCCTACATACAGAAACTCCTATTCTTACAGAAAGAGCGGTCAATGGCTTTTAGATGTTTCCTTCATTATTATTGGTCTGGGAATGAGCATCTCCCCCACTTCCATATCTCGAGGGGGCTTTCATCCATCACCCCAGCTGTTCAATGTGGCTCTGGCCCACCTTTCATGGTCTCCCTGACTGTGCAATGCAAAGTTGAGATTCGGTGCTGCTCCCATTTTTTTAAAAATTGTACTCCTCCAAAAGAAGTAAAGGTAATACTATTAGGGAGCAAAATTGTCTCAAGACAATATGGATGAGGAAGGCCATTCAGCACATTTTACTTCATCCATTCAGGAAAATCCGTACATCACCCTTTGCAGCCTGTAGAATCCAAATGTTACTTCAATGATAAGAGTTTTGGCCTCCTCTAGACTATCTCTTTGTTTATTACTCTTGAAAAATGTTGTGATGATTCCTAAAACTACCCATCTCTCGTTTGAACCTGTGCCCCTCGTTCCCCATTCTCACGGTTTAATTTAAAGTAATATTCCAATTTAGGAATCTCATACCTCTAAGATTATCCCTCAAACCTTCTTTCCAGGCTGGGAAGCCCAAGTTTTTCTTCATTACCTCATTATCATGATAGGCAGTCCCTCAAAATCGAGGAAGACTTGCTTCCACTCAAAGTGAATTCTCAGGTGACTGTACGGTCCAATATGGGAATTACAGTCTCTGTCACAGGTGGGACAGACAGTGGTTGAAGGAAAGGGTGGGTGGAGAGTCTGGTTTGCCGCACACTCCTTTTGCTATCTGCGCTTGTTTTCTGCATGCTCTCGGCGACGGGACTCTAGATGCTCAGATCCCTCCCGGATGCTCTTCCTCCACTTTGGGCGGTCTTGGGTCCGGGATTCCCAGGTGCAGGTGGGGATGTTACACTTTATCAAGGAGGTTTTGAGGGTGTCCTTGAAGCGTTTCCTCTGCTCACCTGGAGTTCGCTTGCCGTGTAGGAGTTCAGAGTAGAGCACTTGCTTAGGGAGTCTCGTGTCAGGCATGTGCACAATGTGGCCTGCCCAACGGAGCTGATCGAGTGTTGTCAGTGCTTTGATACTGACCTGAGCGAGAACACCGATGTTGGCGCGTCTATCCTCCCAATGGATTTGCAGGATCTTGCGGAGGCAGCGCTGGTGGTACTTTGCCAGTGCTTTGAGGTGTCTGCTGTATATAGTCTACGTCTGAGCCATATAGGAGGGCAGGTATCATATGTGCTGCCCTGTAGACCATAAACTTGGTGCAAGATTTGAGGTCTTAGCCTTCAAACACTCTCTTCCTCAGGCAACCAAAGGCTGCGCTGACACACTGGAGGCAGTGTTGGACCTAGTCATCGATGTCTGCCTTTGCTGATAATAGGCTCCACAGGTAAGGAAAATGGTCCACGTTGTCCAAGGCCAGGCCATGGATTTTGATGACCAGTGGGCAGTGCTGTGAGGCGGGGTCAGGTTAGTGGAGGACCTTTGTCTTATGGATGTTTAGTGTAAGGCCCATGCTTTCATATGCTTCGGTGAAGGTGTTGATGATGGCTTGGAGTTCGGCTTCTGAATGTGCGCAGACACAAGCATTGTCTGCGTACTGTATTTCGATGACAGAGGATGTGGCGACCTTGGATCTAGCCTGGGGGCGACAACGGTTGAACAGGTTCCCATTGGTTCTATAGTTTAGTTCTATTCCAGTGGGGAGCTTGTTGAGAGTGAGATGGAGCATTGCAGCAAGGAAGATTCAGAAGAGCGTTGGTGCAATGACGCAGCCCTGCTTGACCCCGGTCCAGAGGTGGATTGGGTCTGTGGTGGATCTGTTGGTCAGGATCACGGCCTGCATGTCGTTGTGGAGCAGGCGGAGGATGGTGACAAACTTTTGGAGCAACCTCATGGTTGACAATGTCAAAGGCCTTTGGGAGGTTGGTGCGGTTTCCTGCATTTCTCTTGTAGTTGTCGCGTGGTGAAGATCATGTCCGTTGTACCCCTTAGTGGACGTAATCTGCATTGTGACTCATCATTACCTCAGACCCCTGAATTAGCCTTGTGGCTCTTTTCTGCAATGCCTCCAGCAACAGAATGTCTCGCTCATTTTTTGGCGACCAGAACTGGATGCAGCATTTAAGATGCAGTCTAACCAGAGTACTATAAAATGTGATCATTCCCTCCTCTGATATATATTCTTTGTTTTCACTATGTAGTTCAACATCCTTTTTGCTTTGTTGATTGCTGCTCTGCATTGGTTGGATACGTTTAGTGATGAGTCGAAGAATCCTAGATTTCATTCAACACCATTCATGGATTTTTCATGTTGCCTACTTTTTCTTCAATGTGTAACCTTTCACACCTGACCATTTAATTACATCTCGAATTGTTCTGTATTTACACATCTTGCCCGATTCATTCTGTAATTTCTGAGCCATCTCTTCCAATTACACTGCACTGAATTTCCAAATCTACGTCATTTATTTAAATTAAGAACAGAACTGCTCCCAACACGGAGCCCTGAGGTACCTCACTCAGTACTTTTTCCATCCCCCATTCTGACATAACTCCTCTCAGGAGCAATCGTTTCCCACCCTTCAACAAGTTTCTTTCTTATCCATTCCCAGGGTTTACCCTGAATCCTCACAGCTCTAAGGTTTAAAGTTTCATTGATAACCTTGTGTGGAAGTTTGTCAACAGCCTTTTAGAAGTCGAGGGATGCCACATCATAGGACTTGCCAGTTCCTCGAAAGACAGAAATCGGAGTTTGCCCTTCTGAATACATGGAGACTGCTGTTTACTAGATTGTTGTTGTATAGATGATGCCTGATAATCAAAATCCCGCTCGCTGCAGCTGCCCTGCAGGCAGTCTCAGTCTTCGACCGAACACATGCCCTTTGGAAAATAGAATAATCAGAACCATAATCAACAATGGCAAAGTGGGGCTGGTGGGGGGGGGGGGGTGGGGGAGGAAAGATAGTGGGGGAAGAGAAAGAGGGAGGAAAAAAAGGAGAATATGCAAGCACAAGCAAAGGACGCCATTACCGGCAATCCGCAAGGGAGAGCAGCAACATTATTAGCAGCACACCATTATCCACAACACACAGGGGAAAGCGGCACTATTATCAGCGATACACAGAAGAGTGAAGCACCATTAGCAGCACACATACGCAATAAAATTGGTGGTTTGGTTTCAAATTGCCTGAGCTCAGGCAAATATTGCTATCAACCACTGCCGACTTACCAAGGGACAGGAAATTTGATTCTGCTGATTTTAATGGCGGGCACTGTACTATTGCTAAGTGTCGAGCTCTACAATGCTGCCAGTGGTAACCGTACCCTCCCCCATTCTCCAAATAGTATGTGTTCAAGTGGAGCTCAATCAATAAGTAATAAATCATTTACATAAATGATATTTTGTACCCAGGAGAACATTGCAGTACAAGATAGCTACGTTAAAAAAATTGTCGGATGGCTTTCTAAAATCCTGGGTGAGCTGCTGCAGAGTGGCAAATGAAGCAGCTGGTTTAGAGAAAAATAAAATACTGGGTCTTTGCATTTTGTTTATATTAACATTCTATTTTGCACATAGTAAGGGACAGAAACAGTACACTGGTGATTGTGTACCATTTCAAGTTGAACGATTGACATTCAGGAGCTTAGCCGGTCACTGCAATACATGGACAGGATCCCAAGATTTACAGATGCAGTAGATTGGTTTAAATGTGAATATTTCCTAGTTGGGACTCAGATCTCTGATGGATCAAAGGCTGATGTCACAATGCTAAAAATTCTAACTCACAAGATAGACTGGAACAAAGGCCCTTTCGCTCAGCTGATTGCATCCTTCTAGAGTATGAATTCTCCCATGTTCCCGTTACAGCACTAGCTGTTTCTTAACTGACTCCGCAACCAGCCTTCCTAGCAGCTCTTCAATATACAATCTGTGTCAAAAAGTTACATCATTTGGTGCAAACTGAAAAGTCCTTAGATTTTGAATGAAATTTAGGAATCCCCCAGTGAACATTTCCTCATTGGGACATGAGTAACCAATTTTGTATTCCTATGAAATATGGACAAAAACGATCAAAATAAAATACTTCCTCATATATGTGACAACTAGGCTAGTCAATATCAATGAAACAAAATGGGAAGATGGGGAATAGTAATAAAACTATTACATCAGATTTGAAGATAAAACGCTGCAGGTCTGTGAAAAGTATAATCATCAGGGATTTCTGCCTTGCAAACCAGAAATTGCTGCATATCAGTGATGATTGGCTATCGGTTATTTCCATTTCCACAATAGCAGCTTTATAAGATTTTATTAAAACTGCCAACACACAACTCCCACCCCAGTGAAACATCAATGGAAACTGTCATTTGATTTGGAAACGGGCTCATTGATGAGGGTTCTGATTCGGTCTTGAATTATCTGGTACTCATTAATCATGGACACCAATCAATACAGTTTTAGTGTGCTGAGATTGGAGGGAAGCATGTTGCCTGAAGATCTTTAATGCAGAGACTGCAGTTATATCAAACTATATTGTGAAGCTGGACTGTACATGCACGGTCTTGAAAAGCCTCCTTAGGTGCAAGTAACGGGATCCTGTAGTGTCATTCCTCAGGATGGAAAAAAACATGCAAAGGCTAAAAATTTGAAAGGGGCAGCCTTTTTGTGCACAGCAAGCTCCCACAAACAGCAATATAATAATGACCAGATAATTTGTTTGCGATGTTCACTGAAGGAACTCCTCTGCTCTTCTTCGAAAAATGCCATGGGATCTTTGATGTCCATCCGAGAGGGCATTCTGTGCCTCAGTTTAATGTCTCATCCAAAAGACAGGCCCTCCAACTCCCTCAGTACTGTACTGTAGTGTCAATCTAGATTATGTGCTCAAGTCTCTGGAGTGAGACTCAACTTTCTGACTCAGAGGTAAGTAAGGAAGGTAAAGAGCTGGTGGCAAATATGTACAAATGGCTATTCTTTTCCATTATATCCCTGAACTCCCATCATCCCACTGAAGGGGAGAGAGAGAGAGAGAGAGAGAGAGAGAGAGATTGATTGATTTATACTATTTTCAAAACCCAAGCCCATTTGGAATTCATTACACTTTTTGTTTTGATAAATAGGAGCTTGACAGTTGATATGGAAACAGCCACGTGATGGTGGTGATGAAAGGTAGTGAAGTAGATTAATACAGCTTTGTGAATGCCATCTCAATCCTGGGTTTAGTCCACTAGCCAACACAGGTTCATGTTACTGTGGAGTAAGGACTTGGCCTCATTCAAAGTTTTCACAGTACTGTAGTTTGTTCTACCAGTGCCTGCAATGGGATCAGAATAGGAGCAAGAGGCCATGTAGTTATTGGGATCCAATTGTGTGGTTAATTGGAAATACCAAGTGCTTACATAGGAATGTGCTTACTATCTCAAATAAGGATGTGCAGACACTGCATCAATTTCAAAACAAGCAGGCCATGACTAATTTGCATTCCTAGCCAAAGTTTTATCCAACTGGTATAATAATAATTGGGCAAAGAAATTCAATATTCACAAATCACAACCCACCAATGTTTCCAGTGAGTTGACTGTTGCTTTTGTTTCATAACAAATACAATATAGATTTCAAAGGAGAAACAATTGTGGCTGGGTATAAATTACTGTATTAATTTAAACCATGGGAGGAGGACATTTGGCCAGCTCTTCATTCTAATTCAATTTCCCTATCCTTTGTCCGTATATTATTTATATTCTTCCTTTTCAAATACTTATCCAATTCCCTTTTAAAATGATATTAGAAAATCTCTGCCTCAACAACCCCTTGTGGTAAATCATTTCTGTCCTCATAACCCTCCTTCCCCCACCCCCCAAATTTCCTCACCTATCTTCTAGTGATAATCCTAAACCTATGCCCCCTTTTTGCCAGTCTATCAACTGGTAGAAACAATACATCATTTACTTTCTCAAAACCTTTCAGAATTCTGAAAACCACTACAGGATCTCCCTAAAAAAACCCTCGGCTCCAATTAAGAAAAAGCACCTCCATCAATGTTTAAGCCTTTCTTCATAACTATAACCTCTCATTCCTGGTATAATTTCAGTTAATATCCTGTGGCTTTGTTTTTCCATGATTCCAAAAACCTTCCTATAAAAAGGGGTGCACAGATGGAATATTTTGTGCAGTTCTGTGATCTAACCAATGTTCTGTACACATTCAAAATAATTTCCTTACTTTTATATTGAATGCTCCAATGTATAAAACACAGAATTTTCCTTGTTTTTTTATGGCTATTTCTGGCTACATTCCAACTTTAAAAAATCTATGCATTTGCACCCCTAGATATCCCTGGTTTGATCATTTTAGGATATATGGTACCTGTACTTCCTTTCATGGTTCGCTTTCCTAAAAGGCATTACTTTGCATTTTTTGCATTAAATTGTGTCTGCCATTTATGTGCCCACTTTGCTGACCGGTGTGTCCTTGTGCAATTTCTTAGACCCTTTCTCACGGGATGCCATGGCCTCAATGTTGGTACTGTAAACAATTAGCAGCTGGGAAATTTGCTTTAAGCAGAGGAGAATAACTTGCTGCACTTATTATTCTTGCATGCACAGCAGACCTCACCTGCCAGTGTGGGCAAGCAAATCTCAGCATCTATCAACACCATCTCATCTGTACTCCAGTAACTACAACATTGGGCACCATGGCTTTGTACTCAGTGACAAACATCTGACAGGTAAAATTCTATTTTGCCCATTTGATTTTCACACCTCCCCCTCTCTTTGGTGGTCTTGGCATGTACTTAGCTGATCTATGTGTTAGTCTAGCTCTGGCAATGTATGAACACCCGCTGCAAGTGGAGTGCTTATACATGATGTGAAGTTTAGAGATGCATTCAATGTACTCACAATAATAATTTCAATACTATTGGGAAAACTTTAAGCCTAAAAAAATCATGTCAGGAGCAGGAGCTACCCAATATTCTTATATTGTGTTAACTTCATTTTCTGAATTTTTATAAAACAAATCCTGACCATCTCTTGAAATCTGTCAACGGAGCTACAGTGGTTACAAGATGCATATTGAGATTCCCTAAGCAAATGCTCCACTCGGAACTCATACACGGCAAGCGAGCCCCAGGTGGGCAGAGGAAAGGCTTCGAGGACACCCTCAAAGCCCCCTTGATAAAGTGTAACATCCCCACCGGCCCTGCGAATCCCTGGCCCAAGACCGCCCAAAGTGAAGGAAGAGCATCCGGGGAGGGTGCTGAGCACCTCGAGTCTCGTCGCCGAGAGCATGCAGAAATCAAGAGTCGACAGCGGAAAGAGTGTGCAGCAAACCAGACTCCCCACCCACCCTTTCCTTCAACCACTGTCTGCCCCACCTGTTACAGAGACTGTAATTTCCACATTGGACTGTACAGCCACCTGAGAACTCACTTTTGGATTGGAAGCAAGTCTTTCTCGATTTCGAGGGACTGCCTATGATGATGCACATATGAAAAGTTATCTTCAAAGATGAGTAGACAGGATATCCATGAGATACATAGGGCCCAAGTTTCCACATGATTTGCGCCTGATTTTTAGGAGCAACTGGTGGAGAACGGACTATCTTAGAAATCGCAATTCTCCACATTTTTTTTTCTGCAGTTCTAGTCAGGTAGAACAGTTCTACTTTGGAACAGAATTTTTTCTTCAAAAGGGGGCGTGTCCGGCCACTGATGCCTGATTTGAAAGTTTCCACAGTGAAAACGTACTCCAAACTAAAGTAGAATGGAGCAAGTGAAGATTTTTGTAGAACTGAAAAAACCTGTTCTACACATTAAAAAATCAGGCGCAGGTTACAAATTAGGCGTCCAGAACAAGGTGGGGGGGGGGGGGGGAAGGGAAGTCATTAAATTCTATAATAAATCCTTATTTATACTTCTACAAATATTATACAAATAAATCCAACCTGAATAAACATTTATAAGCAAAGAAAAGATTAAATAAACCATCTTCTTACCTGTGTGAAAGTGCTTCAGTCAGGGAGAATTCTGCAGCCGTTCGTGCCGCTGAGCAGGAGGGGGGGGGGGGGAGGAAAAAGCGGTTTGTTGCCGCGGAGGGGAGGGAGGGGAAGGAGACAGCGGCTTGTTGCCGTGGAGGGGAGGGAGGGAGGGGAAGGAGACAGCGGCTTGTTGCCGCGCAGGGGAGGGGAGGGAGAGGAAGGAGACAGCGGCTTGTTGCCGTGCAGAGGAGGGGAAGGAGACAGCGGCTTGTTGCTGCGCAGGGGAGGGGAGGGAGAGGAAGGAGACAGCGGCTTGTTGCCGCGCAGGGGAGGGGAGGGAGAGGAAGGAGACAGCGGCTTGTTGCCGTGCAGAGGAGGGGAGGGAGGGGAAGGAGACAGCGGCTTGTTGCCGCGCAGAGGAGGGGAAGGAGACAGCGGCTTGTTGCCGTGGAGGGAGGGGAAGGAGACAGTGAGAAGGGTAGCCTCAGTGCTGATGTGCTGATGGCAATGTGATTTTATTAAAAAATGTTCAAAAATTAAACAGTTACAAAGAACTACAAAAATGGCTGAGTGCCAATGTTTTTTTCACACTGAGCATGCGTGAATGCTCGAACGTGCACGCGCAGCGTTGCCGGCAGGAAAAAAACTAATTCAAATAGTACCCGCTCCCTCCCACTTACAAAATCGGTGCGAGTGTAGGCTCCCCTGGGCGCCATGCCAGGCAGACAAGGAGCTGCAAAGCGCTTGAGAATAGCGCGTTTTTTTTCTGGCGCCGTTTTAGGCGCGAAAAATGGGCACCCAGCTCAGAGGGGCGCCCGTTTTTTATCCTGTGGAAACTTGGGCCCACAGTGTCAGCTGTGGCTCAGTGGGTAGCACATTTTCCTCGGAGTCAGAAGGTTGTGAGTTCAAGTCCCACTCCAGGAACCTGAGCACATAAATCTAGGCTGACATTCCAGTGCAGTGCTGAGCGAGTGCTGCACTGTCAGAGGTGTCGTCTTTCATCTGCCTGCCCTCAGGTGGACATAAAAGATCCCAAGGCACTATTTAGAAGAGCAGGGGAATAACTCCCCTGATATCTTGGCCAATATTTATCCCTCAATCAACATAATAAAAAAAACAGATTATCTGGTCGTCATCATATTGCTGTGCGCAAGTTGGCTGCCGCGTTTCCCACATTACAACAGTGACTACACTCCAAAAGTACACTGGCTGTAAAGCGCCTTGCGACATACGGTGGTCATGAAAGGTGCTATATAAATCCGAGTCTTTCTTTTTATAATGCTGCTAGTTTTTTAAAAAACTGGAAACTATGTGATCGGCCAGAACATTCATGAGTCCAAACAATCAGGAGTTACAAACACAGGTACTGATTACAGGAGTGGGTGAGGAGCAGTGCTGAATGGGGTATTCTAGGGCTCATTACTGTTTCTAATTTACAATGAATTGAACTCAGTAGTCCACTAAAAATTGGTCATATTTTCAGGTGCTACCAAACTAGGAAGGGCAGTAGAATTAGAACAAGAAGCTCAGACATTAAATATGTTAGGTAAAATATGTGAATGATCAGAACAGCAGATAACATTTGATGTAGTCATGAGTAAGGTACTGCACATAGGGGGGAAAATGGGCAACATATATATTCCATGGAGTTGACTAGAGCTAATGACGAAGTTGAAAAATGCACAAGTCCTAGTAGATTTGATACTTAACATGTCCAACCAGAGCAGCGTAGCAATCAACAAAGCCAACAGAATGTTATCAAAGTTTTAAAAGAAAAACTGTGCTCCTCCAATTTTTTCAAAATTTTAAAAAGCTGTCCGATTGTTGACACTGAACACAGCAAAGCACCATTGAGGGAAGGTGTCACTTAGAAGCCAGTCATTTCCCATCAAGCAGGGGCAGTATGACAATAACTTGTGTATATATATATAGCACTTTTAACACAGTAAAACATCCCAAGATACTTCACAGGAGTATTTTGATATAATAAATTTGACACCGAGCCACACAAGTAGAAATTAGCACGTGACCAAAAGCTTGGTCAAAAAAATTAGGTTTTAAAGGAGCGTCTTAAAGAGGAAAGAGAGGTAAAGAGGCGGCGAGGGTTAGGGAGGGAATTCCAGAGCTTAGGGCCTTGGCAACAGAAGGCACAGCCACCAATGACTGAGCGATTAAAATCAGTGATGCTCAAGAGTAAGAAGAGAACTCAGTGGAATGCACACACCTTTGCAATTGCATCAAGAACAACTGCAGAGGGCTAGGAGTAGCTCAGGATGGGATTTCTTTTCAAATATAAAAAATATAATTACTGATGATCAATTTGCATCTTTTCTTTTGTTCTGGTGCTGTACAAGTTAAACCCGCTAGGGAGAATCAGCTAAGATACGTTGTCTAACATTTTCCCTGTGGCAACATCCTAACAAAACAGAAACTCTGCTAAGCTTCAAAAGGACTATACAATTCTTACAGCCTCAAAATGGTGTTACAGTCCCAGTAACGACAGATTTTTTTTACCTTTTCTTCCCTACCCTTCAGGGTTAGAACAGATTTAATTCATTATTTGACTGACACAGCAGTAGCCAAGTTCCACCTTAATGAAACTGAAACAGTATGACTGGGTAAATCAAAAACAGAAAAGTAAAAGCCTGCTAAAGTATAACCATATGAGGGATGGGGAGCTACATTTAGCAAACATTAAAGTATAAAGTGTAGCAAATGATAATTACAACATATAGTCAAACTAGTAGACCCTTAGGTCTGACACCCTCTGCACTACTTGTCCATGGCCTCAAATCACACAAAACTAATAAAACACTGTTAACAATGTAGACAAGCCTGGCATAGCCACAGTAATACAATACTAACTCAAGGTTTCATGACCTCCCAGTTTAATTCCCAAAAACAGTTCTAGGTCAAATTTGCACCGTATCTCAACCCCTTTGCTGCTTCCCTGCTATCAGACTGCTTGTCCAATATCCAATCCAGGATGAGCCACAATGTCTTCAAACATTGGGAAAACAAAGCTTACACTTTTGACCCCAGTAATAAACTCTGTGCCCTCACCACCAATTACAATACCCTCCCCAGCTACTGTCTCAGGTTGAACCAGACCGCATGCAACCTCGGCATCCTATTTGATCCAGTAGAGCTTCTGACCCCATATCGTCCCCCATCACAAAGACCGCGACTTCCACCTCCAAAATAGCACCCATCTCCAGCCCTGCCTCAGCACATTTGCTGCCAAAACCCTCATCCATGCCTTTGTCACCTCCAGACTAGACTATTCCAATGCTCTCCTGGCCGACCTCCCATCTTCCACCCTTCATTAACTACAGTGCATCTAAAACTCTGCTGTCTGTCTGTATGCTATCCTGAACTAAGTCCCACTCACCCCTGTACTCATCAACCTACATTGGTTCCCAGTACAAATTTTAAATATTCATCTGTGTGCTCAAATCCCTTCAGTGCCTCACACCTCCCCATCTCTCTAACCACATCCAGCCCAAGAACCCTTTGAGAACTCTGCATTCTTCTAACTGTGGACTCCTGTGCATCCCCCACTCCCTTCACCCAACCACTGGCAGCTGTGGCTTCAGCCGTCTGGACCCCAAGCTCTGGAATTCCTTCCTTAAACCTCTCCACCTCACTCTCCTCCTTAAAACCCACCCCACTGACGTTTTAGTCACCCCTTCTAATATCTCTTTCTTTAGCTTGGTGTCGATTTTTATCCGATTACACTTCTGTGAAATGCCTTGGTTGTTTTTTTCTATGTTAAAGGCACTTTTTAAATGCAAGTTGTTGCTGTTGCGTAGGTTTACAAATTAACAATGACTACATGGACGAAGTAATGGGGTGAAATTGTATTGTATTTCAATAAGAGAGGGGAGAAAACTAGCAAAAATAACCAGACAAGTACAATTGGTAACCCATTACCATGATCACATACACATTGTTTGCAGTAAGGCATGGCTCCAAACTTGCTTGTAAAATTGTTTTTAGGGCATCGCGATGGCAACAATGTGATGTAAAAAAAAAATCGGTACCTGTATAAACTTAGCAAAATGAAAAAAAAACTTATTTTACACTAATTGTGTAGATAATAAAATCTCAGTTAACAAACCATGTTTATTATGAATCAGATTAGTTGTCTGCAGATACCAAGCCCACAAGAATTAAACAGAATGATCTGAGTTTGCTTCAAAGATTAATCACCAAGGCAGCATTTTTACCCCTATATACAGAGCTCAATGCCCAAGGTGACATTGCCCTGTAAAAAAATATATTTTAAACTCATGGTTTAAAAAAGAAACAAGACTACAATAACAAATGTGGGTTCAACCAAGTGACAATTAAAATCATTTTTTTCTGGAACACAAGTTAGTTATTATACTTAAAAAGGTGTAAGACTGTTGACATGTGTTATTGGGACAAACACTGCTTAACTTTATATGTCAAAAGTGTCTTTGAAATACAACTTACACACAATGAGGGTCCCACTAATAATGAACAATTTCTGAGCACGGCAGAGGAGAAAAATCAATGTCAGATGAGGTGACGGTGAAGAAGGGCCATTGTTTTGAGATCTCTGCTCCTTTCATGCGGTTCAGAAATAAATACATCGTAAGAGTGCCACTGTACATACGTTTAGAACCAATCGAGAGATACTCAAGCAGAGATGAATATATTGGGACAGATAGTCTGCAAAGCAAATATTGAATCGCTGCCCAGGCTCGTTTACTGTCTCCGAAGTTTGACAGGGAGGGTTAAATTTAAACCGGGAACAGAGGGCAGAAGAGGGCGATAAACTACTTGTAGTTTTGTGGACTGACACCGTGCATCTGTTTAAATTAGTCGCACATTAGCCCTGTCCGTGCAATGTTTAAAATGTCGCTGCCAAAAAAAACAAAGGTAAATAATCTCCCTGAAAACCTTCGCGGGTCTGGAAACTGAAATCACAGGATCAGCTCCAACAAATAAAGGCCAAGCCGCAACCAACTTGCAAACTTTATCCACCCGCCCAAAAATCACTTTAGACTAATTCCCGTCCCGAAAGATCTTTCCCTTTAGACCCAGCGGTTTATCGATCCTACATTTACCGTGAAATAACGCCGAACTCTCCCACTTCAAGAAAAAAAAAATCAAGAGACGGATCAAAACAGCAGCGAGTTTGTCTAGTTAAAAAAAAAATCACACAAACAGATGCCCCCACGCTGCCTTCAGCCAGCCAATAAATGGACTGCCCCCGGAGCTGCACAGGGTCCTGCCCCTCACCCTCAGCCCTGTCCCTCCTGCTCACCCGGAGTCCGCTCCAGCCCGCCGCCGTGTCCCTCCGCGGGGACAATCAGAAGCGGCACGTGGGGGGCTCCAGAGAACCGTCGCCCGAAAACTTACCCCAATTCCCCAGCAGCAGCAGCAGTACCCACACCAGGCGCTCCATGTTCTCCAAGGATCTGCCTTTTCTGGGAAACACTTTTCAAATTCGCAGCAAAGGAGAGAGAGAGAGCGAGCGAGCGAGCGAGAACCCCCTCCTCCGATACTAACTCCTGAAGCGTTTCCAACACCTCACACTCACTCCAGGTGCCACTTTTTCCAACAGTAGAAACTCCAGGCTGTAGTTTCAAACTTTTTTAAAGGGAAAAAAAAACTTTGTAAACTCGATTTTAGAAACCACCTTCCACGCTCGGGGGTAAAAATACCAAACAAACCGAGCTTCAGTTGTCAGGCACTTTCGAAGTTCCTGCTCCCATCGACCTTAATCCCTAGCCGCAGAAACAAGGCGGAAGCACCAAGGCAGACTTTCCCTCTTTCAGGTAATTAGCGCTGTTAAAGGGGAGGGCACAGCTCCGCGGGCGGAGACTCCTGACGGTTAAACCCGCCTCACGGGGATTTTTCTTTTTGTTTCTGCAGTTGGAGAACAGGTTCATTCTTCTTGTTTAATGATATGCACATATTTTGAAAACCATGGGATCCTGGCACTGTGTGTATCACGATTCCGTGTTGTCACTAAGTTGCTGTGGGCTAGTTTCACTGCTTGTGCAAATAGAGTTTTACACATTATTGAAGCATTTTTAGTGTGTGTTGCTGTTCTTGAAAGGAGGAGCACATTCGACAGAATCAGTGACTTTGCCTTTTTGACCTGTCTTCTGAAGCGCCGCACGGTCCCACTCCGACAGTCAATGAGCTGTTGGGACGTTAATGTATCCATCATCATCATCATTGGCGGTCCCTCGAAACTAGGATGACTTACTTCCAAGCCGAAAAAGGGTGAGTTCACAGGTGTTTCAATGAAGGACCTGATCTACATCCCGAAGGGTGGAAGATGCCTCTGCGTGGATTTTTTTAATGTGTGGTGGCCGTTGCACCCAGCCATCACACGGGCTTGACAGAGCTTTGTCTTGGTCCAGTGGCAAGGGTTAACCAAGACGACAGACCAGCTCTGCTGCACGGACCTAGTGCGCACACATATCGCAGTGTGGGCTGGCCCGTGCTGCCCCTGGACCCCTATCCCCAAACTCATGCCTCCCCTGGGCCCTGATCACATCCGTCTACAGTCTCTCGCCGCTCCTTCGCCCCGATCTCGGCGCTCCTGCTGTATCTGCTCACACTCCAATCACTGGCCTGGACCTTGATGACGTCACTCTTCGCTGCTGCCGCCCTCCTGCACCAGCTCACGCTGCTCCCTGGAGTAGTCTCCCGGGACCTCCAAGCTGCTCCCAGGACCGCTCGGCGTTCCTTTTATGGCCCCGACCTGCCGCTGGTGTTCTCCTGTTAGTGTATCCAGGCTGCGGGTGGCCACCCCGAGCGCAGCAGAGGGGTTTCTGCATTAGTTCTGAGTGGGGACAGTATCTTTCCCCTTCTCTCTTCCTCATGTCTATATAACAAGTGGGCATGATTTTGCTGTGGATGAATTTGTGCGACGTAAATCAATTCGTAGGAGTAAAACGAAATCGGCTAATCATGCTACAGTTACAATAATATTCAATTCACACTTCTCAGGTATCAGCATTGGTAGCACACTTACCTCTGAGTCAGCAGGTCGTGGGTACAAGCCGTACTCCAGAGACTTGAGCACATATTCTCGGTTGGCACTTCAGTGCAGTACCGAAGGAGTGCTGCACTCTCAGAGGTGTTGTCCTTCAGATGAGCTGAGGCTCCATCTGCCCTCAGATGAATGGCGCTATTTGCAGAACAGCAGGGGAGTTTTCCCAGTGTCCTGGCCAACATTTATCCCTTACCCAACACCAAATATAGATGATCTGGTCATTTATTTTATTGCTGTACGCTGACGACATGTGCGTGTACATGTACATGTACGCTGATGACACCCAGCTCTACCTCTCCACCACTTCTCTCGACCCCTGCTTGGTATCTAAATGGTCAGACTTCTTGTCCGACATCGAGTACTGGATGAGCAGAAATTTTCTCCAATTAAATATTGGGAAGACCGAAGCCATTATCTTAGGTCCCTGCCAAAAGCTGTGTTCCCTAACCACTGACTCCATCCCTCTCTCTAGCATCAATCTGATTGTTCGCAATCTAGGTGTCATATTTGACCCCGAAATGAGTTTCCAGCCACATACCCGCGGAATAACTAAAACTGCCATTTTCCATCTCCATAACATTGCCCGCCTCCGCTCCTGCCTCAGCTCTTCTGCTGCTGAAACCCACATTCATGCCTTTGTTACCTCTAGACTTGACTACTCCAACTCAATTCTGGCTGGCCTCTCACATTCTACACTACATAAACTTGAAGTCATCCAAAACTCAGCAGCCTGTGTCCTAACTCGCACCAAGTCACGATCACCCAGCACCCTTTTGCTTTCTGACCTACATTGGAACCCGGTTAAACAATGCCTCGATTTCAAAATTCTCATTCTTGTTTACAAATCCCTCCATGACCTTGCTCTTCCCTATCTCTAATCTTTTTCAGCCTCACAACTCCACAAGATGTCTGCACTCCTCAAATTCTGCCCTCTTGAACATCCCTCATTATAATTGCTCAACCATCAGTAGCCGTGCCTTCAGCTGTTTGGGCCTAAGCTCAAGAACTCCCTCCCTAAACCTCTCCGCCTCTCTACCTCTGTTCCCTCCTTTAAGACGCTCCTTAAAACCTACCTCTTTAACCAAGCTTTTGGTCATCTGCCTTAATTTCTTCTTTTGTGGCTCGATGTCAAGTTTATCTGTTTTGTCTTGTAACATTGTTGTGAAGCGCACTTTAATAAAATACTTTTACTATTCATGAGAAAATGGAGAGAAAGAGGAAAAATGAGAGCGTGAATGAATGAGAGAAAAAGAGATAAATTAAGAAAAAAAGATGCAAGAGGGGAGAAGTAACCTTTATTAATGCTACTTGGTCCACCCTGCAGCCCATGTAAGACATACAGCTTGTCATGTTTAACCATGTTTATGCTTTGTTGCAAATCAATGCCTGAAGCTCTTATGCCACCAATTTGCCCAATGATGATAATTCTGTTTAATATTCAAACTTTAGAAGAGCTGTACAGTAAGGACGTGCTTATTTGTACTGCCAAAATGGCCAACATGCTCCACCCTTTGTTTCTGATTGGTCCACTTTGACTTCCTGAAGCGACAGAGGACAGAGCTCCCCAGAAGACAGCAACGGCCAGCCAAAGTGCCTTACCCAAGTCCAAGTACATCCCTCCCCCAGCCGAAATGCCTTATCCCAGTCCAAGTACATGCCTCCCCCAGCCGAAATGCCTTACCCCAGTCCAAGTGCATCCTCCCCCACCACCACCACATAGATGGGGCATTGTATATGGATTGTTAACAGGTTTATTGGGTATGAAGTGAATAGTGACAGTGTCGTGACTTCTGGATATCATCCACTCCAACGATGTCCCTTGTAGGGGGCTGGAAGAACGTGATCCGTCTTCCCTGAATTCCCTCTCACCCCTCCTATCCCCCTCCCCCACCCATGTGTCTCTTTCCCCGCCCTGGCCAGGCTCTCTCTCGCCCCCAGTCTCCCTCCCCCAGTCTCTCTCTCTCCTCCCCAGCCTCTCACTCTACCCCACCCCCCAGCCTCTCACTCTACCCCCCCCCAACCTCTCACTCTCCTCCCTCAAGCTCTCTCGGAGCAATGGAGAAGGATGAGATGCTTGAAGGAAGAAGTAGTAGAGGAGTGAGATGGGACTGGCAATCAGAGCTACACCATTGTTAGGGTGGTTTGAGCAGGGCAGGTGGGAAATTTCAGTGAGGGGAAGGAGTCGTTGGTCATAAGCCAGGTTTCTGTCAGTGCCAGGATATCTGTAGAGGCATTCATAAACACTCTGCAGGGCAATACAGAGTGGGGCAGTGATTTTCAAACTAAAGTAAACACTTAAATATTAAATACACAATCAAAACATTTGAAACAATTTTGCCTGCCCTATATCTTGCCTAGCCAGTCATTCTCTCTCCTTTGCCATTCACTCTGCTCTATTTTATTTTAACTTTGTTTTTAACTTTATTTCTAAACACTATTCTAGTTTTTTTAAAATAGTCTTAGAACACTTTACTTATCTGTTTTCCTCTGTCTCTGAAGTTCCATCATGCATTTTGAAGATGGAACCTACATCAAAAATGTTGCAATTTTTTCATCCAATCTAAACCCAAAAGATGTTCTAGAAGTGACGAAGCCAAGTTTGGAAATGTCTTAAATGCTTCAGACCAGCAATCATTTTTGCTGGACAAGTTATCTCATCATCATCATAGGCTGTCCCTCGAATCGAGGATTAATGATCTCATTTGGACACTGGCAATCCAATTGCCTTTGGACAAAATAACTTGACTGCAGCTCTGCAATTGTAAAAATAATTTGTGTATTGTGCACTAGTGCATAACCTGATTTAATAAAACAGAGTTCGGGTGGGGATGGGAATTGCCCTCTGACCTGTTTGGGATGGATCATTTGAATGAAATGGCAAAGTACTGCCTGGATAGATGGGGTGGAGAATGGAGTGAAATTCGGCCCTTTTCTGTGAAAAAATGAACGGGCCGGTGTTGGGGGCGGAAATGGCCTCTGCAGAGCGACGTAGGGGCGGGATCAACAGCTGAGGACCCAATTTCACCTGACTCTCATTCAGTCGTAATGAGACACCTGCTCCCTGGCCTTCTTAAAGGGCAGGTATTCCAGGTAGGTACTGCTCCTTCTGATCAGTAGGATTGTTGCGTTTGTTGTGTGTTGTGTGGCAAAATGGCATGTCCGAGAGGCAGCATGAGGGCAACCAAATTGAAATGCTGCCGCAAGCTGTGGAGGGAAGGAGGCGCCTCCTCTTTCCAGAGTCTGACAGGCCCTCTCGGCAGGTCTTCCGCAATGCTTGGACAGAGGTGGCTGCAGAAGTGTCGGCAACCTCAACCCTGGACAGGTCGGTGATTCAGTGCCGAAAGAGGTTCAACGACATCACTTGAGTGGTGAAAGTGAGTATATGCTCCCCCTACTATTGACCGTCGGCCTCTGAACCTCTTCTTCCCCAACTCTTATTTACCTGCTTCTGTTTGTAGTCAGCAAACCAGAATTTCAATGATGGGTCATCCATATGGCATGTGCGTATACTCACAGTTGATGGTCCCTTTCAGTTGTTGATTACAGTTGGCACTCACCAGCCATTCTTTGCTTTGTAGGCCAAGATGGCAACACCATCTGGCAGGCCCTCTCGGGCAGCTAATGGGGTCGTAGGTTGCCTGCCCAGTGGCCATCGACACTGTCGATCCCGCTGGGGGCAGCATTGGTAAGTGAAGGCGTTCCTTTGATGCCATCTGTCCGGAATTGGACAAACGCCTATCAGTAACGTGGTCAGTAATGTGTGCACGTTGATTGCTGCATAGTCCACCCCTCACCTTCGCGCCACTTTTGTCCCATTTATGCTTGCAGATGATGTCCTGGAGGTGGACCAGCCTGTGCCTGAGCCCCGTGAGACAAGTGAGCAAATGTGGGAGGAGGTGAATGCCGAGGAAGAGACAGATCCAAGCACTGCGTCACTGCTTCTCACACTTGCACACACAGCTCAGATACTGGGAGTACACATTCTTTGCAGCTTAGCATAGGAGATGGGTCTGCACGTGGTTGATGCATCGGGGCCTAGAGGGCTGCAGCATGGTCAAGGGCAAAGGGAACCTCAGGAGTCAGCTCTCCGTAAGGCAAGTTTGCACACGAGTTCTGCTGCACAGGACTCAGATGAGCACCTCGATGTGGAGGCATGTGGTCATGCACTCGGAGATGCTAGGGGCAGTAGCAAAGGTACCGGAGAGCCTGACGCAAGTGGTAAGGTGCATGGACGAGTCTGCCTCCCGCATTGTAGACAGCTCTGTGCACACCATGGAGCCCATCATTGCCAGCGTGCAGACGACGGTGGACTCCCAGAGAGATCGTGCGGATCCAGATCTCATGACGCGTGTCATGGGCGATGTGGCAGCTTCCATTATAGCACAGCGACCCAACGTCTTAGTGCTGTAATAGAGAGGATGGCATAGCATAGTGCTGATGGCATGGAATCTCAGACTGCTCTCTCGCAGTTTCAGCAAGAGGCCACGGAGCGTTTTACTGCTGTCATGCAGTCAGTGGATGGTGGCATCGAGTGTGTGTCTGCTCTCATGCAGTCTCAGCTGGATGCCATGTGAGCACTGACTGCTGCCGTCATCGCTGGATCCACCACAGTCCACTGGGAATCTCATGGTGTCGCAGCAGCTCACCCAACTGTGCTCCAGAAGATCAGTGGGGATGCTGAGGTGCTGCCCCGGGGGATTGCTACTGGGTCAGTGGAGCTGCAACCTGCCAATCCAGAGCTCTGGCACCGAGGCTGAGACGGCCCAGTCTGCAGCCGGCCCTTCCAGGGCCAGAGCTGGTTGAGGGTGACCTAGAAGGGGATCTGTAGTGTCTGAAGGTGAAAGAGAGTAGCCTTTCCACAACCATCCTGCAGCCACAGGGGCGACACTGCAGCGTAGTTGTAGAGTAGGTCGATGTAAAAGGGGCTATGAGGAAATGCACCAGGGTGAATGAGAATGTTGATGCTCGTTATTGTTCTACAAATGTTGATTGGAAACTTTAATATCTGTTGCTGTGTCTCATTTTAATGTGGGGAATGATTTGTGGAAGGGCTCATTGGTGTGGCCATGGGGATGCACAGAGGAAGCTGGAAGTGCTGACCAACAGTGAAAATGAGCAGCAATGAGACGGTCTCAGGCGTGCCCTGCAGGATCAGGATGGTGAGGCCACCTCCTGCGTGGTGTCAGAGCCTCCTCCTGCTCCTCCTCCTCAGGTGCTACGGCTATGTCGTTGGCCAATGGTTGTGTCCTCATGATTGCCAGGTTGTGAAGCATGCAGCAAATGACGGCGAATAGGGACACCTGCTCAGGTGATTACTGCAGCACTCCTCCTAAGCGATTAAAACAGCAGAACCACTGTTTAAGGATTCTGATGGTCTGCTCAATGATGCTCCTGGTGGCCGAATGACACTCATTGTAAGATTGCTGCGCAGGAGTGGTGGGGTTGCGAAGGGCAGTCAGGAGCCAGGTTCACAGTGGGTACCCCTTGTCTCCTAGGAGCCAGCCGCGACCTTCATTTGCCGGCTGAAACAGACCTGACAGGATGATGGCATCGTGGCTGCTGCCAGGATACCGGGCATCTACGGCCATGATTTGGCGGTTGTGGTCACACACCAACTGGGCTAATGGGTGTTTGACAACATGTTATGATAAGTTTCCTTTTTTTATAATGCCGCATAAACTTTATTGATTAACACCACTTCCATGCTTTGCTACGTCCTGATTGCCAACTTGTCCTTTCATTTGTTTCATGATGAATGTCAATAAATGACGAGATGCATTGGGCGGATGTGCAAGGGGTGGATGAGTGGTTGAAGGACTGTTTAGTGCAAGGGGAGGGGGTTAGTCCTGGTGGGAGTGAACCACAGGATTTCATTTCTTTTGTTTTACACAAGGTGCCCCATCTTCATCTTCCTCCTCCTCCTGCTCCTCGACCTCCTGCTCCTCCTCTGAATGAGCCCCTTCGTCCTCCTCCTCCTGCAATCCTCTCTGCTGCACAATGTTGTGCGGGATGCAACACGTCATTATTACTCTGGACACCCTCGCTGGCACGTACTGAAGACTGCCTCCAGACCTATCTAGGAAGCGGAAACGCTTCATTCCTTGCTCCATGCCTTGCTCTATGACACACCTGGTGGTCATGTGGTTCATTGTAGCGCTTCTGCGCCTCATTGTTGAGGTTCCTTACAGGTGTCATGAGCCAAGTTTGAAGGAGGTATCCCTTGTCTCCTCCGAGCCAACCCTTAAGTCTGCTTCCTGGAACGAAAAGATCTAGAATGTCGGACTGCCGCAGTACACATGCATCACAACAGCTCTCGGGGACTTTGGTGCACACCTGCATGAACCTCTTCTTGCAGTTGCACACCAGCTGCACATTGATGAACGAATATCCCTTGCTGTTTCTAAAAACTCCTGGTTGCTGTGGTGGTGCTCGGATTGCCACGTGTGTGCAGTTGATGGCATCCTATACCTGTAGGATTCCAGCCAGAGGGGCATATCCAAGTGCCCACTCGTTCTGACTATTGTCATCACAGGGAAAATTTACATAACTCACTGGTCTGGCAACAATCTATCCGTCACCTGCGTTATGCATCTATGTGCAGCAGACTGTGAGACTCTCAGATGTCTCTGGTAGCGCCCTGGAAGGAACCAGAGACAAAAAATTGAGAGCCGTGGTGACTTTCACAGTCACTGGTAATGCATGTCAGCCAGATCCAGCGGGTAGCAGGTCTTTTTCTAGGAGGCTACAGCTATTTGGTACCACCTGATGTGACAACCTGAGCCTGCATAAGCATTGCTATTCCATGAGGTCAAGAAGCCGAGCCCCTCTAAACCCTGTGACGTTGGTCGTGCCTCCTATCACCTCGGCTCCTCTCCTGTGCTGCTCCCTCCTGTGCTGCTCCCTCCTATGTACCTCTCTGCTGATCCCACCACAGCACATTATCGCTGCTGTGGATGGTGATGGTCTTCTTCTTCTGATGTGCACCAAAGACATCCAGTGTGCGATCTTGTCAGTTTGAAAGCCTCTAGGGTTTAAAACAAGCTGTACCAAACAAGAACTCTACCAAATGTTTGCCAAAGGGATCTTGGTCTCCTAACTTGAGACCCGTCAGAATTTTAAACGTTTCTATGAGGTCCCCTCTCATTCTTCTGAACTCCAGTGAATACAAGCCCAGTTGATCCAGTCTTTCTTCACCCTTCTTCACCCAGAGAGTGGTGAACCTGTGGAATTCTCTACCACAGAAAGTAGTTGAGGCCAATTCACTAAATATATTCAAAAGGGAGTTAGATGAAGTCCTTACTACTCGGGGGATCAAGGGGTATGGCGAGAAAGCAGGAAGAGGATACTGAAGTTTCATGTTCAGCCATGAACTCATTGAATGGCGGTGAAGGCTAGAAGGGCTGAATGGCCTGCTCTTGCACCTATTTTCTATGTTTCTATGTTTCTATGAGACACCAGCTGTAATCAGCGAGCTTTTATTCAGATGGGGCAATGACAAGTTTAAATATCCACCTGAACTGCGGCTCAATCTCGCCTCGCTTTCCTTGGTCAGTTTCCCGAGCCCTGGGAAACCCATGCTGGAGACATTACATTTTGAGCTAAGTAAAATGGTTTTACAAACATCTCATTAACATTTCCTAAGGACATTAATTGCACCAATAACTACCCTCCTGCCTGCCTGCACTAATTAAATTCACCACTTTGGCAAGTAGGTTTCTCACAGGCATCCAAACGAGCCTCCATCAAACCCGGGTTGCGGTATTGTTCGAAAAATCAATCATTTTTACCCCCACCTGCCATAACCCACCCATTCTTAGGGGTTAAAATTCCCCCATTGAGTCTTGAGGTTATGAAATTCAAGGATTCAGCAGCGTCAGAGGTGAAGGTGGATGATGATGGTTCAGAGGGGAAGTTAGCTGCTTTGGCAATGGCCCTGAGTGACGTTTGAAGCTCAGCTCAGGGTCAAGCAGAACATCATGTACAGTTTGCTTATTATTTAATTGTAGTGCTGAGCAAATTATAGTGACCTCCCCTTACCAGGGGTAGCAAACACTATCCTGCTAAATAGTGCTTTTATAAGAAACAATAAATAACAAGTGTTGTAAAAATGGTGGCAGACTCGTATTTTTTGCATTTTTTAGTTAAGCCGGTTTTGTTGCTAAGGTGACCAGTTTGGATATTTAATAATTATGTTGTCCCTCTAAGCTGACTGGCTCTTCTTCTTACGCAGTCCCCAGAGTCGAGGATGACTTGCTTCCACACTGATATGAGTTCTCAGTTGACTGACGAGTCCAATGCGGGACTTACAGGCTCTGTCACAGGTGGGGCATGTTGGGCCTGAGCGAGAACACCGACATTGGTGCGCCTATCCTGCCAATGGATTTGCAGGATCTTGCGGAGGCAGCATTGGTGGTACTTCTCCAATGCTTTGAGGTGCCTGCTGTACATAGTCCATGTTTCCGAAGCATATAGCAGGGCGGGTATCGCTACTGTTTTGTAGACCATGAGTTTGGTGCCAGGTTTGTGGTACTGGTCTTCAAACACCCTTTTCCTCAGGCAACCGAAGGCTGCACTGGCACACTGAAGGCAGTATTGGACTTTGTCATCGACATCTGCCCTTGTTGACAGTAGGCTCCCGAGGTATGGAAAATGGTTCACGTTGACCAAGGCCTCGTCATGGATCTTGATAATTGGGGGACAGTACTGTGTGGCGGAGGCAGGTTGATAGAGAACCTGTGTCTTACGGATGTTTAGTGTAAGGCCCAGACTCTCGTACGCTTTGGTGAAGGTGTTGACAATGTTGACGATCCTCTTACCAGGGATAGCAAACACTATCCGGCTAAAGAGTGTTTTTATAAGAAACAATATATAACAAGTATTGTAAAAATTGTGGCAGACTAGTATATTTGCATTTTTTTAGTTAAGCCTGTTTTGTTGCTAAGGTGACATGTTTGGATGTTTCATAATTATGTTGTCCCTCTAAGCTCCTGATTGGATGTCACAGCATTATATTTACGGGAACACCTAGGTGAATGTTGCTTTGCCGCCTACTATGGAGTTATGTGCTGAAACAATTTTATACATTATCAAACTAATTTTCTAAAATAGGCAGAGTGAGTAACCAAGGTTGTTTCCATCATAACATTGTCTTTATGGTATCATCGCCAGTGTGTTTAAGAAAAGCACAGCAGCTGAGTCGGCCTGATATGGCTATGAACAACAAGCCGTAACTTTCAGAAATCAAAATTTAGGTTGCCCACAGCCATAATCAAAGGCAGCCATAGGAGAAGCGACCATCTCTCTTGCTTTGGCTGCTTGCCAGAAACCTGCAGTTCCTGTGAGTAGAAACCAGTATTTTAACACACAACTGCTGATTTCCCAGCAATGCTTGTGGTGATTCCTTTGCTCAAGGGGATTACTTGTGTAGAACGTTTTGATGAAGAGATGATTCAAACCAGTGACTCCAGTTGAAAACCTGATTCCTAATCACTGGAGCAGACAAGTCTTCAAAAATGACTGCATGGGATCAGAAATTTTGTGGAATTTTAAAGCTGATAAGGCAGAAGAATAGGACAATACATTGTTATTAAAATGTTTGTGGAATAGTACTTATTTCACATGACCCTTAGCTGCAGAGTGCTATTCAGATGAGTAATATTAATGGCTGAATAAAGGAAAAGAATCGCTCAATCTGTCAATATATCACCAAAGATCTTTTTAAAACTCATATACCAGTGAGTGCAGAGCATGTGCAATCTATTGCCTTCGATGTGCTATTATTATGGCCCTCTGACATGAAGAAAATTACGATGAATGAAGGATCAATGGCGGCCCATGGGGCTAACACTAAGATGTAGAGCTTCCTCTGCTATTGCAGTGAAGTGCAGTGACCTCAACAGCATGGATGTCAAAAGAATCACTTTTTATAGGCGCAATCTCAAAGGCACAATTTCGGCAACCATCTGATTTTTTTTTTTAAAAACAGTAATATTACTTTAAACATTCTCGAAAAATGAATAGAAGGCATTCCAAAATACTGCTATAATGCATGATACGTTGATGTATTTACCCTCCGATCTCCACGTGGTGTGACCTATGACTCTAGCAGTACCTTCATCTGAGATGGCAAACATGTTTTATGCCTCTTTGGGGATGAAAGGGAAAATACAAACCAGTGACAAGTCACACTGGCTGCTCATGTGCATCTCCCAGAAGCCAATTCAAAAGCACCATAGCCAGCAGCAACCACTAGGAGGTATGGTACGTGGCATAGAATGAATATGAAGAAAATAAAATCATTTTAAAAATGGAGAAGACAAAAGAAAAATCCTGAGACCACTTTAACACAGAATAAAGGTATGCAGTTCATTTCTTTGTGTTTGTTTTTTTGAACATTTTGTCATTTATTTGGCATCAGTGAAAACATGATTTGATTATTAACATTTACCTTTCTGTCTGCAGAGCAGTCTCTGAAGTGGGTGGGTAACACTACTGGAATAGCTCAATAATATAGTTCAATCAAACCAACCCCTGCCCCTGTCTAGGTGCCTTAAGGTGCATGACTTCATTCCTTTCAGTGGCTCATGTTCGCAAAGGCAATCCCAGTCGATCAATTTTGATCAAGTTCATCTCCTGTGGATAGGCTTCAAAATATTTGGACCTACACCCTTTATTATATTACTGTAGGACAACGTGGGCCAAAAGATTTAAAAGGGAACATGCTGCAGAAAATAGCATAGGTAGTAATGGATATCATTCCCACCCACAGAAACAGTCTATCATCCATTCAGCTTTTCACAATATCATACAGTGGAGCATAGTATAGTACTGTACTGCATAGCCCTTGATTTGGTAAATCGTGTTTAACTAAATTGATTGTGTTTTTTTTAAAGAGGTAACAGAGAGAGTTGATGAGGGCAATGTGGTTGACGTGGTGTACATGGACTTCTAAATGGCGTTTGGTAACGTGCCACATAATAGGCCTGCCAGCAAAGTTGAAGCCTGTAGAATAAAAGGGACAGTGGCAGTATGGATACAAAATTGGCTAAGTGACAGGAAACAGAGAGTAGTGGTGCACGTTATTTTTTTGGACTGGAGCAAGGTATACAGTGGTGATCCACAGGGATTGGTACTAGGTCCACTGCTTTTCTTGATATATATTAATGACTTGGACTTGGGTGTACAGGGCACAATTTTAAAATTTACAGATAACACAAAAAATTGAAGTATAGTGAACAGTGAGGAGGATAATGATAGACTTCAAGAGGGCATAGACAAGCTGGTGGAATGGGCGGACATGTAGCAGATGAAATTTAAAGCAGAAAAGTACAAAGTGATACATTTTGGTAGGATGAACAAGTAGAGCCAATATAAACGAAAAGGTAAACTAAAGGGGGTGCATGAACAGAGAGACCTGGAGGTATATGTGCACAAATCGTTGGAGATGGCAGGCAGGTTGAGAAAACAGTTAAAAAAGCTTAAGTGATCCTGGGCTTCATAAATAGAGGCATAGAGTACAAAAGCAAGGAAGTTATGACGAACCTTTATAAAACACTGGTGCGGCCTCAACTGGAGTATTGTGTCCAATTCTGGGCACCACACTTTAGGAAGGATGTGAGGGCCTTAGAGAGGGTGCAGAAAAGATTTACAAGAATGGTTCCAGGGATGAGGGACTTCAGTTATGTGGATAGACTGGAGTAGCTGGGGTTGTTCTCCTTAGAGTAGAGAAGGTTGAGAGGAGATTTGATAGAGGTGTTCAAAAGCATCAGGGGTCTAGACAGAGTAGATAGAGAGAAACTGTTCCCACTGGCAGAAGGGTCGAGGATGCAGATTTAAAGTGATTGGCAGAAGAACCAAAGGTGGAATGAGGAAAAACCTTTTTACACAGCGAGTGATTAGGATCTGGAATTCACTGCCTGAAAGGATGGTGGAGGCAGATTCAATTGTCGCTTTCAAAAGGGAATTGGATTAGTTCCTGAAGGAAAAAAATTTGCTGTGCGACAGGGAAAGGGCGGTGGAGTGGGACCACCTGAAATGCTCTTGCAGAGAGCCGACATGGGCTCGATAAGCCGAGTGGCCTTCTGAACTGTTACCATTCTATGATTCTATGAAATTGGGGAATACTCCAATTGGGGTGCTAACTCTTCAAAGTTTGAAAAATTAGCGTCAGGCACTTATGATTTCAAATATTTAAAAATTCGGCATTTGCGCTCCAAGAAGGAAGTAGAGAGCTAAATCAGGCGTTCCACCTCCTTCTTGGAGCGCAATGGACAGCAGGCAGGCGGTGAGTGGAGCAGCACTGCACACTGGACCGTGCAGCACTGCCGCGTTGAAAGGCCCCTTCCCTCCCTTAAAGGGAAGGGCCATCACTGCAGGCTCTGCAAAGGAAAAAAAAACTTACCTTCTCCATGACAGCAGCCGCGATCCCGCCCGATCAGCCCGGCGCTCAAGTAGAGTGCCATGCTGATCGATAGCAGGCAGGAACACGCGAAAAAACCTGCAAGAGAGAAGGTAATTTTTTTTTTTAAACTTACCTCGGCCACCTCTAAGCATTGTCCCTGAAGTGGCAGGCCGCCCGATGCACGCCTCCTGCAGCTGTCGGTGTTTTCACCCGGCGATGCTACAGGGGGCGGAATGCAATTTCGGGTCTGGGACAATGTGCACAGCAATTGTGTCCTTTTTTTCTAGATTCTTCCACCAGAGGAAATAGTTTCTCTGTATCTATCCAATCGAATTGCATAATCATTTAAAATACCTCAATTAGATCACCCTTCAATCTTCTAAACTCTAGGGAATACAAGTCAGATTTATGCAATCTGTCCTCATAATTTGATTCTTTAAGCCCTGGTATCATTCCAGTGGATCTGTGCTGTGGCCCTTCCAAGGCCAATAAATCTTTAAATAAGAATTGAGTTCATGAAAATTAAATGAGATTCTTGCAGGGACTTGAATCGTGGCATTTTCAAAGTTTCCATCTATATGTTTGGCTTGGATGAGATTTGTTTCCAATTTGGGGTTGCTTTTAAAATTCTTTTTTTAAGAAAAGAGAATACAAACCTATATTTTATGAAGTTATTTCTTAATAAAATGTACAAAAATGAATAGTGACTATCAGAAAATACAATTTTAAGTATTTAAAACCTTCTGAATTCCAACTGCAATTACACTGAAGATTCAGAATTGCATTTTTAATTCTGGTTTTGTCTCACATTTCCCAATTTATAAACAGTAGTATTGTATACAATTTCAGTTGTACATGTCTGTATGTGTGTGATAATGGACAATTGATATTTTTTGTACCAGCAACTTCAGAGTAGATGGTAGGATGGTTTCGTATATTGAATTTACCATTCTGGCTTTCATGTCAATGGGATGAACGGACAGAATCAGCATTGTACAGCATGAGATACTGCATTAGCTAGCATTTAAAGAATTAATACATAATTTACAATAAACACACATTCCTTTAAGGTACAAAAACCCCACATTAAAATCAGCTGATTCAAATTTCCAATGCTTCACGGGGCTGAGTAACCAATGGGGCAGCTGTCCAAATTTGAAATTTGAACACATTTGCTCCTAATGTGTGTGTGCGTGTGTGCTGTCATTAATAACTGGTTCCCTGAGGAGTCCCGATCTGCCCAGTAGTACTTTGGCTGTCAAGCTGGCAGTGATATCATTGGAGAAGCAGGTACTGCCCAAAGTCAGCCAAAATGATCATATTTTTTCTCAAAAGAGAAGTTGCTGGACATTTAAATTGAGACTTTTCTTGAGGTTCCATTTCATTGTAAAGCACAGTACCTCACAGTGCTGCACTGCACAACACTAATGTTTAGCATAGATTAGCACAACACTGTACAGCATAACGCTTCACTGCATAGCACACAATTGTACCACACAGTGTCATTTATCCGTTTTTCTTCTGGCTCTATGGTTGCTGAGGTAACCACCACACTGACAGCAGCTCTGCACTATACAGCACTGGACCAATCCCAGACTGTAATTCTAGCTGTTCTCTGTCTGCCATGCTTGCCACAGCATGTGTACTGAGTGATTCATGAGCTCTGTGCAGATTTCTCATTGTAACTCATATCCTGTGTACATTTCTCCTTCAGTGTGATTCATCCATGGGAGGATAGAAATTTTAGTTATAATTGTGTCATAACTAAGGTCCACATTGTCCAGGGCTGTGCCGTGGATCTTGATGACTGGGGGGCAGTATTGTGTGGCGAGGATAGGCTGGTGGGGGACCCTTGTTTTACTGATATTTAACATAAGGCCTATACTTTTGTACACCTCAGTAAATACGTCGACTATGTCATGGAGTTCAGCCTCTATGTGCGCAGACGCAGGCATCATCCGCGTACTGTAGCTCGATGACAGAGGTTGGGGTGGTCTTGGACCTGGCCCGGAGACGGCGAAGATTGAACAGGTTCCCGCGACCAGGCCAATATCCCCAGCATTGAAGCACTGACCACACTTGATCAGTTCTGCTGGGCAGGCCACATAGTTCGCATGCCAGACACGAGACTCCCAAAGCAAGCGCTCTACTCGGAACTCCTTCATGGCAAACGAGCCAAAAGTGAGCAGCGGAAACGTTACAAGGACACCCTCAAAGCCTCCCTGATAAAGTGCAACAACCCCATTGACATCTGGGAGTCCCTGGCCAAAGACCACCCTAAATGGAGGAAGTGCATCCGGGAGGGCGCTGAGCACCTCGAGTCTCGTCACTGAGAGCATGCAGAAATCAAGCGCAGACAGCGGAAAGAGCATGCAGCAAACCAGTCCCACCCACCCCTTCCCTCAATGACTATCGGTCCCACCTGTGACAGACTGTGGTTCTCGTATTGGACTGTACAGCCACCTAAGAACTCATGTTAAGAGTGGAAGCATGTCTTCCTTGATTCCGAGGGACTGCCTATGATGATAACTAAGGTTCAAACAGCATTGTTTCTGTTTTACCACATTTTTGACTGGAATCAAGAAGTAGAATCAGTTTGGGTGGAGCTAAGAAACAGCAAGGGGCAGAAAACATTGGTGGGAGTTGTTTATAGACCCCCAAACAGTACTGGTAATGTAGGGCACAGTATAAATCAGGAAATTAGAGGTGCAGGTAACAAGGGTAATACAGTAATCATGGGGCACTTTAATCTACATATAGATTGGGCAAACCAAATATGCAGCAATAGTGTGGAGGACGAATTCATGGAATGTATACAAGATGGTTTCTAGATCAGTATATTGAGGAACCAACTAGGGAACAGGCTATTTAATGCAATATTGTGCAATAAGAAAGGGCTAATTAATAACCTTGCAGGAAAGGGGCATTTGGGGAAGAGTGACCATGACATGATAGAATTTTATATTGAGTTAGTGTCGGATTTAACTAAATCACTTTCAAAGGTCTTAAATCTAAACAAAGCAAACTATATAGGTATGAAAGGCAAGTTGGCTAAGGTAGATTGTGAAACTACATTGAAAGGTATGACGGTAGACAATGGCTAGCATTTAAAGATTTAATACATAATTTACAACAAACACATTCCTTTAAGGCACAAAACGCCCCACAGAAAAAGTGGTCCAACTGTGGCTAACAAGAGCAATTAAAGATAGTATTAGATCAAAGGAACAGGCTTAAAATGTTGCCAAAAAGAGCAGTAAGCCTGAGGATTGGGAGGATTTTAGAATTCAGCAAAGGATGACCAATAAATTGATAAAGAAAGGGAAAATATAATGAGAGTAAACTGGCGAGAGACATAAAAACAGATTGTAAAAGCTTCTATATGTATGTAAAAAGGAAAAGATCAGTGAAAGTAAATGTGGGTCCCTTACAGACTGAGACAGGAGAAATTATAATAGGGAATAAGGAAACGGCCGAGAAATTAAACAAATACTTTATGTCTGTCTTCACGGACAAGGACACAAAAAACCTTCCGGAAATAGTGGAGAACCAAAAGTTTAGCGAGTGAGGATTTGCAAGAAATTAATATTAGCAAAAAAAAGTACTGGAGAAATTAGTGGGACTGAAAGCCAATAAATCCCCTGGACCTGATGATGTACATCCTTGAAAGAGATGGTTATAGAGATAATGGATGAATGGTTATCATCTTCCAAAATTCCATAGATTCTACAATGGTTAACGTGGATTGGAAGGTAGCTAATGTAACCCCGCTATTCAAGAAAGGAGGGAGAGAGTAAACGGGGAACTACAGACCAGTTAGCCTGACATCAGTAGTAGGGAAAATGCTGGAATCTATTATTAAGACGTGGTAGCAGGGCACTTAGAAAATAATAATAGAATTGGGCAGAGTCAACACAGATTTATGAAAGGGAAATCATGCGTGACAAATCTGTTAGAGTTTTTTGAGGTTGTAACTAGTAGAATAGATAAGGGGGAACCAGTGGATGTGGTGTATTTGGATTTTCAGAAGGCATTTGATAAGGTGCCACAGAAGAGGTTATTAAACAAAATTAGGGCTCATGGGATTGGGGGTAATATACTAGCATGGATTGAGTATCTGACAGAAAACAGTAGAAATAAATGGATCATTTTCGGGTTGGCAGGCTGTAACTGGTGGGGTGCCTTCGTGGATTGGTGCTTGGGCCGCAGCTATTCACAATCTATATCAATGATTTGGATGAGGGGATCAAATGTAATATATCCAAGTTTGCTGATGATACAAAGCTAGGTGGGAATGTAAGCTGTGAGGAGGATGCAAAGAGTCTTCAATGGGATGTACACAGTCTAAGAGGGTGGGCAAGAACATAACAAATGGAATATAATGTGGGGAAATGTGAAGTTATCCACTTTAGTAGGAAACATAGAAAAGCAGAGTATTTTTTAAATGGTGAGAGATTGAAAAATGTTGGTGTTCAGAGGGACCTGGGTGTCCTTGTACAAGAACCAGAAAGTTAACATGCAGGTACAGCAAGCAATTAAGAAAGCAAATGGTATGTTGGCCTTTATTACAAGAGGATTTGAGTACAAAAGTAAATACATCTTATTGCAATTATATAGGGGCCTGGTGAGACCACACCTGGAGTATAGTGTACAGTTTTGGTCTCCTTACCTAAGGAATGATATACTTGATATGGGTGCAACAAAAGTAAGATTTCTAAATCTCTGGCATTAAATTGACAGTGAGACTGATTCTTTTAAAACAATTCGGAAGAGTTTATTAAACACACACACATACACATTTATCAGCAGTCGTCAGTTACTAGTTACAACAGATACAATGTTACAATAATGATTTATAAAAAGGTATACGTCACTTTCCTCTGGCTGGCCGGCTGAGCACATGGCCTCCTATTTCGGCTGGTCTTCAGCAGGAGGTCGGCGTGTGCTCAGGAGAGAAGGAGAAGAGCGAGAAAAATCTTTAGCTTGAGTTCTTATACCTCTCAAAACCATTGTTCCTCAGAAAGCCCCAGGATTGGATCTTGGTCCCAGGGCAGTTCTTTATTGGCTCTCCTCACCCATCTGTCTATCTGGACGCGTTCCTTGATTAGGGTAATATCTTTCCAATTAACAGTGAGGAACATGCTTCTACAAGAATGCTCATTGAGAGGACCAATAGGGTCTTAAAGGGGTGCATTTGCTTCCTTAACAGGTTGAGAGGGGCTCTGCAGTATGCTGCAGCTTGTGTGTTTTGCTTGCTGTACCCTGCACTGCTTTGGACTTGACTATTGTTGGACAAATGTCCTTAGCAGCTTTGGAGGCAGAAGTGCACGGAGGAGAGCATCACACTAACCATCACTCAGAAGACTTCTCAATGATTGCTGCAAATGGCATCACAGTACAATTAATCACTGAAGTCTTCTCTTCTATTTAGCACAGTCTACATTTGACACCATTACTTTAATATCTTCTCCCTTATCTGCAAATAAAGGAATAGTCCTTCAATGGAGTACCCATCCAAGAACGTGACAACACATCATCCCTCTTTCCCCAACATGACCGGGTTAATAATCACCACCTGAGTGAATAAGTCAGCACAAATAATGCACCCTCTTCTGCCTGAATCTAACCCCCATGAATATGACATAATTGCACATTCTATTTTAATACAACAAAGTCCAAAGTGAACACAAGCCAGCCTACTCTTTTCTAACACCATGTTTCTCCAGATTCGATAATCATGGCTTTCTTCCAACTATTCTAGTGTTTCTCTTAGTTGCAATCTGAAGACCAGTATCGTGGATAGAGGTGTTTGGCTGCCGATGTTGTGCAAGAGTCATACGACTGTGGTAGCCCTTCTCTCATGGCACCTTGCTTCTGGCAGGCAACTGTTACTGGCTGCATCTCTGGAGAGTGTTCCTGGATAGCCTGTTGTTGCTTCTTACATTCTGCTGGCATGGTGCTCTGGTACTGGCGTGAGGGCGAGAAGCCAGGGGCCTGGAATGTGCTTCAGTCATGAGAGAAGGCAGTAACAGGTGGATCAAACTCAGCTGTCACCACTCACCTGGGCCAAGGATCTTCCACCCCCCTCTGTCTGTTTAATCTTGAAGGTGTAATACTCACCAAATCTTAGCTTGTACCTGCTATTCCTGCAGATCCATCACAGCATTGGAAGTGCAAGATAGCAGGGGAGGGGTCAAAAGGATGGAGATGATTGATGATAATAGTGGGGAAAAGGAACAGAGATACAATTACTTCCTTGTGAACTATGATGATGGCGAAGAATAGGAGGATGATAATATCGAAGGAAATGAAGTTGGACAAGCCCACACATGAGTTTCTGCAGAGACCTTCAATTTTTAAAAATTTGGGATCTCAACCATTTTTAATTTATTACTATGGTATCTTGGGTGATGTTGCTCAAATGAATTGGACTATAAGCTGTTTTATGTAAAATAAGAATATGGACTGATATTTAGCAAGATGGTGAGATGATATTCAGGTTGCCTGAAGGTATGAGCCATGCAACAGTAATGAAATGTGTGAGGTTGGGGGAGGAGGCGGGCGGACATTAGGGTGGGGACTGGGGGCGGGGAGGGGGAGGCGGTTGTGTAGTTTATCAGTGGTGGAAGGTAGCTATTGGGAACTTTAATAGTGGGAAGGGGTGGCGGGATATGTAAGCAGTGGTATGAGGGTATTAGGAAGGGGGCTACTTGGTGGAACAGGAGTGCTAGAGGGAGGTTCTGGAATCTGGAATATCTGACAATGTGGAAAACTGCCCAAGTATGTCCTGTCCTAAAAAGCAGGACAAATGCAATCTGACCAATTATCACCCCATCAGTCTACTCTCAATCATCAGGAAGGTGTCATCGACAGTGCTATTAAGCGGCACTTGCTCACCAATAACCTGCTCACCAATGCCCAATTTGGGTTCCACCAGGATCACTTGGCTCCAGACCTCATTGCAGCCTTGGTCCAAACATGGACAAAAGAGCTGAATTCCAGAGGTGAGATGAGAGTGACAGCCCTTGACATCAAGGCAGCATTTGACCGAGTGTGGCATCCAGGACCCCTAGTAAAACTGAAGTCAATGGGAATCAGGGGGAAAACTCTCCACTGGCTGGAGTCATACCTAGCACATAAGAAGATAGTTGTGGATGTTGGAGGTCAATCATCCCAGCCCTGGGATATTGGTGCAGGAGTTCCTCCGGGCAGTGTCTTAGGCCCAACCATCTTCAGCTGCTTCATCAATGACCTTCCCTCCATCATAAGGTCAGAAGTGGGGATGTTCGCTAATGATTGCACAGTGTTCAGTGCCGTTCGCAACTCCTCAGAAAATGAAGGACTTCATGCCGGCATGCAGCAAGATCTGGACAACATTCAGGTTTGGGCTGATAAATAGCAAGTAACATCCGCGCCACACAATGCCAGGCAATGACTATCTCCAACAAGCGAGAATTCAATGGCATTACCATCACCAAATTCCCCCAAATCAATAGCCTGGGGGTCACCATTGACTAGAAACTTAACTGGACCAGCCACATCAAATACTGTGGCTACAAGAGCAGGTCAGAGGCTGGGTATTCTGCAGTGAGTGTCACATGTCTTGACTTCCCAAAACCTTTCCACCATCTACAAGGCACAAGTCAGGAGTGTGATGGAATACTCTCCACTTGCCTGGATGAGTGCAGCTCCAACAACACTTAAGAAGCTCAACACCATCCAGGACAAAGCAGCCCGCTTGTTCGGCACCCATCCACCACCTTCAACATTCACTCTCTCCACCACCGACACACCATGGCTGCAGTGTGTACCATCTACAGGATGCACTGCAGCAAGACGCCAAGGCTTTTTCAGCAGCACCTCCCAAACCCGTGACCTCTACCACCTAGAAGTACAAGGGCAGCAGGCGCATGGGAACACCAACACCTCGAAGTTCCCCTCCAAGTTACACACCATCCTGACTTGGAAGTATATCACCGTACCTTCATTGTCGCTGGGTCAAAATCATGGAACTGCCTCCCTAACAGCACAATGTACCTTCACCACACAAACTGCAACGGTTCAAGAAGACAGCTCAGCACCACCTTCTCAACGGCAATTAGGGATGGGCAATAAATGCTGGCCTTGCCACTGCCACCCACATCCCGTGAACAAAGAAAAAAGTCAAGGGAGTTGTGTCTTAGAAGTGCAGTATTGATGGGATATGGCAGTATTGGAGGATGGTCATAGGGTGTGAGAGTAGTGGGACATAGTGTTGAAATCGGGGAGCATAGCGGGGGTCACTGGCTGTGGGAATGTTAAATGTAGGTGTTGGACTTTGGGAGCAGAGGGGATACCATGGTCTGGGAGGATTTGGGTGTCAGATATTTGGCTATGGGGGTTGTATTATGAGGGTTCCGGTGTCTGGGAGTATTTTAATTAGTTGTCTACGTTGTATTTGGGGCCCATTGGGAGGGGTTTGTGGGTTGGGGCTGGTAGTTACTGTATGCGGAAACACTGTGGTAGAGCGTTTCGGAGAATTAGGGTAAGAAGTTTCAGGTCTTAGAGCATTGAGAGGGGAAGTGTCTGGTATTATCTAGGTGAAGTGTTGGGATTGGCAGGACTGTGGAGAATCTGGTGTGTGCTATTGGGAAGGGGTAGAGGATCTGGTAAAATTGAACAGAAGGGAACACAGTAGAATGGAGGTTTTGTATCTTGGGGCATTATTTTGTGCTCTAATTTAGTCATAGAATTATTTCATGAAGGTGAAATATAGAAGCTGTTTTATTTTATGAAATAAAATTACAAATATGAGACTGAGTATCATATTAGTTAAAACTAAGTGTCACAAAGGTCGAAGGCAGTTACTGAGATGATGTGATTTCTGCCTGGTGATCTGAATGTCCGCAACCAACCCTGCGAGTGCTTGATACTGACAGTGGGATAGAAAATGTCCCATTTCCCAGCACTAACGCCCCTCACTTATATTCGCTCAAAAATAAATTCTAGCATTGGGCTCCTGGATGGCTCAGTCTGTAAGTGTATTGCCTTGGTGTAGCACTGGCCCAATCAGACCCAGATGATCTCCAGTTTGATCTCATCTATCCCGAATCAGTGGTAAAATTGGCTTCTGTATCAGAGAACTGGGGACTGGAAAAATCTGCTCACATTCCCATCCTGGATTGCCCTCGAGTAACCCACTGCTGGGAACTGTTGGAAGTGTGACCACACGCTAAGGACAGGATTGGGCTTGGTTGTGCTGCACGCTTTGGAGACAAGGCTTCAAACAACCAATGTCTGGGCTCACATGAAGAAAAGCAACCTGGACAAGGTACCAGAGCCCAGTGTAAATCACTGACTTCAGGCAAGGAGAGGAAAAAATTGGGAAATAAAGAAATGCTGATATCAGTAAAACAGTTCTTGGCAAGTTAACTGTGTGTGTAAATGAATTCAGCTGTGCAGTAGCGAAGGAGTTTTGGTTCTATGGTGCCCCCTCATGGTCAAACTGAAAATATAATCGAAATATAATAATATAGTGACTATTATTTCCTTGTAGCCACTTGTTGATCATCAGTTAACAAACTTAAGACCTGGGTGAAAGCACAATGCAGCTGGATATTTTTTAAGTAACTCTACATTTTCTAGTTTTCCATATTTGTCCAAACTAGTTTTAATGAACTAAGCAACTGCATTGAAAAATGGCAACAAAACTATCACTGATTTGCTCTGTCCCCAACTATTCCCAATTCCTTGACTACAAAAGATTAAATATCTTTACAACCATGGCTAGTAAGTAAATGTTACTAAGTAATCTTTTTTTCATTCAAACATCAATATTAGGAAAAAAATATTTGTGACAACATTGGAATAATGTAGCTTTAAATAGCTTCAGAAGTTGCCTAAACCGATGAGTTTTTCTGAAAGGTGTCACATCTATCATATATAGCTGAATGACTGCAGAATGGTGCTCCAGAACAAAGTCTGTAAACTCAGTTTTCCTTTTCTGATTTCTAACAAGAAAAAATATCAAATATAATTTTCTGTAGTGCTCTTTGCTTGCAAATTTAAATTCTAAATAAGTAAATGATCAGTTTTAAAGAGGCAATGTTGGTCTTTCACAAAGGATGGGAAGGTCACCAATTATGGTAACATGAAATAGTCTCTTTTGGCACCTCAGTGATATAAGTTGGTAAAGCAACTTTAGCTGCTTTTGTTTTGCACATCATGGGATGCTGAAGAGCTGCCAATCCACAGGTCTCATGGATTGTTGGACTCACTAAGCCCAGTCACTCATGTTTTTAATTGGATCTTCCTGGAAGCAGCCATTAGTGAGTCCTTCATGTCTTCTCTGGGTTGTCAGTGGTTGTGCGAGACCACACGTTGGGAGCCAGCGCCCTTTGCACCTCACTGAACACAATACAAAAGCAGTTTAGGTCATACAGAGTAGGTCACATATTCCATACCTAGTCTATGTTGACTCAGCTGACCTAAGTAGTTGGCCTTTGGGATGTATAATTAGTGCTTTGGGCTGGACGGGGAAAAATCAGAAGGATGCCTGCTCCTGATCTTTGTCCTGTCCCGGTGGAAAATGCACATATGTGAATGTTGGCTGAGGACAGGATTGGAATTAATTGTGATGTTCCACATGCTCATACAGTTTGGCGTCACTCACTGCCTTACCTCACAAACAAAGAATGGCCACATAGGTGAATTAGTCGAGAGCTACCATGCTGCAGCAAAATTTGTTATCTTCAGAAGAGAAGATAAAAACATTTTTAAATACTCTAGTTTATTCTTAGTACCAATCTTCTTATCGCTCTGAAGTTTGTTGTTTGTATTTCAGAACTGCAGGCTTGCAGGCCCAAAAACCTTAAATGTAAATAACTATAATGCTGCTTTAAATGGCTAGTAGTATGAAGGATCACAGCTGTGTTGGTGCAGGCTTTTATGTTTCTTTCAATAGAGGAAGCATTTTGTGCAGTTGGTAAATTGACTTTTGTTACAGACACACTTTTGGGGCCTGAGTGAAAATCCTTAGACATCTGTTCCATTTTTTTCCCATATTACATTCTGACAGTTATTCCCCTCCCCCACTCACAGTGGTTGAAAACAGCCAGCACAGTCTCCGAAACATGCCCACAGGCGTGTTCCACCAGTCACATAATCAATGTTACTTTTTACTTTATTTTGATCTAAATAGGCCAGATTGGGAAAACAATTGATGGGAGAGAGTTAATTCAGACATTTTAGGTGTTTTTAATCACAGCTGAATCTTGTGATTTGTAATAGATTGGTATTGACAAAGTATTTGTGTATAACTAGACATGTGTGCAACAAGAAGAAGCTGGAACAAATACAGTCCAAGAACCTTGCCGATATCAGGTTTGCATATACTGTACATGGACTCAGCTCTACTTGTAGCTGGCAGTGATGTGGGACTGCACTCAACTTACTCATTTGGCAATCAGCAGAGCCATAGTTATTTTAAAACCACTCAGCGAAAGATAGTTAAAACAGCACTCATCCATCATGAGACAAATGTATTAAATTGGCAAGCAGGGGACGGTTGTTTAGTTGGGGCCCTGTGTTTGAGTCTTCTGAGACTGCTGGGATGAAAGTTTCTGCCAATTGCCAGAATTCTGAATGAAATAAGTTTGAACACTTCAATTCAGCAATAGTCCACAACATAAAACATTCTATGGTTATCCATAAGGATCAATGGTCGTG